>NC_142601.1:53069114-53407992 GCF_041222555.1 Hakea prostrata | reverse complement strand
CGGCCATTGGATCGGATCATAACCCTATTCTCCTCACCACCGAACCACTAGTAAAGAATAGAAGAAAATTATTCCAAATCCAAATACTTGGTGTTAGCATCCATAATTTAATATTGTGGTTCACATTGCCTGGATTGAAATAGTGACCAGCCCCCATGGAATCCAAACTTATCAACCTCTTTAGATTCTTACTATGAAATCCCCGAGATTTCTACCCCTTTAACCCGTGGTTTTAAGACCGAGAACCTGGGCCTTGATTCGGCGACAATTGTGGACCATTCAATTCGAACCTGAAGGATTGGAAATTAAACAAATGTTGGTAGATGACCCTTATAATGACTCAAAAACTCTCTTAGAGTTTAAGTGAAGAGAGAAGATTAGTCTCGATAGTGTAAAAAGGGTAATTTTGTAATATCTGTAGATCAGTGATGAAGAATCCGATTGACGTAAATAAGATATCAAATCGAAGATCGTCGAAAGACCTTTCCAACGAGCCAAAGATCATCAAAATCGGAGTTCGTTTGGGGGTCCAACCACGAGCCAGAAGTTTGAGCCGTTTAGGTGAACCAACCCCCACCCTATTTTCTATTTAGGGGCAAAATTGGAAATTCGGATTTTAAAACCCTATTTATGCTTTATCTCATCCGTAAACGCATTTTTGGAGGCTAGAAAGAGGCGGAGGCTTTGGAGAAAAGGAGAAACAAAAGAGAGGAGCGATTTCCATTCTTCCGAAGATGTCTGTGATCTGAATCTTTGCAGAATCATTACGAAAGGTTAATTTTCTTTAATGCTTCTCTTACTCACAATTTTGTGAGTATTTTCTCTCCTTTCTTTTTGAGGAATCTTGAAAGGGAAGGTCGTTAGGTATCTTGGTTGCTTTCCTTTATTGTATTAATGTCCCTTCCTAATTTGTGGGAGTGATATCTTTTCTCTTCTATTGTGGGATCTATAAAAGGGAATAATGATAGGTACCTTAATGCTTATATTTTCTTATATTAATGTTTCCCTTGAGTTTGGGAGTAATGCTTTATCCTCTTGCAAAAGATTTTAGAATTTGATTCTCTAGGTCACCCACGGGTGATTTATGAGAGCCAAATTTGGGGCATTTTGATTTTGGTCAAATTTAATAAAATTGAACGTACCCGTAAGATCCTTTTGTTGTCAATTAGTTTTCCCCAAAATTTCGTTTCGTTTAGACTTCGAATTGGTGACGAATTAAAAACTATTCACTAGTGAGGTTGAGAACTACCTCTTTTTAACATAGTTTTCAGATTTGGGTTTTTTGTGGGAAGATTTTAAGATATCATTTGAAACCCAAATTGGTTCTAATTTGTGATAATTATTTCTTTTGCATAAATAGGTTAATATATCTTTAATCACTAATTTGTGGGAGTAGATTCTTGGATTTGGAGGAAGAACAAAGTAAAAGGTGAGGAATATACTTAACTTTTTATTACATGTGTAATGATGTCAGTTACTTTTCATTATTGATATCTTGTATTGCTTTAGTATTATCTTGTGGTTATTTTATGTCTTTTGTTACATATGAATTGCTATGATTTATGTTTATTATTACTTCTGATGTTGCTCCTTGCTTTGAAATCAATTATTGTTGTTATGAAATGGAATGTGATTGTATGAGAGGAGAAATATTATTATTTCTTCTACCTTGTATTTTCTACTAGGGTTGTGGGTTCACCCATTGCCCTACTGATATTATATGATTGCTTATATTGTGGTTGGGAATGGGGAATGCCCTTTGGGCATTTCTGCCATAGGATACCAAAGGAGGCGGTATGGGACGCATTCCTATGGTGCCCTTGGCTCTTTCCCGATTACTAATTTACATATTTAGGGCATGTCTAGAAGTGTTTGGTTAGATGACCTCATGAGTACTACTACCCTTTCGGCGGGGGTATTGAAGCCGGTTAACCCGTGATGTTAGTGGTGGGGCCCGTGGATGTCAAGCAGGCCCACTATCATCATAGAGAGGTAGGGTTGCATATAATAGATAAGGGCTCATGGACACTCAAGACCGGTGAAATGACCCGGGGAGAGGACATGGAGATCATCCTGTCCATTATATGTGGATGACCACTGGGTTAATGAATGGGGTCCAACAGATGTCTCCATTAAGGATTCCATTCATAGGTGGGAAGGTATTGAACCAACAGAGCACTAGGCGTGAGGGGAAATATCCGGACCATATGTAGTACGAGACTATATGACTTTGCATTGGGCCTAAGATTATCCTTGACACGCGCCAGATCTTATACCAATGGTGATGTGAGAGAGTGGTGACCTAATCCCCAACCATGGCTTGACAGGACATTACACAACAACCGCGGAGAACCCAACAGATGTGCTTGAGTGCCGTGAGGGAAGAGTGATGAGACCGCCCAAAGAAGACTGGTGTATGACTTAATGCGTGTCTACCATAGAGACTTCATGATAGAGTTAGGAGCATAATCATTCACATATCATATCATTGTCATTAATTACATTATTGATATTCATGTTATATGTGTGGTGTGAAATCTTAAGAATGAATGTGTGATATGATGTTGAGTTGACCTCACCGGAGTTCCTGGTTGAACTCATTCCTTTTATATGTCTTTTTCTATTAGATTATACTGCAGGTTATGAGGACTTCTTCCAAATGGAGGATTCGTTGCTAGTATATATTCTTGAAGGAGTGACCGAAGAAGAAGTGGACGCACATGGAGCTTCATGCCAGTATCAAGACTGTTCTTTTGGATTGGATTCCATTAGAGAACAAGTTTAGTTTATTTTTCCGCTGCGAATAAAACTACTCTCTTTTCTTTTCAAAACTCTGATGTTATACCTTTTATTTTGAAGTAATGGATGACTGTAACCATTATTTCTATTTTGATAATTTATTACTTGAACTTGATTTATTCTTGTCCATTTAATTATGCTATATCATGTTTTGTATGGATTTGTCACTGAACCTAGATCTTGCGGTGTATCACCCCCACGGGCATTCGGGTATGACCGGATCCGGCTGGGTGGGGTGTGACACTTACAACACTGGAACATAACCTCTTTTGGCAATATTGACAACCTTTTTGACAATCTCTCAATACAAATTGATGCTCTTGAATCTTCCCCCTGCCCAAGCCGAGAACTCATTGCATCTATATACTTATGCCTAAGTGGGCTTTACAAGCTGAAGAATCCTTTTGGTTCCAAAAATCTAGACAGATGTACATCTCAGATGGTGATAGGAATACATGATACTACCATGTCGGATGCTCTCCACACTGTCTTTCACTTTCAAGGAGTATTCTCTAACAGCTTTAGATCATAATGACACATTTTAGAACGAAAACACATTAAATAGGGTTTCAAAAATTAAATTTCCAAAATTGCCCTTTTTCACAGAACTAGGTTGGTCGCTTGGAGCGACCAGGGCCGTCAACCAAACCCTAGAACTTTTGTTCTAGGAGAAAAACCAAGGCCTTGAAAGCCCAACTTTTGTCCTAATTCCTATTCTAAACTATAGAAGGTCCTACTTGATTTTCGGGACCTTCTACACGTGTCATCACAATAAACTTGATTCATCTACCAATTCCGCCTACGTTCGAGTTAGATCTCCTTCCAAACGTGACAAAACTCCCAACTTAGTATCATCTCCATCTAATCCCATTGGTTTGGAATCCAATCCAATGGTCTCTACCTGGATGGCCCACAGTTGCTTTCTTCCCCCACTCCGGATTTTTGGATCTACAATAAAGATTTCCGAATAAGGATTTTGGGAGATTTATTCACAAGTGAGCTCTTTGATTTTGTAAAGAGTTTCTTCACTCCCTATCTTTACCATTTGGAGTCAACCATACCCTCCTTTGCTTCATTCTTAAGAAAGACCAACCATACCCTACTTTGCTTAATTCCTAAGAAAGACCAACCAAAAACTGTGTCTGATTTTCGACTAATCAGTCTTTGTAATGTCAGTTACAAGATTTTGGCAAAAATTTTAGCTAATTGCCTCAAACCATTTCTCTCAAGTGTATTTTCCCTTTGGTAAGGAGCCATGTGCCACATAGGCAAATCACAGATAATATCATGATGGCTCAAGAAATTTTCCACTTTATGAACAAGATAAAGGGAAAGGTTGGCTATATTGCCCTAAAACTTGACATATCAAAGGCATAAGATAGGGTTGAATGGAGCATAATCACTAAACTATTTGAATTATGAGGCTTTGATGCACATTGGTGTAACATGATCCACACAATCATATGTTTTGGCTCCTCTATAAAATTAAATGGTTGTCCCCATATGTGGTTTACTGGAACTAGAGGGCTACGATTGGGGTGCCCACTAAGCCCCTATCTCTTTCTTATTGTGATGGAGGTCTTCTCTAAATTTCTATCATTGTACATGAGGCTAGATATGTTTCATGGTATTAAAATTGCTAGAAAAGCCCCAGAAATCTCTTATCTTTTCTTTACAAATGACAACTTTCTTTTTTGTTGAGCTGAAAAAAAAAAAGATTTGTTGGCAATAAAAGCTATCATTGAGCTCTTCTTAGACATCATAATACAACAAATAAACTTTGAGAAGAGTGGAGCTTTCTTCTCAAAAAATGTAGAACCAGAGTCCTGTCCATATTGGGTATAGCAGAAATGAATAAAAGTGCAATCTATGTTAGTACAAGCTTATTATTCCATGGCAGGAACAAACAAAAAACCTACAATTTCTTCTTATAAAGATGAACAACAAACTATCTACTTGGAAGGCCGCAACCCTATCATATGCATGAAGAACTATACTGATGAAAGTTGTACTTCAACCACAGTCACTCTACTACATGCAATGCCTCTGATTCCCCAAAATCTTTTCGAGAAAATTGGACTCGATATGTTAACAGTTTTGGCTTAGAAAACCTACGAAGACCAACCCATTAACTCTCATCTCGTGGGACAAATGCTACAAACCAAAAGAAGAGGGAGGTCTGGACTTCAAAGAATAAAGGATATAAATTGCACTCTATTGCTAAAACAAGGTTGGAGGATGATCAATAATCCAAAATCTGTATGGGTGAAACTCTTGAAAGCTAGATACTTCCCTAACACATCACCTTTGATTCCAAAGTAAAGAAGAAGAGAGGGTCCTAGACTTGGAAAAATATACGCAATATACTAACTATGTCCAAACTATGATCCTAAGAAAAATTGGGAATGACATAACCACATCTTTTTGGTTTGACCCTTGGGACAAAACAATCACCGACTACATAGTGGGTCAAACAAATTTTCGAATTGGCTCTACTAAAGCAATAGTGGAAGATGTAATCAACTCTGAAAGGCAACAAAACATGGAGTATCTTGTCAACTTTAAGTCTTTAACTCTTCTAATCCTACTTCTTGATCTACTTTTTTTCAATTCTTTCATAAGCACAGTCCACTTGACTCAAAACCCATGATAAATGACAGTCTTTAATTTCATCCTTATCAAAAAACCAAGGAAAGCCTTGGGAAAATTAAAGAATCACAACATGCAGAATGTTTAATTAAGATGGTGGAAATTCTTTTGAAAATTACCATTTCATCCTAAGTTTGAAAACTTTTTTTGGCGTCTTTTGAATGCAAGGCTTCCTGTGAAGACAGTCATTTCCAAATGGACGGCAACCAACCTAGTTTGTGAATTTTGTGATGCTTCTAATGAATCAACTTAGCACATCTTCCTTTCTTATGAATGGACAAAGAGGATTTGGGCGGTAGGACCATTGGGACTTCGAACGGAGTTCATCTCCAATAACTCCTTCATTCAACTTTGCAATTCTTTCTTTTTAAACTCAAACTTGGATACACAATTTTAAGAAATGGTTCTTCTTTGTTTTCGTAATAATCTGCTACTTTATATGGATTGAAAGAAACTCTAAGGTTTGTAACAATAAATGACACAATCCCACTAGAATCCTACATAATGTAAACAAGTGGATAATTGATTTACATCTATACCATGACTCTACTACAAACCTTGATGATAACCACATGCAAAGCACAAATTTATGTATATGTGACTATGTAAAATCTTTTTGCTCACCCACTTTTGGCGGCTTTACTAAGCTGGACTAACCATAGTTGCACTTGTATTGCCACCTCAACAGATTTGTGCTGTGCATTTGGCAATTGGTATTTGGTTCAACAGCATTTGATTGTGTCCAAGGCTACATAATGAACTTCTAAACAAGATAGATTGGAGTGTGGGACTTTTTTGGAATGGCAAAGTCATTTTTGTAAGTTTAGGGAAAATAGAGGCTAGATCAATGCAAGAGGCAATGGCGGGATTTTGTAAGGCATGAGCAACGTGAAGGATCTATGAGTACAAATCAAAGAAATCTGGAGCTAGGAAAAAGAAAATCTATCCCCACGCTCAAAGACAATAACCGCAACATATGGCCTCTAAATTTGATACCCCTTTTTGTAGAATTGTTAAGCGTACTAGAAACCTCAAGATGTGCAAACTTTGATCCCACCCCCTGGAAAAATGGTTACTAGAATAGTCCAATCTACAGAGCAGGTTTAGTATCCCACGATCGCCCCATGACCCGCCGCGCATCCGCCCCATGAATCACTAACATTGCCGGCGTCATCCGCGGTCCTTAAAATCCCCGCCGATCTCATCCGATCTTTAACCTGGTTGAGAACAACTATATAGGACTTTTCACTCTTAATTGTAACTGTAAGCACTATTTTAACTGAATGTATTTTCTCCTTTTAGCATAAATAAATAAATAAACAAAACAAAACTAGCCTTACAACAGAAATGAAGACAGGGGAGACCGAGGGAACTAAGCGGTTTATAAAAAGCTTCAGATATCATAAGCTAGGTTTCCCATGAAGACCTCTAACCTCTTTCAATTGTACTCTTTTGCTTTGACAGTTAGTGCGTCTGACTTAGTTACTAGATAACATCATCTCATTTGTCTTCCATCTCTGAGACTTTACATGTTTAATGAATGTAATCCAATGGATAAGATATGGCACCTGGAGAACCAGACAGAAAGAAAAGAAAGAACCATTTAACTACTTGATAAACACTTGATACAACATTTTTTTATTCTACACATAAGGAAAAATAACCATGCTTACACTTTTTAGGTATTGACAATTACCAGTCACCAGATACCCTCCTGGCCTGGACTGGCTTTTTTTTTTTTTTTTTTTTTCTTTTTTCCTATTACCATTCTTATTTCTCCATAATGGGAAACTTGATCTCCCACACAATGAAAAACTCAAATGTGACTACCAGAGCAATCATTTTGAAGAAACTTTGGAGGTACAGCCAGAGAGACACCTCGACTGCTTGGAGTAAACACTAAAGCCCTCTCCTCCAAATGTCTCAAGCTCTGTTCCATGCTTACTTGCACCATCTCAGCTAGCATCTTCTGTGCTTTTCCTCCTCTGTCTTCACCATCAATCTGAGAGACAATATTGCTCACAATGTTCTCCAGTGTGTCAGCTTCAAAGTCAGCTCTGCGGTTGGGAGAATCTCTCAGCAACTCCAATAGGGTCCGGGCTTTTGCCTGAGATTTTAGTGTCCCCTGGATGGTGAGCTCAAGAAGACCAGGAATGACACCTTCCCTAAGAATTGGGTCTCTATACCTACACCGATCGCTCTTACACATTGTCAGAAGTGCACCAACTGCGTGTTCTCGGCTTTGTAGTGAACCACCCTCTAGTACTTCAACCACAGCAAGGATTCCACCTTCTTCAGACATCAATGCAGTTCTCCCCTCATCATAATTTAACAAGGATTCCATGAGTGCACTACACTTCTCTACTGCTTTTGAAGATTTTTTGCAACATTTAAGCAAGTTAACGAGAGGAGAGATGGCCTTTGCAGCAAGAATGATGCTGAGATTCTCTGGATTGGTGGAGAGGTTATACAGTGCCATTAATGCTTCCACCTTCGCTTGTGGACTGCCATCTCTGAGGATATCAACAAGTAGAGGGATGGCACCAGAAGCACTGATTTTCGGCTTGTTCATGGCAGAAGCAGAGAGGGTGAGTAAAGCCGCAGTTGCATACTCCCGCAGATTTGAATCATTTGATTTTAGAAACCCAATAAGAGGTTGAAGGGCCCCAGCATCTACAATTGCAATCTTATTCCTGAAAAATGAGAAAATCACATCTTTTAAGCATAAACTAAGTTCAACGAGTATTCAGTCTATCATCTCGTTATGATGAGGATCAGATAACACAGTGAAAAAGGGAATGAAAAAGGTAGCTGAACACTGAAGAATTAGCAGCTCCTACATGGAAACATCCTATGGTTTTATTACTCAAGGCCTCAGGATAACAAAAGATGTATCCTTGAAGCAGGCTTTTGGTTTGAAAAGTTTTACAAGACCAGAAAAATATTTAAAACATTATAAATCAATTCAGTTAGAACATGTGTTTCACCATACCAAGCTGCACTTTCCACTTCAAAATAAAAAGAAGGGAAAAAACAAAGGAAAATGTTACCACAATCAGATAAAGCTGACAATAACAGAAGTTGCATATTTTAGTACAACACGGACTTCTGATTAAGTAGTAATGACAATCCCTCTACATAAGCTTTTAGGAATTATAAATCTGAATGGCTCTCATAATTGATGCAACAGATGAATTGCTACATTGAATGACACACAAAATTGGTGAAATGCATTCCAAGGCTACTTAAAGTTGCTTAAAATTTTGAAACTAAAAGATAAATACATTCTGAGTCAATACTATTTGCTAAGCTCGTGCCAAATACCCTCCCAAGCACTAAAACAGAAACCATTCCACGTACATTTTTGTCATAAAAGTGGAAGGTTTGGGCGGTTGGGCCACCAAGGTCAATGCCCATGAGTCTTGAAGGTGGTCACTTTGCACAGAGAAATCAAAGGTTTGGCCTCCCACAATAAAACATGTCTTTGTCCTCCTTATGGAATGTGCTAATCATTTGAATCCTAAGCAGGACACTGTGACTGAAAGGACAAGAAGGATGGGCCTATATATGAAATAACCAGGTCTGCACACTCGAGATCAATTTACACAGAAACAGAACCTAAGTACATGGTGGTTGTCAATTTCATGGGTTATGATACCCCAAACAAATATAGGACAAATTAAGGATGGTACAGAACCCAGAACACTCTAAAACTAGCTTGCTTATATGATTTTGCGACTATCACAGTCAGTAATTGTTTCAACGGGGAATACACCCTGTATTACAGAGCTGAAGATTACCTGTGGATGTCATCCAAACACTTTGATGCAACCAATATAAAGCAAATAGATTAGCTGCCTAATCATTCAACTTGAAATGAAAAAATAGATCTCAGTTCTGATTATTTTCTTCTTCTTCTTCTTCTTTTTCTATTATAAAATCTAAAACCAAACAAAATTATTGGCTACTAATCTGGAAGATGAAAGCTGGCACAGATCATATATGATGTAGGAACTGGTTATTGATATAATAGACCCCATTGTACATTTAGTAAGTTCATTGGCCCCAGAATCTTGATACCAGACAACTGCAGTTAACCTCCAAGTCTAAGTAACAAATTTCATCAATTCAATAATGCAAACATTCGGATTCACATAGAGGCCTATGCACATGGATCCAGACATTGCCTCTGCACCCAGATTCGGACATGGCCTATGAAAGTAAGCCAGTTATGGATATTCAATTATTAGTTGCCATGAGAAACAGGGTAATAACAACTTTCCTTTTCATGGTCCCCGCACCACACACCCAAAACCCTGGGGGAAAACTTCCCCAGAAATCTAAATAAGGAAAATGATTTCATCTTCATATGTAATTCAATTTACTTAAAGGTTCATCTTTCCAATGAATTCTCTCTGAGTTCCAAAGAACCAAATCACTGCTAATCAAAATATATCGGTTAAACTGAACTGACTTCTGATGGTCGGATGGAACAGGATCAGCCGCTGATTATTAGTTAAGAAGAAAAAGAAGATTAGCAGAGAATCCCCCTACTTCGCAAAGTAGAATTCCAGTTAGACCATATAAATCCACCAAAAGAAGAAAATTTATTTTAAGGGAAAAAAAGGCCGAAAGGGGCTTAAATTGAAAAAGGAAAAGAGAAAGAAGATAAAAGAAGTAAAGAACAACAACCTTTGAATCTCAAAAACCCAATACTAATAAAACATCGATTTTCATTATTAGATACAACCAAAACCAAATAAAATTGCTCATAAATGTAGTTAGTATTAATCAGCAACAACAATAATTCAAATTAAACAAACCGAAACGAATTGAAAGAGGGAAGAAAAATGAGAAACTCACATCTCATCCTTGACGGCAAGATTAAGCAGCGCAAGAAGGGCAGCTTCGAAACAATCCGGTGATTCAGATGTAAGCATAGCAACGAGACTGTCGATTGCGCCGGAAAAGTGACGACGGTGCTTCTGAGATGTCTTCGTGAGGCGTCTGATTTCTCTCGCAGCTTGAGTTTTCAAAATCGGCTCGTCTGATTGAATAAACTCCAAAATCTGCTTTACATTAGCAGGAACTCTGGTGGAATTAACACCAGTATCATTACCGGAAAACTCGCTGTCTGGCTCCATAACGTCTCTTCTCACCTTCACGGCCACCAAAGGAACAACCAGAGAGATGGGTTCCCGAGAAAAATCAAAAAGCCAAGTGGGTTATAAAATCCATAGAAAAAAGAGAGTTGGGTTTGAGAAAGAGAGAAAACTGTGGCTTCAAGCAAGAGTTGAAAACTGGCCTAGTAAGAAAGAGAGAGACAGAGTTAGTTCGATTTTGTAGAAAATACAGAACCTCTCCTATGTTCTTGTCTACAGAAATCAAAAGGATACGACATGAAAGAGCCATTGATGAGTCACGTCACCCGTTACCTGTAATTATTTGTATAAGAAAAGCTGGAAGGGAAAGGATTAAAAAGAAGAATCTCTATAATCAATCTTCTTTCCTTGGCTGCTACGTGAAAAAACATTTGTGTGACTTTCTATAATGGATATTACCTAACTGTAGGTTTCACCAACTAAATTACCTAACTATAGAAATTGAAATATACTAAGAACAAAATTAACAAATTTGTTAATTGCTTACCTCAAAAACATCTACTTTTTTTGCAGTTGATGATGAAGGAAAATCCATTGATAAACAGGTGTTTATAGAAGATCCACAAACCTTACTTTAAAGCTTCAGGCCTACAGATAAAAATGTATCTTGTGATCTTCAGATTTTCTCATAGGCACCGACACTCTTCTATTTAATTTCTTTTTACATTATGTGCCAAATCAACCAAGACCACTCTTTTGATTCAGGTTCCCAACAGAAAGGAGCCTCTTATTCAAACCTCCCAAGTTGAGCAGCAAGGGAAAATGATTACTTTGCAAAGGCATCGATCCTTAGAAGGGAAACATTTCCAAGTGCCTTTTTTTCTTTATAATTACAGAAATAAGGAGTGACATGGCTAATCAAGAGTTCAAAATTAAAATCCTAATTAGGGTTGGCTCAGTTGATAAAAGACTAATAACTTTAAAAGAAAGAGGTTATGAATTCGAAGCATCAGAACGCCTCGAGTTCCTTCTTCAATTAGAATTCCTCACCACCCACAAAAAATTTACTTTAATACGATACTTTTCTGTTCAAAAAATACCTTTCAACAAAAACTTAGTGAAAGGTACATGGCACGAAAGTAGCTTGAGAATTGATTAAACACGTGAAGATAAAAGTAACATCTAACCCTTTTTTTTTTCTTGTATGAAAGTGAGACTTTAACCTTAAGGGGTTGGCTCAATCGACAACACTAACATTTTATTAGTTAAAAGTCAAGAGTTCTAATCTACTTCGTGCCATAATTTTTCTCCTTCAAAAAAAATCTCAACATAAAGTTGTTCAAGGTGCATATATATATTTAGTATTCAAAGATGTATATACATACAAATATGTGAAAAGTAGTCTTTTATCATATTCTTTTCTTTTCTTTCTTCAAATTTACTGCAACTTAATGACATCTTTACAAGTAAGTGGACAATTTTCATATTTCTTCTATTTCCCTTTCGAGAGAAGTGAAATTGTTACATCACATAATTTCTAGTTGAATCTTTCTCAATAGTAGCTAATGAGAAAAGATTTAAATACATAATAGATATAGATATGATTGAATTTAAGAAAAATATTGATAGCATATACCAAGATTCTCACTTCACTTAAATCTATTTTTAAATAGAAAATAAGAGATAATTTGAACACGTTTATTTTCAAGTAGAAAACTTGTGAAGTGTCACAGACAGGATTTTTTTCTTCTTATTTTATACTAATAAAATACATAAAGTAATCAATTTTAAAATATAATTTCTTTAAATGATATTTACACCCAAACAAATAGAGTTTTTGTGAATACTGTATGGAAAGGTGCCCAGTGCTTGCTTTATATAGAATTTTATATTTCTTTTCTTGTTTGTGATTTCATTGTCCACGAGGCTCTCTATAACATCTTTTTTTGTTCCATCTACCTTTCTTCAAAATAAAAACCAATTGTCAATTAATTGGTCTACCTACCTCTTGTTCCTCTATAGCTCATGAGGTTCTATGAAGCTAGTATTTTTCTTATGTCTTTTGGATTATTATAAAATTTTTAAAAATTATCCTCAATTAGTTTTCATGTTTTGCAGGGTTATGTTCGAAATATTAATCACTCTGTTGTCCCTAATTGAGATTATGCTATAGATTAAAAATTTTAATATAATAGTAATGTGACAAGGGAGGTATGAATACCAACAAAAATACGAATAAAAATAAAATAGATCAAAGTGATCCGTCAATTTGAGGTAATTCATAACACTAGTAATGCATTGGTCAAAGTGACTCATTGATTTGAAGTGATTCAGTCGGTCGAAAGAGACTTTTCTTTCGTAAAAAAAAGAAAATTTAATAAAAATCTCTCAAGAATACCTAAAACAACCTTTCATGTTGTAATAAAATCCAAATTAAGCAGAAAGATCTAAAAGACAAAAGAACATATAAATAATCCCCCAACTTAGTTTATTTGTTAATATCATATTATAGATGCAAAACCCATTTTTTTGTGTTCAATCAATAGATATTCTTTTTTTCTTTTCCGTCAAGAAACAACTTATGAGAAAATTGACCCAAAGGCAATGGAAGAGACATTTAGAATAAAGAATGGTGGAGACACAAAGAAAGAGTCATAATTTTCAAAACGGAAACACAAATTTGATGCAGAGACTAAAGATTTCTCTTCCTATCATTTTAGTCGATCAACCGTTAATTTAGTGGTCGGTGAGTTGTCTTTATCTTTTCCTTTCCAAAGTTTTCTTATGACTTTCTACGGTGTGGGTTGAGAGAATAACTCATATACATAATGAATAAAATTAGCTGGAAAAGCATCTGTTCAACTCCCAGAGCTTTTGGACATACATAATCAATTTAATGGTAGAGTTTCAAAATGAGAGAATCTTCTTCAACTTGCAAGCCCTAATGTGGATTCTTGTTTCCATTCATTTGGAATTGTTTGAAACCCTAGAAAATGTATTCATAACTTACACAAACATATATATAAAACACCTCCATATATACATCTCTAATCTTTTGGGAGAAAGATGCATGAAGTACAAGAGCTCACCATCTTTCCATTAATGTCCAATAAAAAAGCAGTCAAACAGTCATAAGGGTGAAGACTGTCTGTTTGTCTTTGTTAAGTTGAAGTGGATAATTTGAAATTAGCTTCTGGTTGTGGGAATAGAGAAAGCGAAGGTGGCTAGAACCCATGCCAAAAGTTGAACGAGTGGAGTCGGCTTTGCCATCTATTAGAGGAACGCCCATTAATATTAACTTTACACACCAGGGGTCATGGTTCAACTTCAGTACTGCGCATTTAATGCACAGCACTGTGTTGTCTATGACAAGACTTCCCCTGAGTGGTCGAGGTTGAAATTTCGACCACTCATTTTTTGTTGAAAAAGTAAAAAGCAAAAATACAAATTGGGTAGTCAAGATTTCACTCTTGACCACCCATTCTATCTTTACTGTACATAGTTCAGTGTTACGCATTTAATGAGCAGCAATGAAGCTCCGTCCCGAGGGGTTATTATCGGAAAACGATATGTCTCCCCTAGATGGAAATACGTGGCAGTTTAGACCCATTTTTTATTTGTTTGGCAATTTTCCTTGGGGGAGTGGGACCCCATTTTCAATTTACTTGGTTTCTTCTTTTCTGGGAAACCCACCCCATTTTCTAATCTAGAAGCTCTGTCTGTGTATTTGAAAACCTTAAAAAGGAGAAGGATTTGAATGATAAGGTTGTGTGTGATGTGTGTTTTTTTCCATCATGTCTATCCAGCAATTGGGAATTTGACACATCGACATAATTAACGTGTAACGTTGCCGTTGCTTCCCCTTCGCTTCGTATCTGTCACTCTTATTATCCCGTTGGGAAACATCAAGCGAGTCCAAGAAGTGTCCCATCGAATGATGGTGACAGGATAAATAATTTACTTACAACTCTGAAGAAGATGATCAACTCAAAAGATGATTAGGCGAGACAACCGACGCGAGAGTCTATCCAGAGCTGATTGGATGAATCCGGATCATCACCCCCATTGGGGAGCACGGATAGGCGAGACAATCGATGCGGGAGCTTGTCCAGGGCTGATTGGACGAATCCGGATCATCACCCCCGTCGGGGAGCACAGATAGGCGAGATAATCGACGTGGGGGGCCTTCCAAGGCTGATTGGATGAATCAGGATCATCACCAGAGTGCTCCTCGACGATTTACCACCACAAAATTGGTGGGCCCCACAGCTGAAAAATATTTTAAAAAAAAAAAAAAACCTCATCACCCATCCCCTGGGCTCCCTGTATTCTGGGGTGGAAAAGCCGTCGGGACGCAAATCTGGACTCTTGGACCGCCATTGTCGGAGAAACCTATCTACCATCATAAAAGATAACCTGTATTTTATTTAAACAGAGACTCACTCCTCCGCTAAGCAACGAACTTATTCTTAGTAAACTCCTGTGTAGCTCTTGTACGAGATCTTAACTTGATCATTGTTTGATTTAGCCATCGGAGGCGGTTACTCGGCATCCTAGCCGGCCCGCGTCTGACTTTTTTTGCAGGACTCATCGTCTCTGGACGGGGGAGGGCATTCAGGTATTAGTGCGACTTAGTTGGAACTAGGATCAGTATTGAGACAAATCAGTCCGAATGAACCTTGGATTAAAAAAAAAAAAAGAAAAAAAAGATAAATAATTTAGTTAGAGCTGTAAATTGCATTCTTATTTATTGAAGTGAGTTCAAATTCGAAAATTTTCTTGCTAGAAAATGTTTGCATCCATCCAACAACAAGTAATCGAGATTTGAATTTGGATAATTACTTATTTTGCATAGGATAAAATTGTATTTAGAGTATTTAAATTTTAAATAGTATCTCACCAAGTGACATTTTAATCCTCACAAAGTCTGAACTAATTAACTCTAATGAATATGTCAAACTCACCCTAAACCCATCATTTAATCATACATTCATACCCAATTAGCCAACCTAATTTTTCAATTCATTTAGGTAAAATTGTTTGTTATAATCTTTTCCTTCCTTTATGAGAGACATTTGAAAGCTTCTTGGTTACTTGATTGATTTGAACTTTTTCATTTTGTCTTCTGGCAACTTGTTGATGAGGAATGGTTTCATCTTCTTCGTTGAAAAAAATAAAAGGAGGAGTCATTTCTGTAATCAAGTTCTCATACCTTGAATTGTAACCGAGTAAACACTTTGACAATTAAGAATGAATTAGAATGTTGATTTTAGACTTCAATTTGACTTTGGAACAATGAGAAGTATTTTTCATCGTTTGGGTTTCTAGTTTTTCAAACATTGCAGAGTCAGTTTCGTTTAACCGAAATCAGTGGTGGTCAATCTTGATTTTAAATCAAACTTATGTTAGTTAATTGCTACATTTAGGTTGAATTAAGAATTTCTGAAGTAGAAACAGAAGTTGATTTAAGTTTCTAAGGATGACAAGTTTAGAGTTAGGCCTCTTCCACCATTAGCCATTAGCATTAGCAGGAAAACTTCAAAAGAGTTGGGAGATCTTCCATTATAGGCCAGAGATTGTTGAGTAGAATGGAAGTAGTCCCGAAACATGGATTTCAAATCGAAAATCTTAATAGGTACTTGTACTTGGTAATTTTACATATAATTTTTTATGTGTGAGTATATTTAGTGGACAACAAAATAATGTTGGGTCCCCTTTGTTAGGGATAATTGATGCACAACCACGACGAACAGAGAATGAACACAAGCAAAGCACATAAGGAAAATTTAAGGTGGTTCGGCAAAACCATGCCTACGTCCACCAGAGAGAAAAATAGTTTCACTATTTCCAGGAAACCTCACATCACTCTCACACCCACAAAGTGTTATTCTTTGTTTGCCCTCCATCCTTATCAGGATGGGTACCCCAATTTCCTACAGGGATTGATTTTCCAATCTCCTACAGTGATTGATACCTATAAGTTATCCTACAGAGACTATTTATAGGGAAACCTTGTTGGGTCCCTTTAGTGTAATATATTACGTATAGTTCCTAACCAAACTAACACCGTTATTTGCCATTAAGTATATTCAAATTTCAAAGCTAAGGGACCAAAATGCCCCTCAAAGAGGATTGTTCGCTTATGGAAATATTAATCGTATTGGAATTTTCAATTACATGAAGGATTAATGTTGGTGGCTTTAATAGAGGGATTGGGCATGGTGTTGGTTGATAGTGATTGCTCATCTTTAATATAGATGCTTTAGAGCCAACAGCAAGTGTCTCATCAGCTCGAGCATATTTGTAGATTATATTCTTCACCTCTCTTCTTATCATGAATATCTTTCTTTTGTTGTTCATTTTGTAGCTCGAAAGGCCGTTACTTAGTAGGAAAGTGTGACTCGCTACATTCCAATCCATGGTTGTGAGACTTTGTGTTTAGACTTTGGCCGTAGTTAACAACGTCCACAGAGAATCTCTCCCAGAAAACATCTAAGAGAGGGCTGATTGGTATATCAAATCAACCAAAATAATTAAAGTGGATGTAGGATTATTCTCCTTGACAAGCTATATCAAGCATCAATGAATCTAAAGTGGTAGAAAAAATAGAGAACTTAGATTTCTATGCATTTGATACCAAAAGTCCTAAATGAAAGAACACTTACTTTTAACGATACCAATTCCCAGAAAGAATGTGTAACAATGGCTGTTTGGGACATCTGTATTATCTTTACATGAAAGTATGAAACTGAAGCCTTGGGATTCTTGGAGTGAAATGGAAGACTCGTATGGTACTAGAATTTTTGGTAACCTAGCTAACCCAAAAGCCCCACAAGAAGAAGAAAAGGTAAAGAATAATGTAATTATTTATGGGAATCGCCCTTTCATGGGATATGGGTCCAATAATATATATACATACCCTAAAACTTAACATCACACCTAATTTTGCCCTAAAATATGGATTGACTTGCCTTGAAGTTTATGCCAATTATAAGGAATGATTTATGGATCCATTGATATCTTCCAAAGAAAGATTTTGTTGAATTTGAATTTTATAGATTTTCGTTTTATTATTGGAAATCATATCATATTTTACAACTCAGGTAGAAACATAATGTATTGATGTATCTTATTTTTCGATATTTCTAAGCTAAAGTAATCTTTGGTTCTGTCATTTTTAAATTTGCTCCTTGGAGTGCCAACAAAATTCCTGACTTCTTATTTAGGTTGTTAGGCCTTTTTTATTCAACTTTTGGAAGTTTGGTTGTTATCTAATATTTGACTTTATAATCTTTGCGTTGATAAAATGTTTTCCTAAATCAAGGGTTGATTCAACGGTTCAGTTTGTTGTTGTGGCCATGCCAAGACGCGTCTTCTGGTACAAATCATGAGATTTACTGGTTGGGGGGAAAACATAGTGCAACTTTGTAGGTGAGGGAAAAAGGAGCAATTTCATTCAGTGTCTTTGGATTTAGAGGAAGAAAGGAAAATCTCACAAAGTAAGCAAAAGGAGATGGCATTTGAAACAATGACAAAAATTGATCGACTCTTCTTGGATAGAGAAGCAGGGGCAGAACCAAGATTCAATATTAGGGGGGCGAAAAATGGAAGTCCAGATTGGAGAAACACCAATGGTTTTTCGCCATACATATTGTGTGGGTTCTTATAAGATCCATGGGGGATCCCACCTATGAATTATTTTATTATATTAAAAAATATGCTCACATATATTTTGTAGGGCCCACACCTATTTGATATAAATAAGTAAATTATTGATAATGATATTTTTTTCAACAAAATAAAAAAAAAAAATTTTAAGGTAAGAGATGCAAACCAATGATACTTAGTTACCTTACTAACTATAGACATTTTATTTACAATATAAAATCAAATAGCAAAAATTATAGACGAAATAAATAAAAAAAGAATATAAAATCAAATAAAAAAATAACAAAAAAATGAAAAAAGAGAAACAATAAATAAATTGATAAAAAAAAAGAGTACCTAATTATGGGGAAGATTTTTTCCCAAATTTTCTTTAACCCAAGTTTATAAAAAGGGAAGAATAAATAGGAAGAAAAAAATAGAAGAGAATTAATAGGAAAAAAAAAGAGAGAGAGAGAGAGAAGAGATATGAGAGAATAAATAGGGATTGAGGAGTAAGTTTCTAATTATAAATGACATTTTGAATATCTAATAAGATTTTATTTTCAAAATTTTCCTTTAATCCACGTTTATAGAAAGAAATGAGAATAAATAAGAAGAAAAGATGTGAGAGAGAAGAGTGGGGAGAATAAATAGAAATATGGGAGTTAATTTTTAACTAGAGATGACTTTTATACCTATTATTTTACATTTAAAATTTGTTCTCAATATTAGGGGGCCAAATAATGACATTTCACATGTGAGAAGAGAAAAAGTGAAAAAAATGAAGGAAATTAATATAAAAAATTCAAAAATTAAAGGAATTAATAAAAAAAATTCAAAAATCCGGATAATAAAAATTCAAAAATCCGGAGGGGGGCATGGCCCCCGCCCCCCTGGAGAGAAGACAATGGAAAGAAAAATCAAATTTAGATCATTGGCTCTTCTGATAGGAAATGGTTTTTTTTTTTTTTTAATCTTTAAGTATTTTAGGTTGATTTTTTTGGAATATTAGAGCTGTGAGGTAGAAGCCAGAGATGTACCCTGCAAATGATGTCTTGTTAATGCTCTTATCTTTTTTTTTTTTCTTTCTTCTCAATTTAGTAAAATCACCTTTTTTAGTGAAAAAAAAATTAAGAGAAAAAAATCTTTGTAATTCATATTTGTAACAGCTCAATTTCTCATTGAATTTGCCTCTTACCCAAAAAAAAAAATGTAAAAGAAAAAAAAGATAACACTGCTACATGCAAAACATAAAACACCTACCTAACAGTAACTTGATGGTGATCAACATCCTCCAAAGCATGAGTTTGGATCACCGGTCTCTACGGAAGAGGAATGGCTTCACATTACACGATGGGTGAGGATCCTACTTCTAAGACCATAGGTCCCACATATAGAAGTGGGACCCCACCTTTGTGTGTGATAGGGAGTTGTCCCTCCTCTCCCGCTGTGTTAGTTATCTATATACCTATATTAATTATAAAAAAAAGCTTCTCTGAAGATGTAGTCGAGATCGCGGAAGCTGGCCCGAGGTTTATTAAAGAAAAAACCCCGTAATCTACCTATTGTGAAACTGGGCGTGGACTATATGGGCTTTAGTTAGGGTAGAGTGGAGGGTTTTTTTTGCTTCACATATAGGCCCAGCCCAGATCTTACATCGAGGTGATTTTGATCGGCCTTTTGGGTTTTGGGAAATTAATGAAGTCACGCTTGGCAATTACTCTAATAAAAATTGAAATTAGTGAGGTTGTTATTTAACCTAGTATTAACAATTTTAGATCTTCGCAATTATACTAAGATATTAACAATTTTGGAAGCAAATTGTGCAATACTTGAGGTGCATTAGCATACAATGGACATAATTGTTTTTTAACATTTTAATACTATGATAAGCATGTAGTATGTAATGAGGATTTGCTATCAAGATTTTTCTAAGCCATGTACTAGAGGCGAAAATGCGCACAATCCAAGAAGGGGTAAAGGTAACGTTGGATATGGCTTATGGGAGCATGGCCACTCCAAATAGAACTAGATTCACTAAAGGCCATAAGGTTATTAGACCCAGAAGTTAATGAACAAGGATCGATGGAAAAATTAGATGCTGAAATTCGTAGCCTATATGTTTCTCGAGGCCATGTTAGATTTGATCTTGTGAGGCGTCAAAATAACATGGGTGTTGATTAGTTGTCTAAGAAGGGGCTCTTTGGAAGAGAGGGTCTGATTTTTTTCAATGAACCTTGTAAGAAACGGCAGACATCCTCAGAAAGGATTTTCTCAAGAGTTGTGTTTTAGTTTGATTTGGTTTTGTATTCTGGGTCTTTTGACCCCGTTTTGTAACAAAATAAAAAATTAAAAAAAAATCTTAATTAACTATTTACTAAAATATTCTGGACATACTTGATATATATTATTAAAAAAAAGAAAAAAAAATACTTAAGTTAGTTGTAGAATTAATTATAGGTGAGCGATGAAGAAATTTGGGTTTAAGAGGTTTTAGAATTGAGTGAGATTGCCAAACTTATTAGCAATTTGTATCTAAAAAATAAATGATTTTTGGATTGGACCATGTTGTTTTATTATTATAGTGATATTGTGCATGAGTAATTCATTAAACTATTATTGTCGTTATTATTTGAATAATATTTCAATTGTTTACACTTATTTGATAAGTATTACGATTTCTTAATGGATGTATAAAATATTTTTGAATTTCAAAAAGAAATTTTAGGAACTTATTTTTTTTTACACAAGAAGTAAATAATGTTCAATTTGATTTACATTCAATATATGAATATTGGTCCCATCTAACTTATACAGTTGAAGCCACCACACCACTTTTTATTATTTATTATTATTTATTTGATGCAGGAATTTTTATTTTATGTTCAATAGAATTGTATTTTTGGATGTATTCGAAAGAAAAAAAAGAAGAATTGTATTTCTGGACCATTAAAAAAAGTCAATTTAGGCCAAAATGAATGGCTTCTTACGGCTTTACCTCAATAATTCTTGCTAATAAATTCTTTTGAGGCCTTAACCTCGAGCTACAATTAGTGGTCCACTGACTACTGAGTCAAGACTCGCATCTTTTTTATGAAACCCTGCTAGATTTAAAATTTAAGGGAAAATATCATTATTTTTTTTTTGCGAAAAAAAAAAATCACGACTTTTCTAATTCTTAAAATTAAAAAAAATAATAAAAAAATTATATAGTTATACAATATTATTAGTAGTGTGCCAAGGTCTAATTGCAATTCCATACTTTTTGAAGGTGCTATATTCTCAATTTAATTGCGAGTCTCAGCCACCCAAACTGACTATATAGAATGACAAGTAATCTTGGTTATAATTTTTAATTTTTTTGTTAAAGAATCCAAATCATAATTGAAATGGGCCTAAACCAGCATTAAACTAGCTACGTGCAGGTTGTTTAGGAACTAATTATCTCCTTATGAATTCGTTGTTTAGATTCCAATTGCAGCTTAAGTGGTTAATTAATCGAGTTAGACTTCATTCTTAAAAATTGATTTACAGTGGTCCAACTCCATCTAATCACTAGTAGAGAAATCAATAATACTGGAAACCTAGCTATGAGCATTGCTTGCTTTCAGGGTTTTGTTTTTTTAAATCTCTGAAACATATGTTGGAGTCAAAAGTTTTAGGGATTAATTAATGTATATTTAGAATATAATAATAGTCTTGTTTATCTAACTATAATCTCTAAGAAAGTGACCAACCCATTCCTTTGAGGCTCTAGACCTTTGTAATCCATTGGGTCTCATTTGGTTGTTAGAGAGATTAAAGGGGAGGTAATTAGTGAGATTTTCATATTAAAGAATTTAAGAGAATTTTATTTAAATAATTTTCTTAGGTGTCCACTGGGGTAGTATGCAAATCAATCTCGGCAAGTACTCTTATCTTTTCGAGATTCCATCTCCATATGTATTTGTTTCGTTATTATTGACACTTCTGCCTTGTTATTATTACTCTATTGTCTTTTGTCTTGGTAGAAGGCAATTTCATGCAAAAGCAAGACAAGAAAAACACAAGGCGTCCTGATGTCATAAGTCCAGAAGTCAAGGATCGGAAGGAAGCTACAATGTCCCACTTGCCAAGGACAAGGCTCTCCTAGCTAGAGCATCTGCAGTAACATTTGCAACTCTAAAAATACAAGAAAAAGTACAAGATGGAAGGAGGAACAAAAGCTTCTAATATCTTTCAGATGCCAACCAACTCCAAGCGGGGTTCCACTTCCAACTCGGAGAAATTAGGCCCCTCTGTCTCAAAGATAAATTTCATCCTTTGAAATGTTCTACACTTGTTTTGGGGCATACATATTTTCGGATCACAAAAACATAGTGTTCACTACGATAATTTTTTACTTCTGTTCCTTTTTAACAATTCAGTGCTATGAAAAGAGAGTCTAGATCACCTCTCCATCGTGAGAGTAGTATAAAATTTCTTGGCATTTTCTCCCACACATATTATACGGTGAAGAAACGTCATCCTCCGTCAAGAAAGTCATTCAGACTCGTGAAAAGAAGATGTCGAATTGTGTAGGTCGGAGACCTAGATAAGAATGAGTAACATCATCATTATATCTAAACAAAATAAAATTCATCTATATTAGCTCACATTGATGCAAAGACGATATAATAATTTGCCGATCTGTTACCCTAAAATTGATTTACAAAAATTTTAAAAATGCTAATGGCACCACCAATTAGTGCTGTTCTAAGAGGTCCCCGAGTTCTTTTCTTTTGGGTATAATATATATGAGTTCTCCGAGTTCATTGGCACAACACATGCATCTTGGTTATTCAGATTATAATGAATGAAAATATATATATATATATGAAGGTTTCAATCATTTCTCACAAGTCACGCAAGAGTGATCACCTCAACATCGTCTTTGATTGCCTCTGCATGGAATTCCCAAATACATAATGAAGATTACTGAAATCAAGAGGTCAACCCAATGAAATGCCAATTAAAATATAAAAGTATCATTAAACAGCTCTCTTAATTAAATAACATTATATATTATATCATCCCCTCCACATGTCGAAGAAATAATCGTGAAAGCTGGATTTCCTGTAGGTCTGCACTGGCATCCACGGCCAAGAACACCTACTTTCTCCTTGTGGTTACACCCATATGGATGGTGTGCTCTTTGGGTTCTCATTTGCTTGAAGGTGAAGCAATGGGTATCAGAGAGGCTCTTTGGTAGCTGTTGCTGAAGGAATTGCCTATTTGTTAGTGGAGAATGATTGTTTAGAGCTCATCAAGATTCTTCAAATGGAGTCTCGGGCTCTCACTAGTTTACTGAATATTATAGAGGACATTAATCATACTTTTTATTTTCCTAATTTTAGTTCTTGTAATTTTGTTGTTAGTCTTAGGAAGTGCAACAATGTTGCTTACTTGTCGGGTTATGAAAAACCCAAAAACCACAGGCAAGAGAGAAAACTCTACTATAGTTAAATAATCATACAAGAATGAAGATTTTGGGATTAATTACATGTGGAGGGGAGGCATCCTTTTATAGCCTCTCTTCATCCTACCTTCTTCTACATCTACTCGAATTGGGACTAAAACTCTCAACAAACTCTCACTTCTTTTCGATGTGGGATAACAACTCCCGCTTCTACTAGATATGGGATTAAGACTTTCAACATTACTCGCTAGTTGGAAATGCAGTTATTTTGGTAGGAAGGGTTAACTAGCTAAGTTCCACTCCTTGGTTGTTAGATTTATGTACGTCTGACAACTTGCTGTGTTCTTCCAGAAATTTATCCGGTCCATTTCTGATAATTATAGATGTGTGACATGTGTTCCAACATCACACTAAATGGTTGAAATCCATTTATAAGTCACATCAAAGAGTTGTGATTAAATAAATAAAAATAATAATGTGACTTGTAAATAGACCACAATCTTTCAATATGATGTTGGGACACATGTTACACATCTACAAGAAAATTGGACTGGATATTGGTCCGAGTTCTTCTTGTTCTCTTTGAATAATTGAACCAATTTTTTTTATCAGCCCCTCTTCTTGTATTTAGTTTAGAGTAATAATGGATAATGTTACATCTAGAAACCCCTTCATTGGATTGTCTTTAGCAATTTGCATGGGTCTAGGCATGTGGTTCACCATGTAAGTCTGTGAACCTTCATTAAAGTCACAATGATAGTTAATTTCTAATTGATTTTTCTATTAACTTTTCACAATTAAGTAGATTCTGATTGTTTATAGATAAAAACTATATAAATTGAAAAATGTCAACTAGCCACCTTATCTATCTCATTTGAACTAAATAAAAAAAAAAAGAGTAAATTAATAAATTCTTCTACATAGTTTTAACAAAAACAGCGGACCTGGAGCAATGTAGGTTCACTCTACTGGTTATGTTAATTTCTATACTTTACTAAAGCGGTTGATTTTTTTTTAGGTAAAGCGGTTGACCGTTCACTTGCAGATTACTCTATACAGGAATGAAATTTGTAATTGTATTCAATATCTTAAATATTAGATTTGAATTATGGCCATTCAATTGGCATCTTTAAAACATAATTAATATATAGGATGAGATTGGGTGCTCAAAGATTACAATTTGATTGATACACTGTTCATTAAGCATTCTTATATTTAAATTGTATGTAAAATCTATACTAGAGGATGTAGTCAAGGTGCACCTAAGGTGATCTGAACAAATCTTAGTTTCCGAAAAAAAAAAAAAAAAATCATTCTGTTTTGCAATCTTTCACTTATTGATCTGAATCTTCCATTCAGTATTTCAATCTTAGTTTGAAAAAAATGGAAGCCTAGTTTATGATTAAATCCCACTTGCTTACTACATTTGAATCAGTGAGTTGAAAAAGCAACATTAGTGGCCTTCTTGCTAATGACATCATTAAGTAACCCTAAGTGTGGTTTTATATCCTCAAATTGTACTTTATGGTCACAGAAGAATTGTAAATTGTAATACTGATCACAAAAGCAACTCGAGAAGGACCCAAAAGAGAGCATAATAGAATCTAAAATTGGAAATGGAATAATGTGAGAATTGAACCTTTTGTCTTCATCATTTCTGTTACACAACAAACTGACAGCAGATCTCCATAAAGATAAACTTTGGCCTTAGCTGCAGCCTTAGATGTCCACACATTCCAGAAGTTTCAAGGAAAACTACTACACAATTACAGATCTTCAGAGGAAGAAGATAAGAACAGCTGAGAACCTTCTCTCACTAAAGTCAAAAGCCAAAAAACATTTTTTTTTAGGCCTGTGATGTTAGAGCTAGGATCTTCCTTTTTTCTTATTTTATTTCTTGTATTTGATTTCCTTCTTCTGGGTTTATGTCTTAACATGGATCTCTTACTTTGAGCTTGAGCTTGAATTTCTGTCTTTATTTGATGAGAGAATCGCATCAATCACATCCTTTACTTGAGAAGCCTCAGGAGCTTTTCCACCTTGAGCAGGCCAAAATTCATCCATAGCCAAAACCTGAACCAAAGAAAATCTTATTAGATTGCTATAGGTTGAGTATGAGTGAGTAGTCTTTTGAAATAATGGAGTTTAGCACTCACCTTCACTTGCAATTGAAGAAACTTAACATAGCTGATGGCTTTCTCTAACATGGTAACCAAATCAACCTAAAGTGATAGGATCAAAGAAAGGGAGAAGTGCAAAAATTATCATCACCTCCAAAGACCTAATGCAAAAATTAAACTTAAAAAAGAAGAAGATGATGATGATCTGCAGTAGGTAAAATTAAAGAGCCAGACAGCTAGTAATCAAACCTTTGCTCCATTGGGAACTAGATCCTGCAATATCTTCAACCTCTCACTGATTCTTTCTCTCCGATTCTGGAAAACAATTTAAGTATTGTGAGTTTCTGTACATGTGAATATTGTATGAAATTTCATTTTGGTTTGAAGTAAAGAAGCAGACCTTAGCTGCAATACTCTGTGGATCCTTGGATGGAACTGATGACTTGAATTTGGGCTTCTTTGGCACACCACTGCACTGCCTCTTGAGATCTTGCATTTCATCACCCTGCAACAGTTTTATTGATTTAATGTCACAATTGCTTCAAGTAACTTGGAAGTTTAAAACACAAATTACTACTACTAAATAAATAAATAAATAAATAAAAGAAAAAAAAAAAAGAGAGAGGAAATTCTGCTTAATATACCATGAAAGGACGTTTGTGGGAGCCTATATCAAGCCCTCCAGATTGTTCATGAACACTGTAACTACTTGACATCTCGAAATAACTAGGATCCTCAGACATGCGAGATTCAATGCTACAGTTTGGATTAAGTTGATTCCACATGTTACTCTTGTCCATGGCATCTGCCCAAATCGAGTACTCTTCTTGCTGATGATTAATTTTTGGGTAAGTACTGTGGTTGAAAATCCGGTCACCGGCTTGTTCGAAGCTGAGCAAAGACTCACTTGGTCGTCCCAGCCAATTACCATAGCCAGTTTTGAAGTTGATAACAGATTGAGCCTCTTCTGGTAGAGAACTACTTGTGGGTCCGAAAGCAAAGCTTGTGCTACTTGAAATTGAATTGCTGGGAGCAGAAAGAGAAGGAAGACGACCGAAAGCGAAATTCTTGACAGAATCACTGCCACTTGTATTGTCTGAGCACTCCCCTTGATCTTCAAGCATACTCTGACCATCACTCTCCAAATTGAACAAGCCTTGAGAAGAAGGAGCAGTAACTTGTAATGAAGGTCCTTCCCCTCCTCCATAGATGGAACAAGCTTGAAGAAGCGCCATATGGGAATCCTGCTCCTTTGCAATTTCCATCAAAGAAGGAGCAGCTAGAGCTTCAGGTGCACCTACACCAGCTAAAGAAAAGCTTAGGCTCAGGAGAAGTAGATGTCTAGGAGGAAATTCTCAAAGAGGAGCTTGCATGAGAGATGGGTTATAAAGAGCTAGCATGAGAGAGAGATGGGTTGAGTTAAAATCCATGGCTTGGATTATGAGATCAGGAGATAGATAAAGATAGATATGGGAAGTTGCAGAAAAAATAATATATATATTTTGTTTTCCTGTGGCTTCTGGGGATTGTTAGCTGGCAGAGTTTAATGGGAGGTTTGAAGAAGAAGAAGAGATATTAAGAGCAAAGCAGCAGAAGAATCGCCGGATCTTTCGCACACCCACGTCTTAGATTCCTCACATTAGAGAAGACTCTCTCTATAGCTTCACTGGAAACTGGACCCGGCCATTTAAGAAGACTGAAGCATCTCTAGCTTCTCTCCTCTCCTCTCCCTGGTTTCCTTCTAGCTTCCAAGCCTTGAAGCACGTGGAATTCTTATAAGCTTGTGTCATGCTTGGAACAGTAGTATACTAGTATTAATATTAATTAATCTAATCTTAAGCCATTAATTGACTTGACTTCCATTAGAGGTCCCCTCAAACCTTACACAACTTAGAGTGGGTCTAACCCCTTGTGCTTCATCATTAGCAACAGAGTTAAACTAAAATAATGGAGTACTGGAATTTGAACAGTTATTATTAAATGATGCTATATATTCCCTTTTTAGTAACCTTCTGTGCTTGCAGTACTGTGTTTTTGAGATAGCTAGCTAGATTGGTTTTTAATGAAAGCAAAATATATATATTGCTGAGGAGTAGATATAGATATATTCTTCTAAGTCCAATAAAACTCAACTTTAACACACAATCTCATATATATAATTTGGGCTCTATAGGCCCTATAATACCTAGTATATAACCAATTCCTATCTAGGGTTATTAATTACTCACAGGACTCTTGAAATTTTGAACCTAATGACAATAGATATATCGGTGGTAGTAGAAGGGACACGTATGCATAATAGTTTTTTTTTTTTGTAAGGTAAGAGCATAATAGCTTTTTTAGGGTTCTTTCATTCATTAATGCTTAATTTCCATAAGTAAATGTATGTGTGTGGCACCATGCATGATTGAAGAATATTCTCAATAGTATAATTTTTCCATCTCAATTCTCCTATCTTTCACAGGCATTTGATGTATTAAGAAATGGAAGAGGAAGTTGATAGACATCAAAGTTTGACATGAAAGGCCTATAATTGAATGGAATGATTTTTACTTTTTTATTTTTATTTTTTGGTTAAGTGGGTTTTATTGTGACTTATCTGTAATAATAAACAACAACAACAACAAGTTTTGTTCCAACTAAATGGGTTGGGTTATATGGATTATTATCTTCCAATCAGTTCTATACAAGCTCTAAGCTATGCATGTTCTTTCTCATCACTTCTCTTAAGGTTATCTTAGGTCTGCCCTTAGTTCTTCTAGTTCTTTTTTTTTTTTTTGATACATAAACGGGGTTAAAAAACTCAAATCAATTTAAAGAGACTGGTCAAACGATCCACCGAAGGAACTCCTCTATCCTTGAGGGGGTTCCGAAGAATGCGTAGGAGACTCCAATGTTGTTGTTCTCTTGCCATCCAATCGGCACCATATTTGCTTCTCTATTAGTATGAGTAATGATGATATTTCCATGCAAATCTACCAACTCTCGAATCGCCACAATAATCCTTGTCATCCTTCCTTGATTTTGAGCACTCAGTTTCAAACAATCGATTGCTTGTGAAGAGTCGACTCACGTAACGGTGCATATTTATTTCTCCGCATAGCATATGCCTACACAAATAGCATGGAGCTCAGCTTCAAGAACACTTGTCTTGGGGATTCTATGCACAAAACCTCCCAAGTACACCCCTTCTGAGCTGCGAAAAACCCCTCCAATTTGATTGAAATCTTCTTTACCAACTGCAGCATCTACATTGCATTTTAGCCACCCTTCCGTTGGTCTTTTCCACTTTGCCTTTCTTCTAACACTTCGTGATAATGATTGTGGATTATTTTCCGGGTCCAAGCTCCCCCTCGTGTGAGTAGTATTCTTTTATCATTTCCACCCCTCCCCGTGGTCGAGTGAAGTTTTCTTCATGAGTATCACGATTTCTCCAACCCCACAGTAGATTTCATGGCCCTTAGCTCTTCTAGTTCTTTTAATTTGAATTATATCACTTCTCCATACATGAGCATTTATAGGCATCCCTTGAACGTGGTCGTGCCATCTCAAATGACTTTCTCGTAGCATATCACTTAAGAAAGCAACTCTCAGACCAATTATAATATAATCATTCTTTATCTTATTTATTCTAATTTTGTCACTCATTCATGTAAGCATTCTTATTTATGTTATACTGAATTTATCTATATGATTCTTTTTAAAAGTCCAATACTCTGCATCATACATCATAGTTGGTCGGACGATGGTCCTATTAAAATAGGTGTAAACCGTTATATTGTATTAACTCTAATTCTTATAAATTTCTTATTGATGATATTCTTAGGATATCTCCAGGAAATTCTACAGTGAGAGACCATCTATCCCTGTCTTTGTTTGTTCTATGTTTATAGGTCTCTAGTGCTATCCTCTAAAACTAAAACTGCAATATTGACTTGTACTAGTTAGAATCTAAAATATAGTTATCCCTTTGATACCTTGCTGAGTGGATATCGAAAATGCCCGTGTTGTTGAAGAATCCTTGGTATTCTTTTCAGATCTACCTCTGGTTCTTGAGGGCCGATACTGCAGGCAGAATTCCCTGGTGCTTTCTTTGAGTAGTTTGTTTTTCTTTTCTGGACAAATATAAATACACATCCCTCTTAGACATTAATTACTAGTTGTAGATGAATGCTTGGTGTTCTTTGATGTGAAGCTATTGGGGGTTCTAATTTGAAGGAACATCTTAACAAGTAGATCAGGAAATCAACGTGGTTTTTGAAGGAAAAAAAAATAAGAGACTCAAAAGACAACACGCGTGAAGGGGTTGTTTTCTGAAGAAATGCATGCATGAGTGTAATATATTTTGCTTTCTATAACTAAGTGGTTTACCATTCAGTGGTGCATATTCTTCCATACATGTCCAATAAACAAGGCCCACCTATAACCCATTTTCACTTCCAATTGGATGAATTGGAATATAAACACTATTTATTATTGGTTGTATCGTTTGATCGAACCAGTTTTAAATTGCTTTCCTTGGTTAATTCAGATTTGAAATAGCCTATGATCTCCTCCATCAAATTAAGGATCATCAGTTCATCACCCCAAAAGACTTGTCGATCGAATAATTAATGACTCAAGACCTTCTTAAAAGGTTCTAAACACCAGCATTATCTGCAGTTTATCATTCCCTATGCCCGATGAAGATCATGAACCACATGTTTGGTCTCTTTCAAATAGAAAATGGGAATAGAAAAGTACATTGAGGCATTGAAATGTGAGCGATTCACTGTTGAAGGAGATCTCCTTGTTCCATGCTATGAACTTGGAGAACTATTCAACCAGAAAACCTGCATGCTGTCGTGGCCATTCTCTTTGTCCTCTAACTAATTTAGTAATAGTAACTGGTTTTTTCTCCTTAATTAACATTAAATTAAGCACTGTTCTAATCAATAACAATCACCATTTTTCCTACAAACACCAGTTTCAAGATCCTTTCCAGTTAACATGGACAAGAAGATCTCAAACAGGTGCGCACAACAGTTGTGATGAAGGGGCTAAATATTTTGTAAATGGATTGCATATGATCTTATGGACTAATATTAGTACATACATACATGTTGTATGATTAATGTGAGCCCCTTAAGTATATATTTCATTCCAAGTCACGAGTTCATGAGAAGAATATCATAATGTTTTTTGAGTCTTTCCAAATATATAAATTTTTTGTTATAAATTTAACGTAAGAATTCTTTTTCTGTTATGCAGTTGAAGAGACGTGAGGATAAATGAGTGGCTATATATAATTTCATTAATGATAACATGCAAGACAAATTTTCTCACATCAACATGGACAATCTTATCAAATTATATATTCCATCTCCTTTTCCTTCTACAAGAAACAATAATCCAATTTTTTCTTCTTTGTTGTAGTTTTCCATACTTCACTTGCAAAATGCATCTCTCAGAACCAATTACTTGACTATAGGAATATTACCAAAGAAAAAAAAAAATAGAAAAGAAAAAAAAAAGAAGGGTTTGAAATATATAGACTCATGAGAATGGGTCGTCTTATTTATCTTTACTTCCAATGGGTTTAGATATTTTTTGGCAAATTCTCTAATGTTTACCGCTTTTGCTTCAGTGCAGCGGTTGCACCTGCAGCCAATGGCTGAATGGGCAGCTGTATTCTCACATTAATCCGAGCCATTTAATTCAACGGCTCAGATGTTGTATAGGTGTACGGTTGCCCATCCTGTGGTTGGCTGCAAGTGCAGCCGTTGCACCCAAGCAAAGCCCGATGTTTACAGTATAGCCACTTAGACTTGCTAGTATGCAAATTGGAATCAAAATATATGTAATATAATGTATTCTTCTCACATGGATAGAGACATACCCATATGGTATTTTAATTAATAACTGCTGAAATATTATTTCCTTCGTATTAAGTATAGGGAGCTGACTTGATGAGGATATGGCATGATTCACATGATTCTAAAGTTGATTAAATTACTCAAATGTAAGACCTTACATGCATATTTATGATAAAATTAAGAATATATTACTTTGACACTTCAAAATGAAGGCCTTAAAATACTGACACCCAACTTTATTTTTGGAAATTGAACACCTAAGTCCGATCGATGTACAATGGTAAAGTTTATTGTACCCATGAAGAGATTGTGGGGGTGAAAAAACCCCATTTATATTTTTTCATTAGACTTACTCTCCAAGAACTTTTGACCAATCTTCTCCTCAAACACTATCTTGTTTTGAAGCTAAGAACTCCATTGTCGAAGCTCAAATCATATCATTAAGCAACCACTAAGAGCGGTGGCAACAACCACCAAAATCGAACACTATCAACTTTTTTAGCAACCGAACACCAACAATTCTTCTTCTTGCCGGTAATAAGCGAACCTGCAAATCTTCAATTGGATTAAACACGGTTGAACCTTGAAGTTCAAATATTTCTATTCCAAGTTTTTGTCTAACGAGGACAAAGAGAGACTAAGGTTAGGGCTTCAAGCAGTTTTAGCCAATTGATGAATTTCTTTCATCTTTTTTCAGCTCTTGTGCTCCCCTAATCACATATCACTAGAATGGTTAGCTTTAAAATTTTAAAATAAAATAAAATGATGGTTTAATGGCATTGAGCAATGGCGTGGACTAATGTGTTCTAGCCAATTCCAACTTTGGGGTGTCTTTACTTATAAAATGCAAGATGAACTGTCAATGTTTTAAACCTCCATTAATTTTAGGGTGCAAAACAATTTGCTTAAAATTAATCTTATTAGTTACATAGTTGGAAAATCAAATTTAACAATTTTTGAATGGTCCCTCTTCAAAACTTGGGAACTAGGCAAGTCAAACTTGACGAGAGAGAATTATGTGAAAAAAATATTCAAGCACATTTTAAACCATAATATTGGAAAATAGAATACTAACTGGTCGAATGGTTCTACACAAACACTCTGACATGTAAAATTACCATCATGCCCCTCCCTCCAAAAAAAAATAATAAAAAAATTGATATACAACCGTGAGGCCCACAATCATTTTCTTACCCGGCAAAAAAGGCCCACAATCATGCATGTGTAAATGAATTGTGTGGGATGTGAAATGAACATGGCAGAATGGAGAAGCAATTGGTCCCCGGCGCGGCTGGATTTTCAGCTAAGCACAGCAAGGCATGAACATATGCTCCTGGCCGGCTAGCTTTTGTCTATCCTCCGAATCTTTTCCTTCTTTATCTTAAATATTAAGTTTCACCACCACTGCAAGTTTGATATTGATGGCCCTAACTTGCCCAAAGCCCGTCCTGAGCACATGTTAGGGTCAAAATATTCTGGCCTTGACTAGGCCAAGGGCAGGTCTAGGATTATTCTTTGGCCCTCTAGGCTTGTCCTAACATGTTCATAATTTTTGGCCTTGACCTTAACCTTGATTTTGGCTCTAATTCTGGCCCTAATCTTAGTCTTAATTTTTTCTCTGATGCTTGATCTCAATGAATTAAGAATATGAATAAGGATATGACCAATCAATACCAGGGCTAAGTATAGGGTTAATTAGGACAAGGGCCAATTAGCGCTAGGGCTTGAGATAGGGCCAATCAAGGCTAGGGCTTGGGACATGGCCAATCAAGGCCAGGGATAAGGCCAATTAGGGTGGGAATGGACTTGGCTTGACCCTATAGCCGCTTAACAACAATAATCCTTGGCCCTGAATTAGGGTCAGACGAGAATGGACTTAGATTAGAATATACAATATTGGGCTTGGGATTGCAAAAGTCCAGCCCAGCCCAGCCGTGTTGCAATCCTACCCACCAGATCTTTTAATGGCCATGTCTCCACTTGACAATTTGTCTTATGGGCTTTAGAATGTAAATCTATATACTCGTGATTCATATGTTTTAAAATATAAATCCACATGCTTGTCACAATCATTAATATTAGAGCACCAAAATAGATGATCTAATGGACTAACACCCCATTTTAAATTTCCCTTTTTCTGTTAAAATAGTTGGTGTTAGAAACGAAAGTTCCAATACACCCTTTCAGAATTAAATGAAAAAGACATTTATAGCCATTCACAGTCTCACATCTTCTTTTTTTTTTTTTTTTTTTTATGAGGTTCATCCTTCAGGGCTAGCTTATGCGCACCACAATTACATCCTCAAGGGAGATTTTATATATATATATATATAACCGGCGAAGGGTGCGAACCCAAGACCTCGCCTAGGAAAATTGGACCTTTAACCGCTCTAGGAAGATTGCAATTAATCTCATCATGCCTTCTGCAAATCTCATCTCTTCCATTCGCTGGGAAGATTTCCATGTTATACCATCCTAAAACACAAAGAAAAACCACGGCCACTGGCTCTTTATCAAACAGTTGAATCCCTTCTCTCTCTTTCTGGGTTCGGGCAGGGGGGCACAGCCCCCCCCGGCCCTGCTTGGGGCCAGATGGCCTCCTTCCTTTTGGGTCCCCGCTAAATTATTTTATTTCTTTATTTTTTGGGGCCCACCCATCATTGGCAATTATGATAAATTATGATATGTTTTTTTCTTAGGTAGTCTCTCACATCTATTGCAATTAATCTCATCATGCAGTTCCACTGTCTGAAATCATCATCTCTTCCATTCGAAGCTGGGAAAGATTTCTGTTAAACATGTTATACCATCCTAAAAGAAAAAAAAAAAAAAAAAAAAACCAACGGCACAAGTAAAGAGCTCCTTATCAAACAAGTTGAATTCCATTACTCATCGCACTCTTTCTTGGGTTCTTCTTCTCAACTCCAGAGGCAGCAGCGGGGGCAGCAGCAGCACTGCCTCCAGAACGGCAGCACCCCTTTTGTCTCAGACAGTAGGAAGAATGCCAAATTTATGCATTCCACACACCACACTCTGAATACAACAATGTCAAAAATTTCGTATGCAAGATCAACTCCAAACTAATTCAGATTTAGACGGAAAGTGGTTCCCACCAATAGTGACTTCGTACAAATAAAATTCAGTCATAAGAGCACTAACAAAAGAATACCTGTTGCATTCAGCAACACCACCACTGCCGCCGCTTTCCACCACATTAACGATCTTCTCCGCCGTGACGGAATCCTCCTTCTCCTCTCTCACTCCCCTTCATGCACTAACAAAGAACTGCAGTTACACAAATTTTTCTTATGCTTTAGACTTTTTGTCTCTATTTTAATCTGGAGAGGAAAACAAAATGAACTTCTCTTCGTCACTTAATTGAAGTTTAATTGTCTTTATTTTATTTGTAAAATAATTAAAAAAATTCTTCAAAAGTAATTTATGAAAAAAGAAAGGTAATTTTCATCTGGACCCCTAAGGTTTGGTCCATGTCACTTTTAGTCCAAAAAATGTTTTCCTTTCCATATGGTTCCCCTAAAGGTTTCTAGAAATGACTAATTAAATACAAATTATAATTTTGATGACCAAAATACCCTTATGGTGCAATGGTCAAGATTGTATCATAAATGCCGTTTTGATTTAACGGTGTACGTTAAAAAGACAAATTATAATTACAATTTTAACCTTTTATTTTATATTCAAGGGTTTTTAGATTTCAAATTTACAAATTTATACCCTTATTGAAACTCAATAAAATCCCATTTCCATTCTGAAAGAAAAGAAGAACTACACTTCCAAGAATATTGAGATCTACAAAATATTAAGATATTTCTTGAAGGTTCACCGCTTATTTCGTCATAAATTTATAATACTTCTTTTTAGGGTCGAGATTTCACATACTTCCTGGTAGCAATTGTGTCTTTACTCTTTGCATGTCTTAAAATAGTATGTGAAATCTCTACCCCAAAAAGAAGTATTGTAAATTTATGACAAATTTTGTTCTCACTGAAAAAACAATGTTTGTCATATGTGATTAGTTTAACAGAATTTATTGAATCTTAAGTAATATTTTTATGAAAAAATAAAAATTATTTAAATATAATTTTAGTGGTCGGAATGTGTTGGAGACAGATGCACAATGTGAACAAGAATAATAACTACATATAAGAATTACGTGGAAAATCCCAAACCGACGGCCCTTATCAAAAGACAACTAGAAAAAATCACTATGTAAAAAGTAGTTGTTTTTTCTGGGTACTTAATAAAAACTTCTATTACTTAGAGAAGCAATTACATAGTTTGGTAAAGTCTACATCAGCAGTAGTATGCTGATATTCTATGGAGGAGATTAATGCAAAATGATTAAACCAAAGTTAGAGTGTTGGTTGGTCAAAGTCCTTTAGGTTAAGGTCTTTAATATTACATATTAATTCTACCAAAATCGGGACATAGTTTATTGGCCATTTGTGTTGGTTTTCTATTAAAAGTATAGCTAGCACATTCTTGTCATTGCACCAAACTTCATCTAGAGTGATGTTCCTTTGTTGTGCTTGTTCTAATCCATCTTTCATTCCAACAAGTAATGCCTTCATTAGCTTTCCTTTCCCTATGCCTCCAGTCTTGACATAGTTTAACCTTCCTTTCAAAAAAAGGCCAACACTCCACCCGACGCTATTTAGTAGTGAATTTTGTACCCCTGCACATATCAAAAAAGACATTTTAGTGGGTTGAGTTATCAATTTACAAAAACAAGTGTTTGGTTAGTTACTTGTTAGAGGAAACTCGCTTTCTGTTGATTCAAAAGAATCTGAATTTGAAAGCTTTAAATCATTTATCCAATTTAAGGTGTTATGTAACACTTTATGGGGGTTGGGAGTTATTTTGTTGAAAACTTTTTTATTTCTTTTTTCCAGACAAAGTAACATGTCATAATAAAGATCGACAACGTCCACTTTTTAGTAGCTCTGTCTATCCCTGGATCTATAATGAAAGAGCTGCAAAAATCTGTAATAGACGAGTGTCTCCAACTTTCAGTTCTTCATCGACCAGCCGCCCAACTGCGATTCTTTTTGCCCAGTCGCACGAAATGAAGACATGCGATAATGATTCAACAGTTTTCCCACACATTTCGCAAGTTGGATCCATCGGCATCCATTTTGCGAGTTCCTTAATTGGTAATCATGCATTTAAGAGATGCCAGAAGAACATCTTAAATTTGGGATGAATGGATAATTTCCAAAAAAAAATCCCACCATCTTTCAAAGTTGTTTGAAGTTTGAAAGTGTCTATTCTGTGAAAGATGTCTCCCAACCAATTTCACAAAGAAGTCTCCATTGCTAGAAATAAGAGATATCCATTCATCAGACTCAATATACAGGTTTATATTAGCAATGCCATAAATTTGAGAGACTTGAGGAAGGGGTAACTCCTCTGCAGTAGGCCTGTGCAACTATTGAGTTTCTTGACCAAATCTCTGTTGAAAAGTTGTTACAATACAATTCTCTCACAATCCACATGCCCAATATATCCAGTTTAGTACAGAATAACTCATACCTCATATTTCTTAAATAATAAAATAAATAAATAAATTTAACTAGAGTCAAATACAATACTTATAACGCGTACTGATTTGGATGTGTAAAACTAAAGGCTTGATATTCTTATATATGGAGTTCATTCTTGTCTTCTTTTCTTACGCTTCTTATGCAATATGGAGGAGAAAGAAGAAGGAAAAAAAAAAACAAAATATCTTCTATTTTTTTAATGAAACTCAACTAGGTGAAGAGATTCTTCCTTCATCCATCTTCTCAAATAATAAAACACTACTAAAAAAGATGATCATGAGTAACAACACAAGCTTTTAGGAAAAGATATGGCAGGTATTGTACAGATAAAAGTTCCACCTAAAGAAAATCCAGTGGTTCTTCTCTTCCCCTTTGGAAAGTTTTACCACATCAAAATTAATGTTCTACAAATACCTGATCACCGATGGAAGAATCACAGATTGAATTTACCGATATGAATGTCTCATTAAAATATTAAATATTACAAACATGAGATATTGGGGCCTGACATACATCTACTTTCTAGATTTCTAATTTGTACTACCTTCGACATATCTTGATCATACGTTGTAGAGCTGCATCTACCAAACCCATAACAAACCTTTTTGAATGTAAGAAGCTCATGTTTCCAGATTATTTTTATTTATAAATCTTAAAATGTATTCGTGTTATAATACTGTCTCTAAATACGATCATTACAAAAAATCTTACCAAAAAAAAAAGATCATTAGAAAATCCATGTATATGGATATGGTTTAAAATGTATTCAGGTTATAGTACTGTCTCTAAATACGATCATTACAAAAAATCTTACCAAAAAAAAAAGATCATTACAAAATCCATGTATATGGATATGGTTAAGTAGTGAACACCTTTTTTCTTTATTTCTTTCTTTCTTTTCTGTCTTCCACTTTGCGTCTTCTTCTCCCTACTTGTTTGGCCATTCTCTCTCATGTCTTCCTAGATCTCTCTGTTTAACGACATAACCAAGTAAGAATCTTCTATGGGTTTTGTCGTGGATTTCAATCCATAAGATAAAACACTCTTCACCTGACTCAAGCGTGCGGTGACTCATTTAACTAGTTTCAAATCTTCAAACCCTTTTTTTGACGTTTTGCACTATTCGTGTTCTTTGATTTTCCTTCTGGAACTCTTCAAGACTTATAGTTCTAGAAGAAAGTAGTAAATAAGTGTGATCGGCAATGCAACTAGCATCCCAAATATAACCCTACAGAAAGAAGCAAGCCAGAAACATTTTAATCAATATAATATAATTGCAATAAAATCAACTAGAAGCTCTTTCAAAGAAATTTTACTCACAAAGTACTGAGAATAGTTGGATGGACGTTATACTCTTTGGCGAACACGAATGGGACTATCCCTTGTGGCAATGCTGCCTGCAACATCCAAATTAATCAAATTTTCTTGCCATGAAAAGAAAACTCGTGACATTTAAATTGAAAACCCAAACCATGAGACGCAGATTTTTATCTTGAGTGGACTTCCATTTCCTTTTAAATGAATGACACATGTTTATGGGTCATATCAAAGGGCTGAAGTTAGATTTAAAAGATAAAATATATATTTTTTAAATTTAATATTAACCCTTTAATGTGACATATGAAGATGTGTTATTTATCCATAAGAAAATAGACGGTCAATTTCTTTGTCAGAAATGAAGGGGATAAAATTATGAGGATTTAGATTGCTAAACTCATTTTCATTTCCGGCCATGGAGAAGAAGGAAGAAGAAAAATACCTGAACAATTGCTACACGGAGGAGGTCACCACGACAACCAACTGCAAAGGATGCTGCGGCCATGACGGCCGGGCCGGCAATGAATCGGAGGACCATTCCGAAAGCTGCAGTCGACTTCCCACAGGCGATTATCTTCGGTTGTAAAGCCATAAAAAGTCCTGAAACAACAACATAATACAACCCAAAATTACATGAGAAAAAAGCCCATCAAAGCCCAAGCCCAAGCCCAAGCCCATTATGGGCAACTGCCCTTGTTTGGGTCGATCCATCCCCAGTTTATAGCTTTAGCTGATACCCTTTGACTCCTCCTACATGGCATTATTTAAAATGGAATCTTCTATCCCATTGGGTAGAAGTCCTGAAACTCACCTAAGCTGAACATAGCCATTCCGAGACCGGCGTCAGAGAGAATGGCGATGGACTTGTCGATAATTTTTGGCATCGTCACATCCCACCTTCAGTCACAATCAGAAAGGAATTCTTCGTAAGAACAAACAGAATCAATATTTCCTCTCGCGTTTGAATTAATTGCTTAAGAAGATTAGTCTCACCTGAAAGAAATGAGAGACCAAACGACGCCAAGGAGGCTGGAATACGAGTTGGGATTGCGAATAAGCTTTCTCCACACCATAATGAGAATCAAACGGGTCACAACATTCGCCGGAAGCATCTGTTTTCCGGCACCGGAATCTCCCGATTCGGTTTCTTTGGAATGCATCTCCACCGTTGAGCTGGTCAGATCAGTTTTCGCATCCTTCTCGTCCCTAGTAGTAGTAGTAGTAGTATTCTCTTCTCTCCCAGAAGAACTGAAATTCTCTACGCCAGATTCCTCAGTACTCTCCGTTATCGCCGTTGCTTATAATAAGAAATTATTTATTATTAAAAAAAATAAAAATTTAATATGAGGAAGAAGAAAAGGAGTTAATTCGTGTGTACCTGTGATTCTCCTGTTTTGAGGGGGATCAGCAACAGGCACTACTAACACCGAGATCTCATTTACGCCATGATCAGAGCGTCGAGATTCTGTCCCACTCAACACGTTGGGCCCACATCTTTCCGACACTGGCGAAGCACTGGAGCTCCATACGAGCATGTCAATCTCCTTCGCATCATCATCATCATCATGGTGGCTCGCTGTTTTGCTCTGTTCTTCTCCTCCTCGCACATTCGTATTAGTTGTTGCAGTTTCTGGATTTGGCGCAGGATAGGATTCACGGCTAGGAGAGCTGATAGCATGCGCTCCGGGTGCAGCACTATTCTTCTCGAAATTTGAAGGTCTGGAATTTCTCGCCATCATGGAATGGAAATCGGAGTCGTTGAAATTGGAATGCCTCGGCGTCGGATTCATGGAGGAATTCAAGCTGTAAATCTCGGCTCCGCTGAGATCGGATCGCCTCGGCGTCGGCGTCAATGCAGACGGCCTTAACGCATTGGATTTCCTTACCGTAACGTGGAGCTTCCCATCTTTGCCGACCTCCGCGTCCGTCTGCAGGAATTCATGACCGTCGAGGGAGACGACGTCGGCGTCGACCTTGAATGACGCGATGGCGGCGGCGGATGTTCCACGGAACTTGTCGGCGATCAGCATCTTTGCTCCGCGGAACTCGAAGAAGAAGATTAGAAGGGTGTACCATACGATACACTGCAACACCACCACCTGAACCATGAGAGTGGCGTAGGATTGGCCGTACATGGCTCCAAGAAGAGGAACTCCGACGATCAGCGTGTTTGGGAGGGTGGAGAGAGAGAAGATTGTAACCACCCAATCCAGGCTTCCGTACCTGGCCAACTTCATCGAGATGCCTACAACCACCAGAATGATTATCTTTTGGAGCGTATCAGCGGCGATGAAGCGGAAGTTCATGGTGTAAGGATTGTTGCTGGAGATGAAGCGAAAGGATAGCAGAGGAACGGCAAAAATGGCCACGAATCTGTTGATGCCGGAGCACTGATCCGGCGTGAAGATCTTCCACCACCGCACAGAACCATAAGCTAAGATCATTGCCACATAAAGCGGAACAATGGCCGTGAACACCGCGTAGAGATCTTTCCCAGTAATCATTTTTCTTTTCCCTTCCTTCCCTTCCCTTACCTTCCTTCCCAGTGGAAAAGAAGCTAATAGAGAAGCGAAGAATGCAGAGCAACTAATCGGAGAAGAAGATAAGGAATTATTAATTAAAAGGGAAGATTGGAAGAAACCGTTTTCTTAACTAACATTGTTTTCTGTTCTATGTTTTCTGGTTTTCTGGTTGGATGAAGAAGGAGATGCATAATGGATAAAAAGAAGAGAAGCTTAAAAGAGGGAGGGATGGGTGATGGGTTCAGTCGTGAAAAAGATAAAAAGAAAATCCAAGTAAGAAAGAGAGAGTGTCAAATAGGAATCCAACAGAATACGGCAACGAAGTGCATGAGTTTAGGATCTCACACCGTCACACGCTTACGAGTGTGAAAATGCCGGCTCAACTTAAATTGACGTGGTAGGTGGAAGTATCAGCGACTCAAGATACGAATACAGCCGTTTCGGCCGGTATCACGATATTTTGCTATTTTGGGACCTTTAATGGTATCAGTTTTCATCTCTCTCTCTCTTTTTTCTTTTTTCGTTTTAAATCCAATTTTTATTTAAAAGGATCGAAAAATTCTTCAAAAATCATATATATATATTTTTGTACAAGTTACTTCAAATTCAAATACAAATTGACGGTATAATAGTAATTCAAATACAAATTGACGGTATAATAGTAAGCGTACATTATTTTATGAAAGCCCATTGTTTTTTCACTCCCGAAGCCAACGGTGCATTTTGTAATGGGCCAATAAACAGTTTTTTGTAGTCTTTGGTTCTTAGAATGCCAAAAAATGCTAGAAAATTTTGGGTTCTTTCATTTTTAGAAAACGAACCGGTTCAATTTTATTGTCTAAGAAGGTTTTTCACAAAACAACTTTGACTTGTTTCATTGTTCTCAAATATAAAAGGCACATCAAAATTATGTCAAAAATGGATATTCAACCCAAAATTCATTCACTGCGATTTCTAAGACTTCCCCCTTTATAAGATTTTTTTTTGAAAATCTCCAACACCTCAAGTGTTCTCAACACAGATTTTACCAAGCGATCGAATTGTACTTAGACCGCCGTTCTTTGATAAAAACACTAAAAAACGACTCTGCAAAGAACGTCATTCTTAGAAAGGATTGTTGCCAAACGTGCCCTAATAATATATTCTCAATTTACATTAAAATACTTTTATCAATTTTTATTTTGTCATATCAAATTTTTTGTTTATTTCAAAATTTATTTTGGATAGAACTTAGAAACCCCATTTTATATTTTTGACCATAAATGAATTCTTATAATCATTAATTTCTTTTAAAAATGCAAAATAAAGTTTATGAATTGATACCATGAAGGGAAGGCTACCACATCAACTTAAAATAAAACCACTTCGTACTTATCATCAAAGGGTTGATTCGTTGATAATGACCAACAAGTCTTAGGCTATTTATTAACTAGATAAGTTCATCTTATATGAAGAGCATTTTGGTCAAGCGTGGAATGTATTGCTGCACAATCCCGTTCGTCCCTTCAGCCGGATGAACCTGCAAGAATGAGCTTGATCGTGGAGGTCGAGTTTTCACCTCCGACGATCTAGTTAGGAATCCCATTGAGGAAGACAAGAAACATCTTACAATCCCCTCAAAACTAAAATCTTACAAGTGCACCTCCATCCTTCGAATTGTTAGTTAGTTGAGTACACCATAGGAAGCGTAAACCCATGACCTTCTCACTAAGAGGTGTTTGTCATTACCAACTTCTATGGTAAGTTAAGGGATTAATTAGAGGTAATTTTTAATTGTAATTATTAGATAATAAAATGCAACATGTCACATCCTAAATAGGAAAGTGAATTACAAAATATGTGAATCTATTGGTTCAACTAATGCATCAGATCATGGAACTCTAGCCCCCTGAATGCAACAACAGCAGACATTTCTGAAGAAACTAATTTTGGAAAAGAGAGTGAAGAAGATCAAATTAAATTTGTTTTTTATTTGCTGGTTGTGAAGAACTGCTAAACAAGAAGGGGAAAAAATCAATCTAAAGTAGTACGTAGGAAAAGACTACGTGAAGTCTAAAAGTTGGTTCCTGTTGTTGAAAAGCTCAAGTGAGGGGAAATAAAAAAGGAGTGATCAGGTTCAAGTCATACACTCTGAGCTAGCTAGCTCCATTTCAATTTATCAGTCCCTACTGCATCTGTTCAAACATAGTTTGTTGATGCTACTGAAACTTTTTCTTTTCAGTAATCAGCGACGACAGAGAGAGAGAGAGAGAGATCTGTATACATAGCTCACTTGATATGTTGAAAACAACAATGAACAGGTTTCCTATTACCAAGTATTAATCTTTGAATCATTAATCTTCTTGATAAGAAGTTTATGGTTCTCATTGAGATTGCTTTTAGAAGTGTTTCTGAGATCGATGGCAACCAGTCTAGCCTTGCCTTCTCAACTGATATTGTTGGTCACCTAACTTGTACTTTTTTGTTTTTGTAAAGAGGATATATCGCTTTAATTATTGGGAGACCAAGCTAGCTAGCAACTCCATAAACCTCCTTATTGATGATATGACTTCTCTATATAAGCATATGATCAAGAGCTTTGCCATAATATGAGACTTACTTGAGTTCAACTTCAGTGCTGTGAATGGTCGAGATCCCGATCTTAACTGTCCATTTCTCAAAAGTATGAAAATCCACTTTTCAGAAAGGGACGGTCGAGATTTGGATCTCAACTGTTTGCTGCAAGTGCTGCGCATTAATTGGGCAGCACCCAAGCAATTTTAGACTGACTTAGTTATGAATGCACAGCAGCCAAGCAATTTCCAACTTACTTAGGTACGTAGGCTATGTAAGGCAAGGTAGTATACCATGTTAATTCCGACATGCACCATGCATATGAAAATTCTTTGTTAACTTAATTTAGTTGAGAATATCTGCACCCCACGATCATTTGAAGTTATGACATATACATTCGACCATTGCTGATCTAACTGGAGGGTAAGACCGTAAAGTTCAATTTTCAATAAAACTTTTTTTTCCTTATTAAACTAATAAAAAAATAAAAAAAAAGTTAGACAAATGGTAATTTAATCCCCAAAAAGTGATGATTGAAAGATGAGAAGACCTTGTAATACAAAATTAGAAAATGATGTATAAGATGAGAAAGTCATTTGGCTTCCCTTTAATTTGCTTTATTAACATCTATTCTAGTCAGTGCTAGCTATATTTAAGGTTTAAAGTATCGGTATAGAGTACTATGTCAGTTTTTTTATTTTAAGAGACATGTCACTCTGTATCGCATATTGTATAACATTAATCAATGCATTTTAGTGTAATTTAATAAAGAGACGCATAAAATACATATCGTATCAATTGTCTCTAATATGGATACGTATCAACTAGTATAGTTTCGTGCCATGGATACTTAAAAAACTTGGCCAAATGATCCAGTTAATTCCATTGGTGTATTAAGGACCATTGAGGCTTTGGGACTTAGGGTTTTTGTGAAATGGAAACATGATGAGTCAAAAGAGATGTGCCCATAGGGTGCCCCAACACCATAACCCAAGGGGTAAGGGGCAAGTACAAAACTCTCCTTCCAATCAAAACTTTCAAACACCCTAAAAGCAAATTTAGCCCCATTTCCTTTCTTTTCCCTTTACAATCCCTAAGCCCACCTGACAAACATTTTTGCTCTTGTCTCATCTTTCTTTAATCTGCACTTCTCAAGTCTATCCATCGTTAATTTAAGCCTCTCTAGCTGTTTTCACCTCCCAGGAAACTAGTTTCGTTTTCTTTATTCCCATTCTCCTTTCCAAGGTGGACAACTTCCAAAGCTAAACCCAATATGTTATGCTTTTGCAACAAAGAGATGTAGATGAACAATTATCTAACTGAAAAAGGATACTAAAGCCATTTGGGTTGCCGCATATCCCTACATTTGAAGATTAATTTGCTTGGAGACTGAAGATAATATATATTTACCTTCACAAGATTCTTATTAATCTACAGGAGTAGTAAGTGAAAGAAATCCAAAATTTGTACAAGGGACCAATTATAACAGAAGAAAAACTGGAAATTAAGGACATTTTGAGAACAATTGCTGTAGTTTCTTGCACCCGACTTGATGCAATCAAAAGTGAGATTATACTTGTTAATCACTTGTTTCTGTAATATTCATTAGACACAGCTAACAAGTTCATGTTGACACAAGTTCCAAAAGTGACATGAAGGTGAGTAAGCTTTTTGAGGGACCAGTTTCAAATGCACAGCAATGCGGGCAGATCATATACTTATTGACACATGGTGGAATTGCTCCGGTAAAGAGACTGGGTCATCCTCAAGCTGTGACCATGGCCATGAGAAGATACAGACAAGGTTGCTTGCAATGAGGAAGAAAATAGGATTCATCTTATACCGAGACCAAGGTTTTCTGCCGTTTGAAGTTGTTATTTCTTAAATTTTGCTCCATTGATGTCTGCAAAAACAAATCCCGCGTTGTGGAATAACATTCTTTTTGAGGTTCTTTATCTATCCTCACATAGGGGTGCAAGTTTGGCCCTGGTGGCCTTGACCCGCCTTAAGCCCGCCCAGAGCCCGAATAGGGCTTGGGCTAAAGATTTTGACCCTAAGGGCAGGTTAGGGCCAAAATATCCTAGCCTTGAACTAGGGCCAAGGGCGGGCCTGGGATTACTCTCTGGCCCGCCCAGCCCATCCTGGCCCGTCGCTGATTTTGGCCTTGATCTTGACCATGTTTTTGACCATGATCTTGGCCCTGATATTGGCCCTAATCTTGGCTTGATCTAGGCCCATGATTTTGGCCTTGATTTGAGTCTAGACCCTCCATCCATATGGAGAGGAATTAATTATAATCCACATAGGTGAATATTTGACACTGTCAAATTTTAAAAACATGATCATGTTTTGTAAAAAAATTAATAAAAATAAATTATATCTTCATTACCAATGTAGTATCCACCTGATTTTGGCCCGACCCTAATTTTGGCTCTAGTTTTAATGTTAATTTGACATTGATCATGTAGTAAATTTTTACCATAATCTTCGCATTAACATTGATATAACTATAATTATCGATTTTGACCTTCAGTCATTTTGATAATATTAGACTATGATTTCACTTTTTATATTATTTTTAAGATAAGTTTTATTTTTTGAAGTAAGTCATTTTTAGTTTCAAAAAATCATTGATTTTTTTTTTGACTAAGGCGAGATAATATATTATAAATAATAAAAGCTAGTATATAGAGAATTCATATCTAACAAATCTACACCCCAACTTCTCATCATGAATATTGACATCTTTCTTTTGCCTCCAATGTGATATTTTAGAGAAAAAAACAAAAAATCTTATTCAGCACAGATAGCTATGTTTGTAACTAAAATTTAATTTTCTTTAACTACGAAAAAAAAATATCAATACTAAATTATCGTTGATTTACTTGTTACCAAAATTTTGAATTTTTTGTTTGTTTTTGGGAATAAGGATATCAAAGGGAGGGGTTTTCAATTTCCATCATCAAAGCAATGAGAGACTTTTAGAGATTAATATAGAATTATGGAGTATGAATTTATTTATGTTTAAAGTAAAACTATCAACTTATTGATTATTTTATCATTTTGTATGAACTTAAATCATTTTATATTTCTATGAATTTTATTTTTAGTTTACTTATGATACTTTTATTTTTTATGAATTTACATTTGTTATTTTAGATCAAAAAATATGTCCAATTAAGGCTAGGGCCAAGATACGGTCAATCAAGGCCAGGGACAAGGCTAATTAGGGTTAGGGCTAATTAGGGCCAATTAGGGCCAACCCATCCCGATCCAGCCCAATTAGGGCCAATTAGGACTAGAATGGGCTTGGCTTGGCCCTGTAGGGCTTAGGGCCAAGGATATAATCATTGGTCCTGAACTAGGGTCAGGTAGGAATGGGTTCATATTATAACATATAGGGCTAGGCTTGGGATTGCAAAAGCCCGGCCCAGTTGCAGCCCTATCCTCACATACCAAAACTGAGAGCATTTTCCAAGAAACAGATAAGCTTTTTTTTTTAATCTTCTTAGGGTGGATGGGTATTATCAAATAATGTAACCAAAAGACGAGAGTTGGGTTTTTCCTTGAACAGACAACTCCATGAACTTGTAGTTTCGAACGGAGTATAATTTGGATCCAGTACGTAGTATCTAGGAAACTTAAAAGAGGAAAAGGGTTTGAAGGAAAATGAAGGGAAGTTCACTCATATGGAACAATGAAGGACGTAGAGAAAAAGGGAAAGAGGTACAGGAAAGACCTCTTTACAAGATAATGACAGAGGAGAAAGTTTAGTGATAGAAGTGGATTTCCATCAACTCAGTAAAGAAACCATATACCTAATTTGAAGACCCCATCCTTAATTAATTAAAGGCAAGTTAGCCTTTTAAAAGGACTTGATCAGTAAGAAACTAAAGCTAGTTTGAGTTGATCAAACTCTATCTCATGTAACTGGATCGATCGATTTTGTAAAGACTCCTGTGTTGTATCAAACACCCTTTATGCAATTTATACATTGCATAAAGGCTCTGGAGAAGATGTACCACTGGGAACTACAGTGGAAGAGACTGACCAACTACAAAGGAGTAGTAAGAAGGTCAAAAGAAGTAGAATAATGCAGGATGGAGGCACTCAGAATGATGAACTGAATGGAGTAATATATGCAACCATGGTGTCGAGAGGACAACAAGGCCATGGCGTCTCTCACGAAGAGACAGAAAACTCCGATGAGGATTTGGACAGCGATGGATTCCTCAGATTGGGATACTGATAGTGATGAGGAAAGTGAGCAGGGGGAGAGTGCTGATCCATTTTGTCCAATTATTTCTCTGTCGAAGAAGGAAAATGTACGATTACGTCGGCCATGGCGACATTCTCTCATCATTAAACTGGTTGGTAAAACGGTGGGATATAATTTCTTATCAAAACGCCTGAAGACTCTGTGGAAACCAAAAGGCACGTTGGATCTTATAGATGTGGGCTATGATTACTATATTGCCAAGATAGGGGCTGTTTAGTCAACGATTTATTTCTATTCCAGGAAGGCGTGAGCAATCTAATGCTCAACGGGATTTGAATGCAGATTTTAATATGGCTAATGAAGATGACACGCTGCTGTTTAGGCAAGAGTTTTAAAAGGTGTCGCAAAGATCAGGAACGGATTCCTTATGTAGTACTTGACAATATTGTTCATGCTAAGGAAAGAATCTTTGGTAATAAAGATGACACGCTGCTGTTTAGGGAGAGGCTATCACTGATTGAGCAGAGCTGATGTGCTTATCAGGCCTTGCATTCTGATTAGTTGGGTCAGGCGTGAGGTTCTGTACCTGACTCGGGCCATGCCATGAGAGTTTCCTTCCATCTCACCCATAGTATTCTTCTCCCCGTTGCTGAAGCCACCTCCTTGGTCTCCTCAGCTGATAGGATAATATTTGCTATCTAAGTCAGACATTCATCTTGAATTGCACCACGTAGTTCAGCATTGAATCTTGCCATAGGACCTTCACTGCATTTTTGTTTTGGGTTACAGCCATGAATATTTGCATGCTCTTGCCAATCTTCAAACCTCTTGGTACACCATATTTCCTCATGCCCTATAAACCCACGGTAAAAACAATAAACAGGTGGTTGTCATATTTTAGTGGAATAATAGAGAAATCTCCTTCCTGTCTATGAACCTTCACTGAAGGCTTCTGATATTTCCTGGTGTCCACCTGGATTCTTGCTCTCACATAATGGACTCTACTACCAAATTGCGTCCCTTCGATTATCATGATACATTTGGCTGGATTTTGAAATGGGGGCAGTGCCTACGTGGCACTGCTCCAAGCAGCGAACAGCTAGATGGAAAGGAGTCATGAAATTTTAAATCCTGACCACACAATATCAACATGTGCAATTTAAAACAACTTAAGTGAACAACTTCGGTTTTTCCACTTAATCCAAACGGTCCAGGCAACTCAAACCAATTCATTTTGAACCAAGACTGAGCACGACCTGACGAATCATAGACGATCCTTTCGTTTGCTTTCACTTCTTGTCTTCTTCGTTTCTCCATTTTCCCTTTTCTTGCTCTGCTTTTTTCTCTCTCTCACGATAGAGAAGACCAAACCCCCAACGTCTCCCAAATTTCTGATGGTATAAATAGGAAATATTTTTTCAAAAGAAAATAAATAGGTCAACAGGGGAGGAGAGAGATAGAGGGATTTTCCGATAATAATTTTATCTTCCATTAATTGTTCCAGCCTTCTGGTGGGAATGAGATGTAGCCATAGTTTACCAGCAGAGGAACGAGCAGAATCCAGCAGGAATGCGACTCGCTTTGAGAAGACTAAAGCTTTCTTAAGAAGAAGGAATTGAATCTTCTTTCATAGTACTCAAGGAATTTGCTGAAGCAAAGGTAAATTAACACAGCAAAGGTGATTCTCAGAATCTTCCCCACAGAAGTGATCTTTCAATCAGAACTTCAATTTACATTGCCAGAATTAGGAAATGACAAAAATCCTACATGATAGCCTCTATTCTTCAGCCAAAAAAAAATCTAGTCTCCTAACCCAGACCATATCAAACTAGAATAATCGATGAGTCACATTTCCACTACATAATACCAAAACCTCCAAACATGAAAACCTCGAAAACTACTGGGTAAAAACCATCCATCCAACCAAAAAACAAGATCAGTTACCATCGAGATTACGCTTTCCATTTCCAGATCATATCAAATCAGAAAGGCATGGTAATTAACAGAGCGGAGAAGAAGAAGCCATGCCTTTTGGTGAAAAAGAAAATGTAAATAAGAGAGTGTAGATTTTGATGGGAAGAAAAAAGACGGAGGACCTCCCTTCGTCTGTGGCCATAGAAGTGAAGAATTAGCAGCAGGCCTTGAAGCTATTCCAGCGGCGTTGGCCATCGTCGGTTCTGCCACAGACTTGACGAGGTACCTCCCAAACCTCCATTAAAGCCCAAACTGGCAACTTTGGCCGCAGCTCTCATGGCTCCTCCACCTTTGATCATCACTACTTCAGAAACTGCCAAGAAGAAGTGAGTAACCTCTAACACCGATTCAGATTTAGGAAAGATTTATAAAATGTATTTCAAACTGTCATCATCTTCATCGATGTTGCAGGCAAAGTCTTTTGCCTGCAATTGATCCAACTTAGAACACAACTCCTTTGAGTTCTCTGTTCTTAGGAGGACCTCAGTCATTTTGGAAAGACACAGGTGGTGAAGGTCCTTATGCTCAGTCTTGGTTCAAAATGAATTGATTTGAGACGCTTGAACCGTTTGGGTTAAGTGAAAAAACCGAAATTGTTCACTTAAGTTGCTTTAAATTGCACATGTTGAAATTGTGTGGTTAGGATTTAAAATTTCATGACTCCTTTCCATCTAGCCGTTCGCTGCTTGGAGCAGTGCCACGTAGGCACTGCCCCCAAGCAAAATCCCATTTGGCTACTCCTAAGCCCTTAATAATCTTCTTCAAAATGATGGAATCCATCAAATCAACCGGACTAGCATGTAACTGAACCCAAAAATCTGTGAAATAGAAATCCCATCTTTGTTCCTTATTCCATGGTTCGAGGATCATAAGGTTTCTAGCAACAGACCACAGCCCCTCAAAGAGCACATTATTCTTATCCATAGCATGGTTGAAATGAAAGAGAAAGGTGCGTTGGTCTATAGGTGTGATGTCTACCTCATGTAGTGAGTTCCAAGCCAATAAGAGTCCTTCATAAACTGCTTGCCTTCTAAAAGGTCTCCCCTCCAAAATGTGACCTGCAAGGTGTTTTCCCACAGTTTAGCCACCTTGACTGTATCAGCATTATCGAGTTACACCTCTCCATCTGAGTCCATTCCATCGTCCTCAGAGGAGATGGAAGTCACTGGAGATGGTCTTCGTGGATGGGTTGTGGTTTAGGGGCTGTGAGAAAGGAACAAGGTCTCCAGGTTTTGTGGTTGAAGGTTCTCCAGTCGAGGAAATGGCCACAAGGTTGAAGTTGAGGAGGAAAATCAGTCACTGTTGAAGAAGAAGAGACACACGCCACGCAGAACGGAAGACACATGCCACTAAGAGCGGAAGAGGTTGCTGCTTTTGCTCAATTACAAGCAAGCGACTTCACCTTAACCATGATCTTACTGAGATGGGCTAAATAGGATCACGTCAAACATTCAATAGAATATTGACTTTGATCATAAAATAGAATAAAAACCTAAAATTGTATGCTTTTACCAATTTTTGCCCTATATTTATTAAAAATATTTTTATTGAGTTGCATGACTGCCTTATATTTGAGGAAAATATAACTGAACCAGTGCAACACTTAATCTTAACTTTTAATTTAGGATTAAAAGATTTTGATCCCAAGTCAGTTGTAGGATAAGAATTTTCAGTCCAAACTTTGTTTAAACTCAAGAAAGGTCAAGAAAGGTTTAGACCAGTAATGTTAAATATGCATCTTTAGTTGAGATTCATCCTGATTAGCTTATGTGCATCTTGACTACATTCTTAGAACAACAATTCTGTAACTATTTAGATATATAATAAAATTTTGCCCCTTATTTAAAAAATATAATAAATTAAATTATTAACTTCATATTATAAGACATTGATTTTTGTTGATCGAACATTTCCTTGAAGTATTGTAAATTTATGACAACTTTTATTCTTATTGAAAAAACAATGTTTGTCATATATGATTAGTTTAACATAATTTATTGAATCTTAAGTAATATACTTATGAAAAAATAAAAATTATTTAAAAATAATTATAGTGGTGGGTGTGTTAGAGACTGATGCACAACGCAAATAAGAACAATAACTACATACAATAATTTAAATTCTCTCACAACCCACATGCCCAATATATCCAATTTAGTACACAACGAGTCACGCCTTACATTTCCTAAACAATAAAAGAAATAAATGAATTTAACTAGAGTCAAATATAATACTTATTACGTGTATTAATTTGAATGCAAAAAAGATTTCATCTTCTTTAATAGGTGAAGCTTTGTGTCTTCGTGATGCTCTTTAGAATGCAATTTGAAGTGGATATAGACGCATCCAGATATGTTCTGATAATCAATCGATTTTCCATTTCTTAAATTGCATCAATTTGTTTTTAAATTGAGATGTTAGTCTTATTTTAGGAGATATTTTAAAATTATGTCAGGATATTGATGTCTGTAATTTTCTTTTTATTTCAAGAGTGTCTAATGCTTTAGCAAACACCTTGGCTAGGAGGGCCCGGTTAGTGCCGAGTTTAACTGTTTGGCCCGTTTCCTCTCCGTAGCTGGTGGATTTCTTACCTCCAGGTTGTTCAAAAAAAAAAAAAAAAGAATGCATCAAATTAAAGACTTGGAACTTCTTATATATGAGATTCATCATTGTTTTCTTTTTTTAACATTTTCGATGTAGTACGGAAGAAGAAAAAGAACTTTCTTATCTTTTATTTTTTAATCAAACTCAACTGGGTAAAGAGATTTTTCTTCCATCCATCTTCTCAAATGATGAAACACTATTAAATAAGATGATCATGAAAAACAACTAAAGCTTTTAGGAGAAGATATGGCAGGTGGAAACGTAAGCTTAAGAATGATAAATCAATGGAGCTTGCTAATAATTTTACGTGTCCAACTGGAATTAGCAAAAGCATATTTAAGTGCTAGATTATCCAGACATCCAAGATTTCACAGATGAAAGATCTACCTAAAGAAAATCCGGTGGTTCTTTCCCTTCCCCTTTGGAAAGTTTTACCACATCAAAATTAATGTTCTACAAATACCTGATCACCAATGGAGGAATCGCGGATTGAATTTTTTTTTTTTTTTGAATCCGAAGAGTTTATATATAGGGTGGAGAAATATTACTAATATAGGTGCCGCCGGATGGATGCGAACCCAGAACCTCCCCTTGAGAAGTTGGGCTTTTAACCAAGATAGTTGAATTTACCAATATGAATTTCTCATTAATTAAAATATTGAAGAATACAAACATGAGATTTTGGGGCCTGTATTACATCAAAACACTCTTCACCTAGTCTCTGCTCCCAATGAATCATCTAATTAGTTTCAAAGCTTCAATCCCTTGTTCTGACTAACTTTTTACACTATTCGTGTTCTTTGATTTTCCTTTTGGAACTCTTCAAGACTTATAGTCCTAGAAGAAAATAGTAAATGAGGGTGATCGGCAATGCAGCTAGCATCCCAAATATAACCCTACAGAAAAAAGTAGAAAGCCAGAAAAGAAACATTGTAATCAATATAATATAATTGCAACAAAATCAACTAGAAGCTCTTAAGCTCTTTCAATGAAATTTTACTCACGCAGTACTGAGAACAGTTGGAAGGACGTTATACTCTTTGGCGAACACAAATGTGATTATCCCTTGTGGCAGTGCTGCCTGCAGCAACATCCAAATTAATAATTTCGAGGATTTGGATCCTCATACTTGTTTTCATTTCCGACCATGAAGAAGAAGAAGAAGAAAAATACCTGAACAATTGCCACACGGAGGATGTCACCACGACAACCAACTGCAAAGGATATCGCGGCCATGACGGCCGGGGCAGCAATGAATCGGATGACCATTCCTAAAGCTGCAGCCGACTTTCTACAGGCGATTATCTTCGGTTGTAAAGCCATAAAAAGTCCTGAAACAACAGCATGATACAATCCAAAATTACGAAGAAAAGCCCATCAAAAGCCCATCAAAAGCCCAAGCTCTTGTTGGCTGATACCCTTTAATTCCTCTCCTGGTTGCCGATTTCAAAGGCTTTGTCGACTAATTTCGTGTTGACCCGGGTCGCACATCCGGCTGTGGTGGGTCAAAGGCTTTGCCCTGACTAATCCCGTGTTGACCCGGGTCGTACACCTGACTGTTGTGGGTGAGTCTCTCAGATATATATATAGCATATATGATGTTCTTGTGGACCATTCAAGAGATAAAGTGTGTAGAAGAAGTCCTTCTGAAACTCACCTAAGCTGAACATAGCCATTCCGAGACTGGCGTCAGCAAGAATGGCGACGGACTTGTAGACAATTTTTGGCATCATTAAATCCCACCTTCAGGCACAATCAAAAAGGAATTCTTCGTAAGAACAAACAGAATTAATATTTCCTCTCGCATTTTAATTAATTAATTAAAAATATTAATCTCGCCTGAAAGCAATGAGAGACCAAACGAGGCCAAGGAGGCTGGAATACGTGTTGGGATTGCAAGAAAGCTTTCTCCACACCATAATGAGAATCAAACGGGTCATGACATTCGCCGAAGGCATCTGTTTTCCGGCACCGGAATCTCCCGATTGCAACTCTTTAGCAGTAGTATCGGAAGAACTGAAATTATCTACACCAGACTCCGTTGTCGCCGGGGGAGGGGGAGAGGGAGGGGAATCAGCATCATGCACCAACACCGAGACCTCCTTTACGCCATGATTGGGATTGGGTCGCGTCGGCGTCGACGCATTGGATTTCCTTATCGTAACGTGGACCTTCCCATCATTGCCGACCTCCGAGTCCGTCTGCAGGAATTCATGGCCGTCGAGGGACACGACGTCGGCGTCGACATCGAATGACGCGATGGCGGCGGCGGATGTTCCACCGAACTGGTCGGCGATCAGCATCTTTGCTCCGCGGAACTCATAGAGGAAGAGTAGGACGGTGTTCCATACGATACACTGCAACACCACCACCTGAACCATGAGAGTAGCGGAGAATTGGCCGTACATGGATCCAACAATAGGAACTCCGACGATCAACGTGTTTGGTACGCTGGAGAGAGAGAATATTGTAATCATCCAATCCAGGCTTCCAGACCTGTACAGCTTCTTCCAAATGACTACAGCCACCAGGATGATTAACTTTTGGAGCGTATCAGCGGCGATGAAGCGGAGGTTCATGCTGTAAGGGTTGTTGCTGGAGACGAAGCGAAAGAATAGCAGAGGAACGGCAAAAAGGGCCACGAATCTGTTGATGCCCGAGCACTGATCCGGCGTGAAGATCTTCCACCACCGCACTGAACCGTAAGCTAAGATCATTGCCACATAAAGCGGAACAATGGCCGTTAACACCGCGTAGAGATCTTTCCAAGTAATCATTTTTTCTATTCTTTCCTTTCCTTTCCTTTCCCTTCCCTTCTCTTTCTTCCCAGTGGAAAAGAAGCTGTTAAACGAAGAATGCAGAGCAACTAATCGGAGAAGAAGATAAGGTATTATTAATTCAAAGGGAAGACTGGAAGATTGAAAGAAACCGTTTTGTTAACCAACATTGTTTTCTGGTTTGTGTTTCCTGGTTTGTGTATGAGTGATGAAGAAAGAAATGCAAAATGGAGAAGAAGAGAAGCTTAAAAGAGGGAGGGAGGGATGGGTTCAGTCGTGGAAAAGAGAAAAAGAAGTAAGAGAGTGTCAAAACCAAAAGAGGTCAAATAGGAATGATCAAAATTAACTACAATCACCAACAAATACGGCAACGAAGGGCTTTGACTGCTTGAGTTTAGGATCCCAGACGCTTACGAGTGTCAAAATGCTCAACTTAAATTTACGTGGAAGTATCAGTGACACATGATACGAATATAGCTGTTTCGGCCGGTACCAAGTTATTTTAGGGCCTAATTCATGGTGTCACTTCTCATCTCTTTTTTCTTCCTTTTTTATTATTTTTCTAAACCAATTTTTATTTAAAAGAACTGAAAATTTCTTTTTTATTTATTTCTTATTTTTGTTCGAATACACTTAAAATTCAAATACAAATTGACCGTATAATAGTAAGCGTACATTATTTTATGAAAGTCTTATTGTTTTTTCATTGTTTTCACTCCCAAATCCAACAGCGCATTCATTTTGTAGTGGTCGGTCAATAAATTGTTTTTATTATTCTTTTATTCTCAAAAGGCCGAAAAAGACAAAAAATTAAGTATTTGGATTCTTTCTTTTTTAAGGAAACAAACCGATCTAATTTTCTTGTCTAAGAAGGCTAACTTTGATTTGTTTCATTGTTCTCAAAAATAAAAAATAATTTTTACTTATTTCACTGTTCTAAAAATAAAAAAAGGTATTTCAAAATTATATAAAAAAAGAATATTCAATTTTAAATTAATTCATATGCAATTTTAACTCTACCCGCCTTCGTAGGAGTTTGTTTGGTTTTTTCTTTTAAATCTCCATCAAGTCAAATATTCACAATACACATTTTACCAAATAGTCAAAATTGTGCTCAGACCACTAATTTCTTTGATAAAAACATTAAAAACTATTCTACAAACAACGAAAAAAAAAAAAATCTTCTGCTGTGCACAGCAGTGCAACACCACAACTTGACATGTGGCATATTCTTAATAAATGGTTCAGATTAGAAGGCTAGGTTTTCAATGAAAGTAACCCATCTTTTAAAAGAAAAAAATCATTTTTTTTACCCGATTCTAAATGTGGTTTTCTGAAGATTTTTCACCCATCGTGTTGTTGCCTTTTCAACTCCATCTTCTTCCCTCTCACTGTTGTTCTTCCATCCATCTTCTTTCCCTCTCCCAGCTGTTCCTCCATGGTGTCTCTTCCACATCTCTAGCTTGCTTACTCATCTCAAGAAAAAGGTCAAGGGCTTCCTTCGCCAAACCAGAGCCAACCCCGAGATCATGGCACTCCATGTCTAGACGTCGTTTCTGTTTCTGTCGAGCATTCTGTCAAATTAGGCCGGCGTAACTTACATTACCACACTTCGAATACATGTCAACAAGAGCTGTACCCACCCGATAATTTATAACAACCCAATCTCTATAGCTTGACAATGTGCCCACTTCCCCAAGTTCAGGTTCCCAAGCTCAGCACAAACAGAGAGCAAGACAACCAAGGAAGCCTCGTCTGGTTTAATCCCATTAAGTCTCATCTCGGCAAAAGGACCATTAGAATCATCAAATTGGGATCAATCAACATAAGCGCAGATAATGGCATTCCAAGAGATGACTTTCTTAGATGCATTCTATCAAACACATAACGTGCATCCGAAATCTCATGACAACAACCATAGAAATGGATTAACGAGTTCTGAACATAGACATCCAAATCAACACCATTCTTGAATACCTCTGCTTGTATTTGCCTCCCCTAGGAAAGAGCCGAGAGACGAGCGCACACCTTAAGAAGAAAGGGGAAGGTAAGTTTATTGGGTCTTCCTCCTCGCTTCCGCATATCAAGGAAAACTGCAATGGCTTCTCTGGGACAGTCTCTTCCGACATAACCCCTAATAACATGGTTCCAGCACGAAGATGGGACAGTATCAGGGAATGAAGGAGAAGTGATCATGTATAATCTAGGCTTCTTGATGGCAACAGTGAACAAAATCGCAGGATTTCACTGATAAGAATTAATCGGAGATAAACCGAGCGGTGCAGAGATGAGAGTTGAAAGGCAACAACACGATGGGAGAAAAATCTTCAGAGAACCACATTTAGAATCGGGTAAAAAAAACGGGTTTTTTCTTTTAAAACGGGTACAAGATGGGCCACTTTTATTTAAAACCCAACCTTCTAATCTGAGCCATTTATTGAGAATATGCCCCACGTGTCAAGTTGTGGTGCTGCACTGCTATGCACAGCAAAGAGATGTTCACAGCAGACGATTTTTTTCCACAAAGAACATTGTTATCAGAAAATACTGTTACCAAATGCACCCTAATAATATGTTCTCAATTTTCATTATAATTTTTTTAGCAATTTTTTATTTTGTCCTATCAAATTTTTTGTTTATTTCAAATTTTATTTTGGACGGAAGTTACCAAACCATTTTATATTTTTGACCATAAGTGAATTCTTATACTCATTAATTTCTTCTAAAATGCAAAATAAAGTATATGAATCGATACCATGAAGGCTTCTACATCAACTTAAAATAAAAACACTTTGTACTTTGATTTCGTTGATAATGACCAACAACTCTTAGACTATTTATTAACTAGATATGTTTATCTTTAAAAGAAGAGCATTTTGTTCAAGTGTGGAATGTATAATCTATTATAACTTTTTACATGAATTTCCTCCAAATCCATCAGAAACACAGTACAATTCCCTCAAAACTAAAATACAGGTGCACCTCCACCCTTCAAATTGTTAGTTAGTGCCTTAGTGGCGTACGCCATAGGAAGCGTGAACCCATGACTTTTTCACTAAGAGGTGTATGTAATTACCAACTTCTATGGTAAGTTAAGGGACTAATTAGAGGTAGTTTCTAATTGTAGTTAGTAAATAATAAAATGCCATATATGTGTCAATGTGTCATAATCCTGACAGAATTGTATGAAAGTGAATTACAAAGGATGTGAATCTATTGGTTCAAGTAATGCATCAGAATCATGGAAAGCACAAGTGAGGGGAAATAAAAAAAGGAGTTAGGTTCAAGTCATACATTCTTGGTTTCCGGTTAGAGCACGCCACTCTGAGCTAGCTTACTGAAACTTTCGCTTTTCAGTAATCAGCAACAGAGGTATATATACACAGCTCATGTGATATGTTGAAAACAAGCAATGAATGGTTTTCCTATTACCAAGTCGTCTTTGAATCATTAATCTTCTTCATAAGAAGTTTATGGTTCTCATTGAGATTGCTTTTAAAAGTGTTTCTGAGATCGATGGCAACCAGTCTTGCCTTGCCTTCTCAACTGATATTGTTGGTCATCTAACTTGAACTTTTTTGTTTTTGTAAAGAGGATATATCACTTTATTGATGATATGACTTCTTTAAACAAGCATATGATCGAGAGCTTGGCCAGAATATGACTTCCTTGAGATCAACTTTAGTGTAGTGAACGGTCGAGATCATCCGTTTCTCAAAAGTGTGAAAACAAAATTTTCAGAAAATAAATCTCGACCGTCTGTTGCAGGTGCTATGCATTAATTGGGTAGCACCCAAGCAATTTCTGACTTACTTAGTTATGTAGCCTATTTAGGGCAAGGCAGTATACCATGTTAACTCTGACATGCACCGTATGGAGATTCTTCGTTAACCGAATTTAATTGAGAATATCTTCACCCCACGATCATTTGAAGTTATGACATATCCATTTGACCATTGCTGATCTAACCGGAGGGTAAGACCGTAAGTTCCATTTTCAATAAAACTTCTTTTCCCTTATTCAACTAATCAACAAAAAAGTTAGACATGAGGTAATTTAATCCCCAAAAAGTGATTGATTGAAAGATGAGAAGACCTTGTAATGCAAAATGAGAAAATGATGTATAAAGTGAGAAAGGCATTTGGTCTCACTTTAATTTGCTTTATTAACATCTAGTCCAGTCAAATGCTAGCGAGATTCAAGGTTTAAAGTATCGGTATCAAGTATTTTATCGGTTATGTGATTTTAAGAGACATGTCATTCCATATCCCGTATTGTATAACACCATTCAATACATCTTAGTGTAATCCAATGAAGACACGCATAGATATGTATCGTATCAGTTGTCTCTAATATGAATATGCATCAGCTAGTATCGTGTCGTACCGTTGGATCCTGTTCCATTGGAATTAAGGAAGCATTTTTTGGCTTTGGGATTTAGGGTTTTTGTGAAATGGAAACATGAAGAGTGAAAAGAGATGTGCTTCTCGGCCCATAGGGTGCCCCAACACCATAACGCAAGGGGTAATGGGCTCAAGTACAGAACTCTCCTTCCAATCAAAACTTTCAAAACACCCTAAAAGCAAATTTAGCCCACAATTCCTTTCTTTTCCCCTATACAATCCCTAAACCCACCTGACAAATATTTTTGCTCTTGTCTCATCTTTCTTTAATCTGCATTTCTCAAGTCTATCCATCCTTAATTCAAGCCTCTCTGTATTCACCTCCTAGGAAACTAGTTTCGCTTTCTTTCTTCCCATTCTCCTTTCCAAGGTAGACAACTTGCAAAGCTAAACCCAATCTGTTAAGAGATGTAGACGATCAATTATCTAAATGGAAAAGGAGACTGCTAGGGCCAATTAGGTTGCCACATATCCCTACGTTTGAAGATTAATTTGCTTGGAGACTGAAGCTAATATATATATATACCTTCACAAGATTCTTATTAATCTACAGGAATAGTAAGTGAAAGAAATCCAAAATTTTTATAAGGGACCAATTATAACAGAAGTTTTGGAAATTAAGGACATCTTGAGAATAATTGTTGTAGTTTCTTTGACCAAACTTGATGCAATCAAAAGTGAGATTATACTTGTTAATCACTGGTTTCTGTAAACACTAGATGCAGTTAACAAGTTGACACTAGTTCCAAAAGTGACATTGATGATCCCACTTAGCCGGATCCAGTCATACCTGAATATATGTGGGAGTGATAAATCGCAAAATCTAGGTTTACTGAGAACTTCATACAATACATGATAAAGTACAATTAAATGGATATGAAATAAAACAAGTTCAAGTATTTAATTATCAAAAATAAAAAAGAAAATATTACAATAGTTCAAAACTTCCCTTCAAAAACTAAACACCAGAGTTTCAAGAAAATAAAGAATGTCTAAAGTCTGCAACGGAAAATAATCTAAGGAAAACTCTACGGAAATGTAACTCCATAAGAACAATCCTTATACTAACAGGAAGAATCATATGCTTTCACTTCTTATCCAATTACGCTATCCTGATAGCCACTTGACAAAGGGTCCTCAACGAAAGTGGGGTCCTCATAACCCGTAGTGAAGTCTATAAAAACAAACAAAATAAATGAATGAGTTCATAGAACTCAGTGAAGTAACTAACATAATAGAAATTACAATAATTTATATTAACAAAAAAAATTAAAATAGCAACAAATAATTAATCCTAATCATGCAAGTGGATTAACAAAAATAAAGCATAAGTTAATTTGGGTTTAGAAAAATATCTCAAAATCTTCCCACAAAAAACTCAAATAGAAAACTAGGTTCTAACTCGCCTTTTTAACCTAAATCGGTTAAAAGTTATTATTTCACTATATATTCTAAGTCAAAATGAAACGAAACCTTAGGAAAGTCTAATTGGCAGTAAAAAGATCATATGGGTGCCTTCAATTTGATCCAATTCGATCTAGATAAAAAAATAAAAAAAAAAACCCCAAATTGGCTCTCCTAAATTGCCCGTGGACGATTCAGAGAGTCAAAATGTGAAATCTTTTGCAATGGATCGCACCATTAACTCTTATACTAAAAAGCAAACTCAACAAGAAAATTCAAGAATGAACAATAAACCTAACATGCTCCCACTATCACAATCTCATCAAAAGAGATAAGAGAATTACTCACAAAACTGTGTCTAAGAGAATGATTTAAAAAACCTACCATCCTAATGTTTCCGCAAATATCCGAGTCACACAGCACCTTCGAATGGATGAGATCCACTTTTCTCCTTGGTTTCTCCTCTTCCCACAGCCTAACCTTGATCTAGCATTAAAAAAAGCGTTTAGAAGTGAGTTAAAACATAAAATAGGGTTTTAAAACCCGAAATTCCGATTTTGTCCTGAAACAGAAACATGGGGTGGGGGGTTGGTCACCCAACCGGCCACTCGACCGGCCCTTGGTTGGGCCCCCAAATGAACTCCGATTTTGGTGATTTTTTGTTTGATAGAAAGGTCTTTCGATAATCTTCGATTGGATACCTTAATCTTGTCAATCGGACTCTCCATCATCAGCCTACAAATGTGCCAAAGTCGCATTTTAACACCACCGTGATTAATCTTCTCTCTTCTCTTAAACTCAATGAGAGTTGTCAAATCATCACTAGGTTCATCCACAATCAATAGGTCTACTTTAGAAACTTCGGGCTCAACTCAAATGGCCCACAGTTGTTGCCGACTCGAAGCCCAAGTTCGTGGTCCTGAAACCATGGGTTAACAGTTAGAAATCCGAGGGATTTCACAAACATGAAAGTGAGTAAGCTTTTTGAGGGACCAGTTTCTAATGCATAGCAGTGCGGACTGATATACTTACTGACACATGGTGGAATTGCTCCTGTAAAGAGATTGGGTCATCCTCAAGCTATGACCATGGCCATGAGAAGATACTGACGAGGTTGCTTGCAATGAGGAACAAAATAGGATTCATCTTATACCGAGACTAAGGTTTTCTGCCACTTGAAGTTATTATTTCTTAAATTTTGTTCCATTGATGTCTGCAAAAACAAATCCCACCATTTGAATTGAAAGAACATTCTTTTTGAGGTTCTTTAATTATCTATCCTCACATACCAAAACTGAGAGCATTTTCCAGGAAACAGATAAGCTTCTTCTTTTTTTAATCTTCTTAGGTTGGATGGGTATTATCAAATAATGTAACCAAAAGACGAGAGTTGGGTTTTTCCTTAAACAAACAACCCATGAACTTGAATGTAGTTTCGAATGGTATAATTTGGACCTACGTAGTATCCAGGAAACTTAAAAGAGGAAAAGGGTTTGAAGGAAAATGAAGGGAAGTTCACTCATATGGAACAATGAAGGACGTAGAGAAAAAGGGAAGAGGTACAGGAAAGACTCTTTACAAGATAATGACAGAGGAGAAAGTTTAGTGATAGAAGTGGATTTCCATCAATTCAGTAAAGAAACCATATACCTAATTTGAAGACCCCATCCTTAATTAATTAAAGGCAAGTTACCCTTTAAAAGGACTTGATCAGTTGGGATGTCCCACAGCTGAAGGGCATGTCCTATCATTTTGCATTAGTTGTAAAGCTATGGTCCCGTCCTTGGACAAGATCGAAGCCAGTCTTATGGGTTCTTTGTAAAACTGCAGAAATCCTCGCATATTGTTCTAATATAGTGGTCTAGGGTCAATTATGTCATTTCATATGTACTGGGGATATTAGGGTCTTATGTAAATGATTGTAAGGGTAATAAGGTCTTTCTACCCATTAGTATATATCATATTGTTGGCTCTAGGGTTTCATTCACTCTACACATTCTCTACTATTCTGTTGTTTGTGAGAGAGAGAGCTTTGGTTCTGCTTTGGTTGTGGGTGCTCTGGTTCAGCTCCTTGAAGGTGTTTAAGCTTGAAGAAGATGGAGTCTTCATGGCTTCATAACGTGTAGAAGGCATTGGTGCTTGTGTTCTTGTTTGGTGTTGAAGAGTGCAGTAGCTCTTGGTGATTTCAGGTGTATTTGTTCCTCACTTGTATTGTATCTCTTGGTTCATGTCTTGTGAGCTTTCATGGATAGCTATAGGGTTATAATCATTCTCTCTAATCTTGATTAGTGCAGTACATGTTGAGGTTCAGTACTCATCCTTGAATGTAGGTCTTTAAGACCGAACCAAGTAAACCTTGTGTCTTGTCCTTTGCTTGTGTTATCTCACATATTCCATTGCATATAGGTACTGTATTCTTAACAAATATCATAGCTATAGCCCCAGAAGCAAGTGCCTCCAACAAGTTCTATTCCATCTTGGCTTCCATGACATTTTCCTGGTCCCAAAGCTATCTGTTTGGGGGAAAGTGATGACTCCACTAGTTTTAAGAACAAAAGTTGGCAGAATTGGCAATTATCAACACCTCTCAGTAAAGAAGATATCGGTCAACTGGTGATATATGTAATAGTCCCCACCTCTCAATATATTATTGGTTCCCAGGGAAAAAATATATTGGCCCCGGCCCATTTTACGGACACTCAGAATCCTTTTTGTATGAATGGTCAGGTTTTGGATTTAAAATCATTTGCACGCTAAATGTAGCAGCCGTCCGCTACCCAATGAGCGCCACGTGGTAATAAATAAATCCTAACCATTGATTTCCAAATACACATTTTCACTTGTAAACCGATAAGAATAAGTCGGTTCACCACAACAACCCAACCATGAGTCACAAAAAATTTAAAAGAAACCCAAGATTGACTCAAAATGCCTCTCCTCTACCTTCGTTGCTTCCCACCTATCCATTTTCTTCCTCCTTACCTGATTCTACTCTCCTATGGTCCACATACTCTTGTAAAAGTTTCGATTGCCTTAACTGCTTCAATCACAAATTGGGTTTTGAAATGAGAACAGAATCATTCAAATATTTAACAATGAAATCTGACTTGAGAAGAGAAAGGGAAGAAATGGAGACGCATGATTTGGGTGCCATTCTTCTTGATTTTGAACAAATAGCTGGGGATACTTAAGAATCATCTAAATATTTAACAATTTTATTTTAACTTTTTTTTTTGGACCTGAATTTTGAGGAAGGAATCGATCAAGAGATTCTTAATCCATATTTTAAGACTTTTCCTTCTTATGGATGTCTCTTTGTATAACAACTTCAGTTCTGCGCTTGAGCTTAAGTCCAAGCCCAACCGTCTAATTCTCTAAAGCCCAAGTTTGAAAACTACGACAACTGAGCTGTAATATGAAAGTAAGCCCAGATTTAAGCCCATACTTCACCAAAAAGAAGATATGTGAGTCCATTCTGTTAGGATTAAAGCGATCATCGCACAATCAAATAGAAAATGAAGAATGAGGCACGGATTTTACCCTGGTTCACTTCAATATGAAGGCTACGTCCAGTATTATGTTTTTCACTATATTCTTCTCGAAAACTATTACATACAATGTTCAGTTACAAGAGAATTTATATGGGCGCTTAGAAACCCTAAGCCATAGCTATTCACGAACCCAAACACAAAACTATAAAAAACTCTAAGGCCCACAAAAATATGGATCTATAGAAGAGTTTATGGACCCATAGGGCAATACAATGAGAAGCATGAACCATACTCAACACATTCACTTGATAACGAAGAGTTAATATATAGGGTGGGGGAGTATTACTAATATAGGTGCCGCTGGATGGGTGCAAACCCAGGACCTCCCCATGGGAAATTGGGTTTTTAATCGCTCTACTAATCCACCATTGGCTATGTGTAATATATTTCTTAATACACATATATCACTCATGAGTTGTACTTAATATATAAACAACTGAACTGAACTTTAAAGATTGAGATTGTAACTATCAAAGTAGTACATCAAAGGGAAAATGTTATTTTGTTTTTATTCAAAATGTGGAACAATCAATTCTTTAACAGCAGAAACATTGGCAATTAAGGAGACACTACAATGGGCTATAGACTTGAATGTGTCGGAAGTGATCATTGGGTGTGACAGCTATAGCATTTTATGTTGGTCACTGTTGTTTGATTTTGATGATATAGGGTGCTCATACCCCAGAGGTTTTTAATTTAAATAAATTACTATTTCACAAAAGAAATTTTTATTAAAGAAATTCAAAGAGTTGATAACTAACCAAAAGGTCTACACTTTCAAGAAACCATGAATCTGAGTCAAGAAACCACCTGTGTTGTGATACCAAAACTTTTAGCAAATGTTTCCTCTTGAATATCAGTCTATATTCAACTTCTAGCACCCCATACTCCTTATGATCCATACAAGATACTAAAAAATTTATAATCACGAACTTTAAGATGAAAAGATCGATACTCCTCCGATCATCGATGATGTCGACGATCCTACCGCCACTGCCCCTACTTCCAAAGTTCCTCCAACATCTGTTTACACCCTTTTGAAAACTCTCTGAATTCAAATCCTCAAATCCTTAGTTCAAGGAGATCAATCTCACTCTAGGTGCATGAGGACAAACTTTTTCTTGATCACATTTAATCCAAATACTAAAAGAGTGGGAAAAAAAAGAAAGAAAAGAAACTATTTTTAAGGAGATTAACCTTATCAAAAATTTCCAATCAACATGCATATGGACCTCACACATGAGTTCCAATATTACCATGTAACATAAATTGAAAAGAACGGATTGGTTCATTTGACAACGATGATGATGGATTGATGAATATATCCATAAACACTGAAAAAAAAAACATAAATTATTAACCTAAAAACATGAAATGAAAACCACCTTTACTTCAAAATACAACCCAGACATCGATTCTGGTTCCTCCAACAAGCGATCAGATCGAACCCATTAAATGCCTTCCAGTTTCTATAAAACACAGGCCATCTTCCCAATTATAATATCAAGAGTAAAATAGGGTTGTTGGATCATCTGGATTCACTATTACTCCTAGCAAACTCTGGTATGGTATGGTATGGTAGGGTATGCTATACACAACATAAACTATCTACTTCTCTCTTTTTTTCTTTTTTTCCCCGTTTTTGGGTGTAATAAGAAAATAACCTCATGCTTGGATCATCATCTTAGCAAGCAGCGGAAGATCTGGTTGGGTGGTTAAAGAAGCAGGTTGCAGGGCCCTTGTCAACTGATTGAGCCCTGCGGCCCATGCTCGTCACCCGCTCGCATCTCGGGCACATGGAAAGCGTTGACACCGGCTGAAGCTGCTGCTGCTGCTGCTGCTGGTGGGATCCATGCAGAGACATCATTTTCATACCACGCAGCTCTTCCACCTCCCTCTGTAGCCTCCTGTTCTCCTCCGTCAACGTTCCCAGCCACCTCTTCAGGTACTCGCATTCCATCTCCGTTTGCTTCAGCTTTGTCCTACGTACACATAAGTCCACGAGTGAACCCAAGATTTAATATCAGGGGGCATCAACTCAAGTACTGATATTTCACTTCACCCAGAATACAATAAATTTTCTATTAGGTTTATGTAAAGAAAATTCACATATGAAAAGATGGTCAAATGAGAAATTTTCAAAAACTTCAAGAAAAGAAAGAAAAACTTTCAAAATATTTTTCTTTTAGAGTGGGGCAGAGCCCTTTGGCCCCTATGTAGCTCAGCCCAAACGCACAACACAAGAATCATGTAAGACCTGTAAATAGATAGCTGAAATCTGCCTCCATATACACATTTGTATTCGCTTAAAGGGTGTCCATATCCAGAATTTTTCTAACCGAAAAATATCTGTATTTGTCCGTTAAGCAATTGGATTTGGATTCGGATGATTCCTTATTGGATAGGTAGGATATTATTTGGATAGACTAAAATATTCAACATTTTTTTCTCAAAAAAATGGATAATAGTCAGATTTGGAAACTAGTAATCCATAACTGCATAATCGAAGAATCAGAAATTATCAGTTTAGAGTAAATTATTATACACTTTTTCTCTAAAAAAGGGTTGATAATCATATTCAGAAACCAGTAATCGATAACTGTAAATTGGAAATTGGAAATCTAGCAGAAAACAAACAATCATCAATCAATATTGGATAGTTTATCAAATCGGATTATTATCGGATATTCGATAAAGTTCTGGATTCGAATTCGGATGCCTTCTCTAAATTTCTGCCAGATTTTGCTAATCAGATTCAAATACTGGGGTAACTGAGCCTTATCCACGGGTCTAGAATCATATCGTCCCGCCTTGGAACTAGGGGTGTAAACGGATCGGATTCGGATCGGATAGTGGTAATACCATATCCGCATCCTATTATATTCGGACGGATTTGGATAATATCCTATCGGATTTCGGACGAATTCAGCCGGATTCGGATGATAATCGGATAGTTATTTTCTTGAATAAATTATTCTAAATGGCAATGAATATATATTGAATACAAGTTTTCGTCTACCTAGTAACATCTTTACCACTTTATTTATGAGGGTTAGGTTTCAAATTTAAGAATTTAACAACTTTAGTAGTTATTTTAGCAAAAACTCTAGAAAAATACTCATATATTTCAAGTAAAAAAATATAAAATAAGAAAAACAAATCCAAATAAGTAACTTAATCGGATAATTTTATCGGACGGATATCTGAGGGGGTATCCATATCCGCATCCTATTGTTCGGCGGTTCGGATACCTCTACGGATGCGGATGCGGCCGGATTTCGGTTATCCATTTACACCCCTACTTGGAACACCTGCTAAACCGGCTTGACCGGGTTTTGGACTTGAACCGATCAGTGCGGACCAGATTTTGACCACACCTGGTTCCGTAATCGGGATCGTACGTTTTAAATACGGTAATAGAATCTGATTCGTGATTCCCATCATGGGGCTTTACCTACATTCTTGTCTTTCTTGATACGGACAAAAATAATTTATTTTTATTTTTAAGTACACTCAAGGGGAAAGTCCTCATTAAAAGGTAACGGTTTCCATTTCCTAGAGTTTTCATTTTCCTTCCATTTCCACGGTGGGAAAAGGATCGGAAAGTTTTCTTTTGAAGGAGAGAAATGAAGAAGAAAAAAAAGCCCTGGAGATGGGAAACAGAAAATTTCGAGTACCTGGCTCTGCGATTTTGAAACCAGACTTCCACTTGTCGCGGTTTAAGATTCAACTGTAAAGCCAGAGTTTCTCTTTGCCTCTGCTCAGAGACAAAACAAAAACAAACAAAAGTTAGAACTCAGAAACTAAGACTCAATAATTGTTTCAAAGGATAAGAAGAGGATGTCACTGACAGGATTAAGGGTGGGATTATCTGTGAAGCTCTCTTCCAGGAGACGATATTGGTCCTTTGTGAGACGAAGCTTCTTATTTGGAGGGCCACCGCCACTCTTCTCTTCGTCATCGCCGTTTCCAAGCATCAACCATTCTTCTTCTGTGGTTGAAGGTACTTGATTTATGTCTAAGGCCCTCATCGCCGAAGCACCTTCTGTCACAGTTTTTATCAAGATTTAAAAGAAGCATAAAATCACCGCCTGAACCAATCTCCGCTAAACCCAGACAGTAAAACTGAAAAAGCTCTGCAAAAGTTGATACGATTATACGAAACGGTAACGGAAACGAAGAAAGAAACAGCAGCGGCTGAAAATAAAAGGCAAATAGAAAAGACAAAAAGAAAAGCACTTCTGAATAAACAGAAGAGAAAAAGAAGAATAAAGATAGACGAAAATGAGAGGAGCCCAAGTACAAATCCAGAGATCCCAGATACAAAAAAAAAAAAACCTCGAAAAGCAGAATCCTTAACCCCAGTGAAACAAGAAATAGAACAATAAGAACAATCGCACAACAGAAAACTATGAATCAAATATAAATTCTTTCCCAAGAAGGAATAGTAAAATCCCCTCTTTGGGATTGAAAACTCGAAACCACCCAGCAACCAAAATACACGAAGGGTGTTCTGCTTACCAGAGGACGGAGGAGGAGGAGGAGGAGATGATGAGCTGCTGATCCCAGGAACTGATATGGTTAACTCTAAACCAGAAGCAGGGATTGTAGGAAGGAAAGCCATGGGATTTCTGAGAACAAACGAAGAATAACCAGAAAAGAAAAGAAGCGAACAGAAGAGACAAGTGAAGTGAAACGGGCGAAAGAAAGATGGTAAAGGTCAGGAAGATATAAAGGCTTGTCAGGAAAATCAGGAGAATAGGGGTGAGAGTGAAACTGATTGGGTTTTTCCGAAAAGGCTTTTGACTTGAATGGTCCTGTCTCCATAGAATACTATCTCACCGCCAGATCTTTGACACGTGTCCCCTATATGAGACACATGAAGCCAGAATAGCCGGCAGGTTCCCGTTTTGCCGATTCCTTCCTTTTATTTTTATTTATTTTTATTTTTTAAAATTTTCTTTCTTCTGGAACGAAAGGGAGAGAGAAAGAATATATAGTATAAGATTAGTTTGGTATGATTTATGTTTCAATTTCAACACCAGAATAGAAAAATCTATCCAAAATTCAACCCCATCAATTATAGATAGATGACGTTTTACCATCTACCAAAAAATATTATATATGTTCCAATTCCTCTAATTACTTATGATCACTCACTTTAAACCGTCAAAATTGATTTTGTTTCCCTAATTATTTATAAAGAGATTTATCATATTTAGAAGAAAAATTTAACAGAAACAAATTTATTAAAAACTACTGTCACTAAAACACTTGGATGGACAAGAATTAGGGAGAAGAAATAAGAAGAATTGATAAAGCCTTTTCTTGATAGGGCGTATGCAAAGTAATTATCCACCCTCCCTTAAATTCGAAAGTCATTCAATGAGGCAAATTACATAAAGTAGAACATCTTCTAGAATATGATGCATATGCAACGCGAGATAACTAGCACACACAGATAATAAGTAGGAGTATAAACGGATCGGATTCGGATTGGATGGTGGTAATACCATATCCCCATCCTTAAGTAGATTTTTCTAAATAAGCATAAATATATATTAAATACAAGTTTTCGACTACCTGTTTATATCTTTACCATTTTATTTGTGAATGTTAATTAAGTTTAAAATTTAAGAATTTAATAACTTTAGTAGCTATTTTAATAGAAAAATAGTCACATATAACAGAGAATTTTTTGTATAAAATAAAAAAAAAATAAATCTAAATAAGTAACTTAATCGGATAATCGGTAAGATAGAGGTATAGCATATCTGCATTCTATTAGTAATGGGACTAATTCGGGGATCCACATCCTCATTTTGTCCAATTCCTTTCTATGGGTCAATTTCGATAGATTACATTATCTGCCCTCATTGGATTGTTTACATCTCCCATGTTTCTCCCTGGCATTTAAGTAATCCAACGGTTACCCAACAAACTAGAGTTTAAATAAAATTCAAATTTATGGGTGGGTTTAAATAAAATTCAAATTTAGTTTAAATTGGGTAACCGTTGAATCACTTAAATGCCACATTGCACAATCCTATGAGGGAATTGTAGGGAATTGCATGGAAAGGAATTACAGAGGATGTGAATCCCTAATTCGGATACTCCTAAATAAATGTGAATGCAAATTTGGAAGTAGATTTTGGTTATGCATTTACACCTTTACTAATAAGTCTAAACCCTCAATATTTTCTGATAAATCTCCACATCTATATGGATTGATTTACTGTGGAATAGTTGAGAAGCTTTTTTTTTATCTTTTTTTTTCTTTCTTATCTTCACGAGCGGCAGTCAGAACCGTTGCACCATACCAGTCACTGCTACCATTCTGTGGTTTTGTGGCGTACGTCGTAAGTTGCCTGCACCATTGGCGATGGTGTTGAGTTCAGTAGCAATATTAAAATGCCAGAGGCAAAGAATGAATATAGCAACGCTTGGGTCCCAAGAGCCATGAGATCTGATCTGGAATGGATATATCGTTCATCACACAATAGGGTGAGATTGTAATCAAAACGTACGTACAGAAGAGGGCCACTTCTACTTCTTCATCGAAGTCGACAATGTCATCTAAAAATTCAGGGGCTATATGACACGGTTCACGAGTAGGTGTTGCGGGAGTGGTATTATGGGGTTTAAAAACAGGGAGGGATAAGGGCGAGAGGGTTGCAGAATAAGTGGGTGATCAGCAATGAACATGGTGGGCAATAGGGATCAGAGAGATTAAAGAAAAAAAAAGAGAAAGCGAGAATGGTGAAGGAAAAAAAGAGCAAAATCCGGGATCCGAACTCTTTTAATGCACCTTCAAAGAATTGTTTTTGCTGTAGAATACACAATCAAAGATTGTTGCATGGAAAATGAGCATCCGATGGTCAATGGTCAACTTTGGAAGTACAAAACTCATCTTGGATAAACCCTTGAATTGGTCTGAAAAAAATTACTTCGCCTCGTTCGTTGTGATTACAAAACACAAAATAAAAATTCATCTTCTCAACCTCAAGGGATTGGTTCAGTCGGTTTGAGAAGGGATTGGATTAGTCAGCAAAAGATCAATGTCTCTTAGGCTCGTATAAAATCAAGAGTTAGAATCTTCTCGGGGCTAAGGTTGAAGCCCCATCCCGTCTTGTACTTAAGTTATATATAAAAATGCTACCTTGAAGATGTAGTCGTGGTATATGTCAACTGGACTTGAATAAAATTCAAATCCAAAAAATAAAAATAACAAAAATAAGGATCATTTGTCCTATACGTATGGAGGGCTAATTGAGCGTTTCATTATTTGATCAAATAAGTAGTGGTCTTCTAACTATTCTTTCGACATCCAAATTTTGTGGGTATGGCCCAATTAAGTCTGGTTGGTACCCCAATCGGGAATCTAATTAAGCCCAAGTTAAGAAAATCCAATTAAATCCTAGGGCTGACATGGCCCTGCAAGACATGGCCCTGCAAGGCCTAAGATCGAACCGAATTGATTACTAAATAGATCATGGAGACCAGCCGGCCGGACCAATTGACACCCTAACTAAGACCAATGGGCTTTGGGGGCGAGTTTGGACATTCAAAATTGATCATCCACCACGTGTCCATCTTCTAATTGTGCACTGGAAATGTACGGGTAGATATTACATGCAGCCGATACTGAGGTTTCAATTATTTCTTGGGCCTGATTCGGATTTTGAACCGGAAAGCCCCACAATGCTCTACATCTGTGATATCCCCATGTTATTTAATGTTTAATTTTTCATATTTTTGTTCTATAACAAAAGGGAAAGAGAAGTAGAGAAGATATAGTATAAGATTAGTTTGGTATGATTTATGTTTCAAATTCAACACAACTATAGAAAAATCTATCCAAGATTCAACCCCATCAATTATAGATAGATGACCTATGTTTGAATTCCTTTAATAATTTGTTATCACTCACTTTAAATCCTCAAGAATGATTTTTTATTTTTTATTTTTTGTATGATGTAGTCAATGGATCCAATATTGAAAGACAATGCAAATGATGATGATCTTCACTATTAATCTTGAATGATAATACAATAAAATGGAAAACTTGAGGATTCTCTCAACCTAAAGAGTGGACTCATTCAACCCTAGAGGATTCACTCAACTTTTTAACCCAAGTGTATACAAACAAAGTTTATTTTTCAAAAACATCCCTTTCCATGAAGACTACCAATACATATAGAAGAGAGAGAGAGAGAGAGAGAGAGAGAGAGAGAGAGAGGAATGTTAGAGAGGGGGAGAGACATACCTGTTGAGAAAAGGGGGGGTTTGAATGGTCAAGAGCATTAAATGCTCTTAATCGTTGCAATTGTGACTTCATCATCCACCCCCACTTGAGAAGAACTCGTCCTTGAGTTTGGATTGCCATAATATGGGTAGAGATCTAAGATGTTAAAAATAAGACTAACATTCATGCCTTCGGGTAGCTCAATGTGATAGACATTATATCCTATTTTCTTAAGGATGCGACAAATACCAATCTTCTTTTGCTTGAGTTTGTTGTATGTTCCACTTGGAAACCTCTCTTTTGAAAAATATATCATCACCAAGTCATCCTCTTCAAATTCTACATGGTGTCGATGAATATAGACATCTTCTTTGTATCATTCATTGGCCCTTTTCTTTGTATCGTTCATTGGCCCTTTGAAGTTGTGCTCAAACTTTTGTTTGAATTTCATGAATATGATTTGAAAGCTCTTTTGCTTTTAGATTTCTCTTACTAGGATTTGGAATCAAAACACAATCTAATTAAGATGTGACTTGAGCTTCTTCCATACACTATCTCGAAGGGATATTTTTGAATGGATTGACACTTCGAACTATTATAGCTAGGCAAACTTTACTTGTTGTAAAATCAAGTTCCATTGACAAGGATGGTCACCTACAAGACAAGGAAACAAATCATTAAGTGATCTATTCACAACCACAGTTTGGCCATTGGTTTTTGGATGATAAACACTTGAAAATTGTAGTTTAATGCCATAAGTCTCCACAAAGTAATCAAAAAGTGGCTCACAAACCGAGTGTCACAATCCGAGGTAATTGTTTTAGGAACACCATGTAACCTCACTATTTCGTCGAAAAATAGTTTTGCCACATTTGAGGCATTGGAGGTATTCTTGCAATGAATAAAATGAAGCATGTTTGAAAGCCTATCTACCACTACAAAATATAATCAAAACCTCTTTGAGTTCTTGAGAGTCCTACAATGAAGTCCATGCTCAAGTCTTCGCAAGGGTGATTCGATTATAGGTAATGATTGATAAAGCTCATGATTTTGAACCTTTCCATTGGCCTTTTAGCAAATTATACATTACTTAACATATCTTTCCACATCATGCTTTAAGTTGGACAAAAAATAATGATCTTTAACTAATGCTAAAGTTTTGTCTCTACCAAAATGGTCTCCTAAACCACCACCATGTAGTTGACATAAAGTCTTAGAGACCTATTTGATAGACAAAGTTGATTTCACTTAAACAAGTATCCAATAAAAAAATGTTAAATTATCACTTCCATTATTTTCACATTGTCCCCAAACCTTAGCAATATGGATCACTTTTGTAACTTTTCAGTAAAATTGAAAACCCAATGATTTCATAAGACAATGTCTTGAGAAGACAATATTTTCAACTAAGAGCATCGACAACTTTATTCTTAATACCGGATTTATGGTGAATTATTAAATTAAATTCTTGAATGTATGAGACCCATTTGCATGCATTGAATTCAATTTTGTTTGAGAATTCAAGAACTTTAGAGCCTCATGGTCGGTATACAAGACAAATTCTTTGTTAATCAAATAATGACGCCAAAATTGCAAAACTTGCACAATAGCATAAAATTCGAGGTCACAAGTATAGTAACGTCTTTTGGCATCATTATGTTTTTCACTAAATTGCTATGGGGTGACCAGACCTTTTGGCTTAAAAAAGCTATAATGCCTATATGTGAAGCATCACATTCAACTTCAAATACATCATTGAAGTTAGGCAAAGCAAGAATTGGAACCTCAGTTAATCACAATAGAGAATTTAATCAAACATCTTTCTCCAACGAGGACTTCACCTCCCCTTTTAAACCAAGAGATGTGATAAAGTTTGGGATGTTTATCACAAGTCAAATTTAATTTCTCAACCATTTCTTTAGAAACCATATTTTCACAACTTCTGGAAATCAATTAATGTTAGACATTTCTTTCCATAAGTAGTACAATAAGTGTGAAAAATATTGTTTCTTAGCCATTGGTCATTTTCTAAACACTTAGGTGTGGTCAAAACATGTTTAATAACAAGGCTTTTAGCCACACCATCGGGATCACAATACTCTCGAGGGATGGCGTCTTCTTGATCATTTTCATAGGTAATTTCCTCCCCATTACCCTCAATCAAATTGATTCGATTTTCTTTCTTTTTAGCAGGACAAGAAAATGACAAATGACCCACATCCCACATTGATAACACACATTAGAATTTTATTTACCCTTATTTTAGTCTTTGTTCATGGGTTTTGATTTTTCATCACTTCTAGCCCTTGAATAGTCCCTTGCAATAATTTTATCTCTTATAGTAGTATTGGGAGCCCTCTCAAACCGTTTAGAAGAATTTCTCTTCAATTTTTTTCAGGCTTTAATGGCTAATTGGTGAGCTTCATCAAGGGTGTTCAAATGGTGTAAAACAATCTCATCTTGAATAGAAAGCTTTAGACCACTAACATATCTAGCCGCCAATTGGTCATCATTTTCTTGTAAATCAAGATGATATAAATATTTAAAAAATTCTTCGATGTGGTCATTCACACTTTGATCATTTTCTTGCCGAAGATGGTAAAACTTTTTTTTTATAAAGTTTGAGAGAAATCAAGAGGGAAAATTTTTTCAACTAATCTTTCTTTCATATCCTCCCAATTGTTAATTGGGCGGAGTCCTCTCCTTTCTCAACTTTGTTGAAATTGTCGTCACCAAATCAAGGCATGACCCTTAAGTTTTGTGGCTACAAAATCAACTTTTCTCTCTTCCGATAATTCTTTCCATTTAAAAAGAGTTTCAATAGAAACAATCCAATCAACATAGAGTTAAGGATCAAGTTTACCATCAAAGTCATTTACGTCTACCCGTATGCTTTTATAGGATTGCTCCAAGGCTCGTGCTAGCTGCTCAATTGCCCAAAGTGTTTGTGGATGTGCTTGTTGGGATTGAATGGATGTAAAACTTGAAGAGACATCACGATCCTCACTTTAGTGCTCCTTTGGGATGTGAAAAGTTTGCTTCTCTTGTTTGATGAGTGTTAGAAGCCATTGTAGGAAGTCGGTACAAAATCTCTTGCATCATTTGTTGGAGGTTTTGATTTGCTTCCTTCAATTGATTCATCTCATCTCATAATGCAATTTCTTGCATTATTAACATATAAACGTTCCTTCTTGACATGATGCTTCTAAATTGAACTTTGCTCTAATGCCAAATGATGCAGCCAATGGATCCAATTTTGAGACAATGCAAATGATGATCTTCACTATTAATCTTGAATGATAATACAAGAAAGGAAGAAAAAAAAAAAAAAAAAACTTGAGGATTCTCTCAACCTAAGGTAGGGACTCATTCAACCCTAGAGGATTCACTCAACTCTTAAACACAAGTGTGTACAAACAAAGTCTATTGGTCAAAAATTATCCCTTTCCATGAAGACTACCAATATAAGAGAGAGAGAGAGAGAGAGAGAGAGAGAGAGAGAGAGAGAGAGAGAGAGAGAGAGAGAGAGAGAGAGAGAGAGAGAGAGAGACGTTGATCAAGGGGGGGGGGTTAACTGTCAAGAGCGTTAACCGTTGCAATTGTGACTTATCAGTGTATATATTGGGAATTAGGGTATTACATAATATATCATCAGGTAAATTCAAACCCAAGACATCTTTGCTAAAAGTGTGTTTGGCATGGCTTTCATTTTTCATTTTTACTTATTTTTTAAAAACCAGTACTTGAAAAATCATTTTGAGTTAAATAGCAAAGAAAAAAAAAACGTTTGGTAACCAATAAGCAAAAAAAAATTCTACTAAAAAATACATTTGGTATGTCATTCTATAAAAATGAGGAAACCTGCATGTTTACATGGGAAGGGTGAAAGCCTAGAGCTGCAGGTGCGTGGCCAGGAGCAATGCAAGAATGAATTACCGTATTAGCCTCACTTTAAGCATACCTAGGAGAAGATGGATAAATGCAAGATCCATAAACTGCAACCAAACATAGATATGCACATAAATTATCAAAACTTCAAATAAACATTGTGGTTGACTCATGTATTTTCTTTGTATTATCAAATATTCATATAGGCATCTATACTAGAATCCCGGAACTTCACCATTGCTTAGCATAGATTCTCTAGGTAAATCGTTTTGCTTGCCTAAAGATCGCCACTCCCAGTTCCCAGATGCAAAGGTACAACTCTGATTTATTTACTCGTGGACTGAGGTAAACAAATTCGAGAGAAGTTTCCTTGAGTGATAATTTAGTTTTACTCAGGCAAAGCTAACCCTAGAGAGATGAATGATCGAAAATGTCAATATAGGCAATGCTGCTAAAGTCACAACTCACAAATGCCAGAAGCTTGTGCTTCCCCACTGTGTTTGTAAGTATCAGAAGCTTGTGTCCCCCTTGCCCCACATGCGTAGTCCAACGCCATATGCAGTTCCTGTGCACTTGCTTTGTTCCTCGCCACGCACCAGCTCTGTACTTTCACCCTTCCTACCGTTACAGCCACTACCATTATTTTCGAAAACACGTCAGAATGGATTAAAATGAAGAAACATGCCTGTCTTTTTGCTTTTTGGTCAACAGAAATCTGCCTGTTTACATGAGTGGCAAGAAGCTGGAGCTGCCAAAAAGAGAGGCTGTGAAAAAACTAGGGGTGTCAATGGTTCGGGTTGGGCCAGTTTCGGGCTGAAAATTACTCAAGCACAAACACTGCTCATTAAGAAAGCAACGGTTTTGACCCAATTTTGGGCCAGTGCGGTTTGGGTTCAGGCCGACTAACGGTTTGGGCTAACGGTTTATAATTGGGTTTCCTAATGGTTTAAGTTCGGATTTACTAGCTATATGTTTTGAGGACCTTGTAGATGTGTAGAATTTATCAAGAGCATATGAACACATAGAAGCATTAAGTTCTCTCAAAGTCTCTTGTGTTGGGTATTCAAAATCAAAAACCTTTTTTTTTACAAAGAAATAAAAAATTATAAAACTAATATACAAAAGAAAACTGACATTTTGATGAATTTTAGCATTTTGATGAATTTTAGTGGGTTGTCTTTGCTTATTCTCCTCCCCCTTCTTGACACTTGTAAAAATGGATCAAAATAAAGCATTAAAAGATTTTCAAATGATAATACACTTGCTAAATATTTACTAAACTCATCTTCCAAATGACAAAGGCTTTAATAGGCTTGTTGTTTGCATATTCCAAAGGAAAACAATTAAGGATAGAAAAATGGATACTTGGGGGTTTTCCGTCTTTTACATGTAAATTTATTTTATTTAATTTATAGCGGGTTTAACTAGTTGGTTCAAGTTCGGGCTGGTTTTGAGCCAAATGGTTTGGGCTAGCGGGCCACACATGGGCTTGCCGGACCCAGCCCGAACGAGTGCGAGCTGAAATTGTTCAGCCCAAAACAGCCCATTAAGCTTCGGTTCGGGCTATAACAGGCTGGTTCGGTCCGGTTTTAACACCCCAGGTTAGGTTTTGACACCCTTAGAAAAAAACAATGGGTTTAAGGAAGAGATAAAAAGTTGTGGAACAGAAAACAATTACATTTAATTTGAAATGTAAATTACCCTTTTAGCCTCACTCTTAACCATTACAATCACGTTTGCTTTTAAGAAGCACTGCGAAAAACAAATGAAATTCATTTCTGCCAAAAAATCAAAAACAGGTTGAGACCTATTTTTAATTTTTGTATTTTTTCAGCTCTTTTTTAAATAGAAATAGACTGTGTAAATTGTATCAACCACCACCACTTTTATTTATTCAAGCATAAAACAAAAATAAAAAATCATGCCAAACACTGCCTAAGAGGTCTTGGCTTTACCAACCAAGCAACTTGCGATGGTCCTCAAGAATGATTTGTTCTCCTAATTATTTATAAATAGATTTATTATCTTTTGATTTTTTTTTTGGTAAAAAAAAATTATTAGAAACCACCCCGATGAAAACATCTAGATGGACAATACCCAATAACTACCTAGGGGGGAGAACTAGGCCAATTGGCCTAGTGTAAAATTGACAAAGCCTACCTCCCAAGGACATCACGCCCTTGAATAAATTTGAAAGTCACCAAATCAAATGAATTACATAAAAGTAGAACATCTTCTAGAATATGATGCATATCCAATGCCTGATCCCAGTATTCATAAATAAGAAGTTTGAAACCTTTTTTTTTGTTTTGGCCAAAGCAAAAAAGCATATATATATATATGGAAGAGTTTAGGTCAAAGAATCTATACAAATGAGAAGAATCCACAATAAACAAAGGTAGTGTACCCCCACCAAATTTTCTTCAAGGAGAATCTGTAGGCACCCAACAAGAAATTAGCAAAACCATTGTCATCCCTAGAAATATAACTAACGAAATCTTACTAAACAAAGAACAAAGTCTCAAAATGTCCTTAATAAAACTGAAATTCATCCAATCTAAAGAGGATTGGAGACCTTGGAGACCAAATATCACATATAAGCAATCCAAATGGATATGCAAATCTACAACTCCTAAAGAAGAGCCAAGAAGAATGTCATCTCTTATGTCTTCAAGTTCAGCTATAGTTGCCGAAGAACCATGTCCACATTTGCTTTGAGCCGCCACAAAACTGTCTTTGTAATTCTACATAATGCAACCTCTACCTCCTCTATGTGAAGTATTATCCAGTGATACATCTACAAAGATTTAAAAGAAAGCAAGTTCCTTAGTAATGATATGACTTGGTCTTGGACTAGGTTTCTCACTCATCAACCATAACTAAACATTGATGATAAGCAGACTTCATAGTGAACTTACCATCTTTTGTTTTATCCCAAATTAAGGAGTCTAAAATCGTATCACTACCATTATGAAGGAAATTTAATGAATTAGCGTGTAGATGGCCATGCGACAAATAACCAGGGTTCGGAAAGTGGCCATGGTGCCATACACAAAATCAATCGGATCCTCCCTACTAAGCATTCAGCTATCATGCACTCATGTTGTTCTCCCTTGGAGCATTCACAAAAGTACAGTATTGCAAATGCAAAGACAATTGAAAAACATCAGCCAATGTCAATTTAACATCATGTGGCCATGCATTAAAAAGAGAAGTATTTATTTGCGAAAATAGGAATAGGAGATTGAAAGGTTTATAATATGTCTATAGTTTTCAATTTTCACTATTAAGGACATACATAGTACCATAGTGATAGAATTCCATGGCCAACCCTAGCTAGCTCCCAAAGCTGAAACCCCCAAACCACATTAGGTATGGCTATCAGATACAAGTATTTAGCGGTCGCGGAGGCTGGCAGGCACCCTACGAGCATTGAAGTATATAGCGGCCACCGGACGACCGAGCCCAAAGTAATTGGAAAATCTCCTCGTACTGAAATTTTGTCGAGTTTCCGGTTGCTGGACTCCATGCAATAGGCCTCTCTGTTTGAAAAGCAAAAATATGTAGCGATGGATCCCTAAATGTGGGCGGGGGCCTGCATACGGCACTATCTCTCGCCCTGCCAATTGCCAGTAAATCAACATTGTTAGTCACATTAACACATCATGGTGTATATTCTCAAATATTCTCTAAACCTCTAGCCATTATATGTTTCCTTGTAAATTTAACTTGTACAAGCCTCACATCAAACTAAAATTAAATTTGATCTTCTATTGTCTACTATTCTTTTTCTGCTCCGCTGCTCCTTACTTAAAAGATGCTATATCTCCAAATATCCAATTCAACGGCCACTTCTTTGCACGTGGTTCACACATCAATTTTGAATTTCAAATTGGGTAGCTATTGAATTTCTCTTTTGAATTTTGAATTTCAAATTTCAAATTGGGTTGCTATTGATATGTTTTTCCTTTGGGTAGCAAAGGAGTTGAGATCCTCTCCACCCAGCTTGTCATTTCACCCATATAGTCACATTCATATAAGTGTGGGATCCACACTTACAAAGTTTGTTTTTGTCAAACAAAAATAATTAAAGTAGGTCTCACACTCATATGAGTATGACTGTATGGGTGGAGGGCCAGGTTATGTGGAGAGGATCTCCACTTATAGAAGAGGTTGTTATTGGAATGATTTAGATATAAGGCATCAGGTAAGTGGACAGCAGGCAACAAGATAGATTTAAATCTATTAGATTGATTCATCATTAAGACCTACACTCATAGCATTTGACTTCTCTCCTTTGAGGAAATGTCTCAGTGAGTGTTCAATGAGTTATATAGGATTCAACGACATGTAATATTCCAATCTAAGTGTATTCATTGAATTGACATTAGCCTTTTGATTAGAATATTACATTGATTGAATGTTGAAACTCATTGGATACTCATCCAAAAAGCCCTTCCAAGTAGAGAATCCAAACTCACACCCATATGGCATAAACATAAGAATTAGATGGTTGGATTCCACTTGGATCCACCCATAAAAAAGATGATTCCACATCCTCTCCCGTAAGTGCTCCCACCTCATCATGGGTTCTACTTCTGAATTATTTTATTAAAACTCAGAAGTAGGATCCCTTCTAAAATGTAATGAAATGGTGTGAAGGATGCACAAATCTCTACCTCAGATGGATTGAGGATAGAAAACTCATAAAACACATGCAAGACCCTTGGAGGCTGCAATCTCCAAGCAGGTTTTTTTGGGGGTTGGTCAACATGATAAAGAATATCAAAATCTGAACAGCACATAATGAAACCGAACTAGGAAAACTATTGAAACTGAAAATTTCAAAGGTAAGAATACACTAGAGATGAAGAGAGAGTGAGAGAGAATAGAGATACCGCGGGTGGGATTGGTGCCACCAGGTATATTCACCACGATCCTGCAACCAGAACTGAGAAATTATTAAAAGAAAAAAAAAACTAGAGATTGCGAAAGAGATCAGAGAGAAAAGGCAGTAGTGCAGTAGATAATACCAATGGACCAGTTCACGCATGGAGGGTTCGCTGGGGCTTGGTGCATCTGGGTCTGTCATCACCTGCACCAATTCACAATGTATGTCATGGAAGATATAAACAAGAAGAGGAAAAACTTGAAGCAAGTTTATAATGACAAAAACATAATTAAGGAACTAGCAAACCAGAGTGAAAAATTCATTGCGATCGCCACCGATCTGAATTGTAGGAGGATCAGTGGCAATGGAAGGGTAGAATTCAGAGGCGTTGGCAACGTTCATAGGGCCATATTTCACAAACATTCTCACTGAAGACTGAAAATTGTCGACCACATCACCTATCACTCCGCTAAGAATCAATGGGTTCACAGAGGTAGACATTATTAACCAAGCTCTGAGAGAAAAAGGAAGAGAATGAGAACTCTGACGGGAAAGATGAGAGAATGAAAGAATCGATTGTGACAAGAGAGCTGGGAGAAGGAGGGATTTTATAGCCGTAGTAACAGAAAATAAGATTAAAAATGTGAGAAGGGAATAAAGTAAATCAACAAGAGGGTTGCACTTCGCATCCACAGGATGAGAAGTAAAAGAGGCACTAGCCAGCTACGTTGCAGCAGGAAAACTTAAACCTCTCTGTAACGCACACTCCCCCCACCCCCAATTTGACGTATTCTATTTAAATAATTCAATGAAATCCTTTGCTGCTTTTCCTTGGAAACAATTGTGAAAAATTACTGATTGTGAAGTAATATAGAATTATTTGAGGATTAGTGAGGTGCACATAAATTAGCCCAAACACTCAAGATCGAAAAGAAAATGAAATGATTCTATCTGTTTCCCATTTAAGCAAATTCATAGAACTAAGAGTTTACCATCATCAATCTTTAAAGAGACATTAGTAACTCTTATTTGATGCAAATTGTGGTATTGAAGCATAAGTTGATCTTTGGTGACAATTTCAACATTCTCTAAATTGTTTTTGTTGTTCGCCATGAAATGATGTAAAGGTATGATTGAGATTAAAGGAACACAAGTACATGTGAAGTGGGATTACATATCACTGATGTGTACAAGTAGTATCTTAAATGTAGGGTTATCATAGATATTCACAAAATCTCTAAAATTTCATTTACCTTAAAAAGAATCTTAATTTGAATTTCATTACAGCTCAACCAATCGTCGATTTCCAGCTCAAAGCTAACTAGTAAAACCACGTGTCAGCCCACAGGCTTCGTCCTACCTAATCCTCTTTAACCGGACTATCTGTATATACCCAGTTTCAATCTATTCATTTAGGCCAAAGGGCCCCTCATAAGTATAATGGAAGCTTGTTGTAGATATTGATAGTATTCAAGTAACAATTATAGTGATGAAATGTGTGTGTGTGTGGGAGGGAGAGAGAGAGGGGCTGGTGGAATATCTATATTCTGAATATACCAATATTGGCCGAATAAATATTTTACTGCATGCCAGTGGTATAATAAAGCAATTAAAATCAGAAGCCATTTCTATAGTAGCTCAAAAAGGCAATTACTATCGCCTGCCAGTGGTTTAGAATGGCAGCTCTAATCGGAATTGAATTAAACCAATGTCCCAATCTAGAAATGGAGTTTTCTAAATTAAACCATGAAGGTTTCTTTACCAAGATTATTTGTATTGTTTCAGTCATCAAGAGGAAGTGATATGGCTGATCCAATCCCATTAGATTAGGGTCCTTTTGGATTTTTTTTTCTATTTTTTGCATTTTTTTGGGTGTGAGAAGTCCTTGATTTTTGTTGAGAATAGTGGATTGCATTCATATTCTTAACAATTCTCAGACATTAAAAGAGCAGAGCTTTAATCTACACTATTTCACTTTATAAAGGGGAGAAGACAAAACAAACATGTTATATTTACATCCAAAAAGTTGAACAAACAACAAGAACAAGATAATTAAATTTAGGTAAGCTTTCCCAAGAATATAGAAGAAATTAACCTAAATAGCAAGCCCTTTTAGAGCTGAACTCTTCACCATATTGGAACCACTATATCTATTGACGACATAGTGGTATCAGAACTAGCACTCCCTAGTTCAAGTCTCCCCAGTGGCACTATTTAGAAGAGGAAAATTTTTAGAACTCGTGGGGGGGGGGTTATTGAGGTCATGTGTCCAAAAAATTTGCCTAAAATGTAGGGGGGTTGTTGGAGACTTCGTCAAGAGTACTGAGGTGGAAACAAACTCATAGAACTAAGATTTTATCATCTTTAATCTTTAAAGAAACATCAGTAACCCTTAGTTGATGCAAATTGTGATATTGAAACACAAGTCAATCTTTAGTGACAATTTCAACATTCTCTATATTGTTTTTGTTGTTAATCATGAAATGATGTGAAGGTATGGTTGATTCAAAGAACACAAGTACATGTAAAGTTGAATTATATATCCCCGATGCATACAAGTAATATCTTAAATATAGGGTTATCACAGATATTCATAAATCTCTAAAATTTCATCTATCTTAAGAAGAATCTTACTTTGAATTTCATTACAACTCAACCAACCGTGAATCTCCAACTCAAAGTTCACCAATAAACCCATGTGACAGCCCATAAGTTTTGTCCTACCTTCTCGTCTTTAACTGGACTATTTGTACCCAATTACAACCTATTCCTTTAGGCCAAAGGGTCCGTTGGAAGTATGAGTCACTACTATGATTATGGGGCCAGAAAGAGGTTTACTGTAGATTTAGATGTCTGGATAGTATTCAAGTAACAATTATAGTGATGAAATATGTGTGTGTATGAGAGAGAGAGGGGGGGGGGGGGGCTAGTTGAATATCCATATTCTTAATATTCCAATATTTGTAGACTGAATGTTATATTGCATGCCAATGGTAAAAAAAATCTGAATCGTTTCTACAACAGCTCAGAAGGCAGTTACTATTGCGTGCCAGTGGTTTAGAATGGTTGTTCTTATATGAACTGAATTAAACTAGGGGTGTCAAATTGTAGCCCGAATCGTTAAAACCGAATCGCAATGGCCCATTATAGCCCAAACCGGCCCGACTGAACCTTAATGGGTTGTATTTGGGCTGAGGGTGGCAAAGCCCACACCAACCCAAACCCAAACTACCGCAACCCGTTATAAATCGTTTTACAACCTGTTTTACATTAAATATTGTTTGAATCATCATATTACCAATAAGTAATTGGTATAGACTATAAAAAAAAAAAATCTAGTATGAATTCAAAGATCAAATAGGCTTCTACTACTTGTAAAGGACAATTAGAAGGATAAAGTATGAATGCCCAATTGCATGTACCAAGTTTGTTTAAATTAAGTAAATATTTATCCAATCCAAAGGTATGTCTTTGCATATCAAGTTAAATTAAGTAATGTGGAATGACTTTTCATTTTTCAATGGGAATTGATCAATAACAATTTTGCTTTCCATAAAATTTTGGCTCTTGTTGCAAGATGTTCAACTATTTCTTTTTGTTTTTTTTTTTTTTCTTTCTTGCATATCATAAATTATTAGCCCAAACCATTACTTAACCAGAGTATAGACCATTAACCTAAACCGTTAGTAAGCCCGAACCCAAACCGCACCAAACTGAAATCGGTCCGAAACCGTTATTTTACTAACGGGCCATGTTTGGGCTATAGGTGTATTTGAGCCCGAAACCGTTAAGCCCAACCCGAAACCGCACCGTTGACATCCCTAAATTAAATCACCATTGACCAATGTTCCAATCTGGAAATGGAGTTTTCTAAATTAAACCACCAGAATTTCTTTACTAAGATTATCTATATTGTTTCAGTCATCAAGAGGAAGTGATGTGGCTGATCCAATCCCATTAGATTAGAGGGTCCTTTTAGATTTTTCTTTTTTCTTTCATTTGCATTTTATTTTTTGGGTGAGAGGTCCTTGATTTCTAGTGAGAATGTTGGATTGCATTCATACTCTTAGGGCCTATTTTGGTTACATGAATCATGAGATTTGAAATCTCTAGATTTACAAATGGGAGAATTTATACCTGATTGGTTGTGTGAGTCACTGGATTCATGAAATCTAGGAATTTACCTTTTTACACTAAAAACGTGAATATGTAGATTTATGGGTATGAGGTGAGATTTCGCTCTTACTATTAAAGCGTTAAACATTTGAACTATGACTCCATAGATTTTTTTTTAAGGATGAATCTAAAATTTTCATTCCAAAGATTTAGGCGCTAACCAAACAGTTAATTTTATGAACCATGACTCCATAAAAATCTCTAGATTTGAAATCTTTAAATTTTTTAAATCTCCAGACTCAAGTAACCAAGCAGGCCCTTAGCAAATCTCAGACATTAAAGAGCAGAGCTTGAATCTGCACTATTTCACTCTATAAAGGGGAGGTGCTACATTTACATCCAAAACTGAACAAACAACAAGAACAAGATATTTAAACTTCGGTAGAGCTTCCCAAGAATATGAAAGAAACCCAAATAGCAAGCCCTTCTAGCTCTCTCCATGTTGCAACCACTATATCTATTGACGACGGGAGCGTTGGTAGTTTGGCTCCTTTCTGGCGTTGAAATGCACAGCTGCCACCGGCAGCCCAAGCCCCAAAGAGTTGGCAAAATTCCTAGTGACAAAATTATGTACTTGGGGTTGATCAACACGGTTGAATGCATGCGGTTGCTGAAACAGAAGAAAAGCAAATCTGTGTATGCCCAAATGCGGGCGTGGACTTATGTATGGTAACACCACCTCCCCTGCCAATGGGCAATGAATATTGAACCTGGTTAGCTGCATTAACTAATTAAAATGTATATTCTGAAAGAGAGAGAGAGAGATACCGTTTTCTGGGCTTGTGCCTCCAGGAATGTTCACCACGATCCTGCAACCACAATTGAGAAAACATTAGAATGAGAATAACTAGACAGGCACAGAAAGGGAGAGAGAGAGAGAGAGAGTAATGCAATGGGTGCAATGGTTAATACCAGTGGACCAGTTCACGCATGGTGGGGTTGTTGGGGCTTGGTGCATCCGGATCTGTCATCACCTGCACCAATTCACAGCATGCGTTATGGAAGAGATGAACAAGAAAAAGAAAAGATTGAGGAAAGTTTATTAAATGAGACAAACAAAACGACTAGTAAACCAGAGTGAAACGATCGTGAGGATTGCCGCCGATCCGAACTGTTGGAGCATCAATGGCAATGGAAGGCTTGAACTCATAGGCATTGCTGACATCTTTATTCCCGTATCTCACAGATATGGGTACAGAAGGCTCAAAATTGTCGACCACATCACCTATCACTCCACTGAGAACAAGGGGTCTCACAGAATTAGACATGGTTGATCAGGAAGACAAGAACAAGCACTGAGAGAAAGAGAGAATGAGAGAGTAAGAAAGTTGTGACTGCGGGGAAGAGGAGAGTGAAGTGGGGGGATTTTATAGGATCAGAAGGATGATTATGAGGAATGGGTTGTGACGTTCGGCATGCAGAAGCCAAAAAAAGTAGAAACCCAGTGGGGAATTCCACATGTTCATCTTCGTCACGAGAAAATTCCAGCTCTCTAGCTCTCACTCCTCTTTTGGCAATTTGCGCCTCAAAAATGAAGTAGAGAGGGTTTTGTAAAATGGGGCATGATGCACGATTGTGTTTAGATCATTAGATGGTTAATGTTACACCTCTTTTCAAAAGTAAAGTTATTTTTTAAAAGTACAGATTTTTAGCTTCCTCATACCTTCGGCACCACGGCCATGCAACTCTCGGTTAAGGTGGAGCAGCTTTCCTCATCCGTTGCAAAATCGGTTTCGCCAGATTTAATTTGGGTTAGAAATAAATTGCATCTCAAGATTTTCTCTGGGACAAAAAGATAAAACTCCCCCTATTTTTGAATAGCATTTAAAAAAAAAAAAATTCAGGAACAGTGTAAAATGTATAGCAAAAAATACAAGACACCTCAAGAATATATCAAATTGACACGTTCAAAAGTATCTCTTAAATTTACATAATGGTTCAAATTCAATTAAATCGGAATTAGATAATCATATAATTCCTAAATTTCCCTTAAATAATTTTGTGATAATGAAGTGGAAATGATTTTAAAGGGCATGTTTGGTTACATGAATCTAAAGATTTGAAATCTCTAGATTCATGATTTTGAGAATTATACCCGTTTGGTTGTAAAAATCTCTAGATTCATGAAATCTAGAAATTCACCTTTTGACACTAAAAACGTGAGTTTGTAGATTTATGGGTAAGGGGTGAAATCCAAATATTTCAAAAAAGCTATACATTTGTACATTCACAAAAATCACGTCGATGAAATAGTTTTTTAGGATAAATCCACAAATTTCATTCCACAACCAAACATGTAATTTTATAAATTATGACTCCATAAATTTGAAATCTCTAGATATTTGAAATCTCTAGACCCATGTAACCAAACAGACCCTAGAGCTGTAGAGATTATACGAGTTTCATGAACAATTTTACAGTTTCAGAACAAATTTTATTGTGAAATCTGAGAGCATTTTAGGCTCAGATTTCCTTTGTGTTGATCCTCATCCATCCCCCTTCACTTTCGGGTAGGCTCATGAAATAGAAATATCTGAAGCATGATACTTTTAAAAATACATCTATTAAAGTCAATGCCTCATGGGGAAAGAAATCTGTCTTAATGGCGTGAGATTTCATGAAGGATGACAATTTTATGGTAGTAGGTAACGGCAGAACTATTCATCCTTGGGATGACCGGTGGATTCCTTCTCTACCTCTCATTCTGATGCCAGTAGCATGGCTACAATATACCCTCGGATTCATATTTTTCTATGGAAAATTCTGTTAGGCAAACTTCCAATACCTGCTGTTCTAGCACAAAAAGGCTACAATATCCCAGTGAACTGTGCTATTTGCGAAGCTCCCACAGCAGATTTCGATCATATTTTTCTGCTTTGCTCTTTAAGCAGGAGAACTTGGAATCTATTAGGATTCAATATGACTTTGGACATCTCCATTCAAGTGATCATTCAAAACTTTCTCAAAGCTTCTAAGAAAATCCAGCGCAGTAGTTTCAACTCGTTCAATATTTTTGTCAATGCTCTATGGCTCATTTGGAAAGCCTTCAATGAGAAGATTCATGGAGCACAAGCGAAGTCAGCTCAACATATTGCTTTCTTTGAAGAATGAGGTTCTAATATTGCTCTGATAGCAGAAGCTTTTGCTATAAGGAAAGCCCTTTACTGGGCTATTCAAGAAAACCTTTCTAAGGTAATTGTTGAAGTGATAACCTATGAATTATCACCATTCTCCAGCATAAAGCTACAACTGTGCCTTGGTGGATCAAGTCCATCATTGAGGATATTAGAAATATTTTGAGCCAAATTCATCAATCCAAATTTGCTCATACTCTAAGAGAAGCAAATTATGTTGCAGATGGATTGGTGCCTGAAGCTGCCGTCTCACAGTCTTCTTTTCTCTCCACATTAGCTCATATTTGTATTGTTTGGCATTTGTTTTGTTGATCATCCACATTGTACTTTCTATAGAGGTTTCCTCTTTAAATAAATTCATCTCTTACCAAAAGAAATTGTAATGGATTACTTGAACCTCCAATTTATAGTTCTGGTGGCCTACATTCCTCCTCACAGAATGCAACTCCACCCTACATGCATTCCTGCTCTTCATTAGTTCATTTGCAACTCCAAATCCAAAAACATCACAAATCACTTGTTCACAGTCCAGTGACAAATTGGTGATTCTCGCCGCTCTGTTGACTTTTCCTTTTCTTTTCTATCTTTTTTGGATTGATCGTCGAGTGCATCAATCCTCAAATTCAGTGAATCTAGACGGAATGGGTTGGGAGTCATCATCGATGTTGGCAGCACTATGTCAAGAATCCATGTACCATGAGATTTTTTTCATTTGCGCCCTAAAATGCATTCCTTTATATCTTTCGTTATCCTTCAAAAATAAAGAGACACTCAATCTGAATTTGGTTTTGGCAAAGTAAAGAAGAAGAGAAGACCATAGGGGGGAGAGAGAAAGAACTAAGAAATGAAAAAACTTTTTATTTATTTTGATTTAATATAAACCCTAGCAGACAGTATAATATAAACCCTAGACAGCATATATCGTAGGTTAAAAGCAATATTGTAAAGTGACGAGACATTAAGGGTAATTTAAAAATTATAAGATTATCTAATCATGACTTAACGAAATTCCTATCATTGTACAAATTTAAGAGACATTTTAGGTATCTCCGACAATTTGATGTATTCTTGGGGTGTATGTGTACGTACTTTTGGCTGTACATTTTGAGGTGTCTCTATAAAAAAAAGTGGGGTAAATAGTGACGTGGAAGTTTCATTTGTGGATATCAACAATACGCATACGTTACTTCCAACACCCCAGAGTTCTTAAACAAAAAATCCCAATAAAATTTAGGTATTAAACTAACGTTAAAATTAATCAAAGTTGGGTCAGACCATGCCAAGGCCAAGGCCTCAACCTTGATCCAGCCCAACCCTGACCTAAGTTTCAACCCTCTCTTAGAGTTGTAAAAACCAGCTCAGGCCCTCTTCATTTTCACAGTGAATTGGGGTTGCTAGCTAGGTCCATATTTGCACCTTTAATTCCTCTCACAACGGAGTGAACTAACATTTTATGGACTTTCCTTGTACAAAGATGTGATCCAAATTGTGTAAATTACAAAGCAAGTAAACTGCCATTAATTTGATCTAAGAAGGCCTCACCCAAATAAATATTAGGTCAAAAATAATCTAGGACCATCAAACCAAGTTGCCAACCCCAACTTCGCACATGTCATTTTTATCTTTTTTCTAGTAAAGAACTATATTTTTCTTGACTATTGTATTCTTTGTTTTTATTTAAATGACATATTTTTTTGTATTAATCTTTTTATCATTTTCTTCTTTTGTCTCACAAATTGTTGGTACCCTATGTATTTTTTTTTTTTTCAAATTTATAAAATCAAAATCAAAGAGAATTTTTCCAATAAATTTCGAATATACTACAAATCACAAGTTATATAGGAATTAGGAAAGTAAAAAAAAAAGGTCTAGTTAAACTTTCTTCGTTGTAAACATCATAAATGTTATTTTGATTTTATAAAAATTGTAAAATCCAATCTAAAAAGGAAACAAACGGATTTTATAAAAATTATAAATCACAACTTAGGAGAATAAGTTGAATAAAATCAGTCAGAACTTTCCCATGTTAAAAGTTATTTTGAATAAAAAAAAAAAATTTTTCTAAAGAATTTCGAATAAACTACAAGTCACATTTAGGAATTAGGAAAGCAAAAAAAGAAACTCTGTCTAAATTTTCCTCTTTTTAAACATCATAAATGATATTTTGATTTTATAATTTGTAAAATCCAATATGAAATGGAAATCAACAGATTTTATAAAAATTATAAATCACAACTTAGGAAAAGAAGTTGAATAAAATCAGTTCGAACTTTTCCATTTTAAAAGTTTTTTCGAATCAGAAAAGAAAATTTTTCCAATGAATTTCGAATAAACTACAAATCACAAGTTAGGAATTAGATTAGAAAAGCAAAAAAAGAAAGTCCGTCTAAGCTTTTCTTTTTGTAAACATCATAAATGATATTTTGATTTTATAAAATTTGTAAAATTCAATCTGAAAAGGAAAATTTTCAGCGGATATCAAAGAAATTATAAATCACAACTTAGAAAAGGAAGATGAAAAAAAAAACATTAGAACTTTATTTTGAAAAAAAAATTGTTTGTTATAATCCTTTTTATAAAGAAATAAATGAAATTTTGGTTTTATAAATCATAAATTAGAAATGAAAGTTGGAAAAATAAATATTTTAATATCAGACACTTTTTGAAAAGACAATACAATTTTAGTAAACAAAAGTAAAATATGATCTTTTTTTATTTATAATTTATTTTTGGGGTTTGATTTTTATTTAGATATCATCTCTTTTGTTTGGTTTTACTTATAATTAAAAAAAAATTCTTTCATTCCCTACCCATACACCACCAAAGAAGAAGGTTTCTCAAATGGATAGCCAAAAAAACAATTCTATCTAGAGCATAACAATGATGGGATTCTTGAAGATTTTGGTTCACATATTCACTTCTTCTTTTTCAATCTTCACTGATTCATTGTTTCTTATATTTTACTTGACGTTGATCCATTACATAAAAATTTGTCGGTGCCCATTGTTCATCATATGCATTCAAGGAAAAATCTTGTATTCTACGCACATTATAAACCCAAAGAGGAAGTGTTGAGTATATTACCAAGAGAACAAAGAATGACAATCGGAAGAATTATAGTACCTATGAGGGCCATAAGGAAACAAACTGTTCTTTCTATCCAACAATTTAATTTTGGGTTATCCAATTAAATTATTGGATGTTTTAAAGAATGGCTCGATTACTCATTAGTGACTAAGTCACATTTCCATTTTAGAGTTTTAAATCCCTGTAGTTCTTCACTGAAAATTATCATATCCTCTCTGATTTATTTAATGTCTTAATTTTTAACTTTAGATTGATGTCAGTAGAAGATATATTTATTAATGTTGAATAGTAAGCGAATGTTGTCGTTTAGGTTTTATTTGTTCATGTGATAATTTCTAAAATTTGCAGTTGTTCTCCTTCAACAAAAGACGTCTATTGGGTTCTCCGCGATTATTAGGTTAAGTCACATCAATCCATGACTGCGGTATAAGTCACCACTCTCTCACATCACCATTTGGCATATGAACTAGCGCGTGTCAAGGATTTCTTTAGGCCCAATGCACGGTTATACATTCTCGTACTATTTATGGTCCGGATACTTTCCCTATGGCGCTAACCATCTTAGTTCAGTATCTTTTTCACCTAGAATCATCGTATCTTATGGCACCAACCAGCTTGGATTATCAAGTTACATCAATCCGTGGCTGGGGCATAAGTCATCACTCTCTCACATCACCGTTTGGTATAAGAACTAGCGCATGTCAATGATTTCTCTAGGTTCAATGCACAGTCATACAGTCTCGTACTATATATGGTCTAGGTACTTCCCCTATGGCGCCAACCAACTCAGTTCAGTATCTTTTTCCACTTAGAGTCATCGTATGTCAAAATGCAAAATCTTTCTCCACGATTCACACAAACCACTTCTAAACTAAAGGAAAACATAAATATAATTAATTATAAGCATTCATTACACCTAACATGCCCAAAGTACCAAAATCTAACATTTTTGCAAAAGAAAACCCACAACTTAGGTTTAAAGAAAAGGGTTAGAAGAGTTCTCACATTTTCCAATGATTTTGCTAGGATTCGGGCCTCATCGCTCCTCCGTGTGGTTTGAAATCAAGTTTCTCCTTCTCTCCAAGCTTCAACCTCGCACTAGCATTATAAAATGCGTGTAGGAGTGAATAGAAACTTAAAATAAGGTTTTAAAACACAAATTCTCAATTTTGCCCAAACACTGGGGGTCATTCCAAGGCGGTTGACCGGCTCTTGGTTTACCCTCAACCAAGGTTCAAATCCAGTGATTGATGGTTTAAAAGAAATGTCTTTCGATTATCTACGTTTGGATATATTTACCTTGTCGTTTGAACTCACTATCGTGAGACTGTGGGCTGAGGATAAAAGAAATATGGACAAACAACTAAATGATAGCTGATCTCCTACCATGGCCTTCAAAACTCGCATGGCCTCTTGGAGAATCAACCATATTTTTGGAGTTGGCTAAAACTACAAAAATGGTGAAATTTGATATATTCCCAAACCTTGTGCTCTAGATTCATTTTGAAAAATATGCTAACCTAGCAACTACTCAAGGGGATTACTGTAATAATACAATAGGTAGTCCTTCTAAGTGTCTTCACTAAGTATTAATATGAATTTTCTTTTCTTTGATAAAAAGAAAAACTGGACCATACTGTTTTCTAAATAGTTTTTTTTTTTTTTTTTTTTCCAATTTTTGGAGACTCTTTTTTGGGAACAGTTTCACAGCAATACGATTTTTGTAGACGAGTTTGTTCCAACTTCCACTTCCAAGTTCTAAGGGGCAAGCGAGATTTCACCTATATTTAGGATTTTTATTTGCAGATGCTACTGCTAGCTGCCAACAGCCTTGATCATGTCACATAATTAAAATATAATCCAACGATTGAGAATCAAACAACATGGTTTACTTGTAAATTATAATTTTTATTTTTTATTTTTACAGTTAAAGATTTAAAATTTGCAAATTTACAAAATCATAAGTAAACTCATTTCCTCTTGCTTTTAACATCAAGTTCTCCAGCTTCTCATCGCTCAAATAATTATATCCGTAGAAGTTGGTTAGCACCTCTCCAGTTCAGCCTTCCAACAAATAACCCTCTAAGATATTGAACCCAACACTTCTCCTCTGCCTCACCCTCCAACCCGTAATGTTTCTCAGAGAACTTGAACCATTGACATATACAACAGAGTACAACAGAAAACCACACCAGAAATGAGGGGTCAACAGTTTAGAGTAAAGGTTTCTTTTGATTCTTTTGTTGAAAAAAATCTTCTTGCCTAAAATGTAATCCATGGTTGAGAATCAAATAAAAGATTTCAGTTGTAAATATAAAAAATTTTACTTATACATTTTAAAAGGTTTAAAATTTACTAATTTACAACATCAAACCCTTCACTCTCCCAATTCCCACATCCAAAGAATCATAGACGAACTTTTTAAGCATTAGAATTAGACACCCGTTTCTACCAAAAAATTTTAAAAATAAAGGATTAGACACCTGTCATGTAATCATGATCAACCTACAGTTCTGAACAATTCCATTTATGAATTTATCTTGACACACCATAAGTTCCATTCTGCCACCAAACCATCATCTTCCATGGTTTGTTCATTTAAACTTTGCACAGAATACATATACAATGGTTATACCAAATGGAACGCCTGTGATGAAAGGGATGAGAGTGACTTATCATCCTTGTATGATTGGGAGGTTGAAATGGTTGTTGGATAAAGATTGGATTCATGTCTAATCCATTTCTTTGTAAATGTGTGACAGGTATCTTTACATTACATCCAAAGATTGAGATTTATTTATAAGTCACATTAATTTATTTTTTTTAAATTTAATCGTAATCTTTTGATGTGACTTGCAAATAAACATCATTTATTTGATATGATATTATGACATATGTCATGTATCCACAAAGAAATAAATGTTCAATTTCCTTATTAGAAATGGACTTTGATAAATTTCTGATAAAAATTGGGTGAAGTTCCGGCTAGAGAGAGAGTTGGAGAGAGAGAGGAGAGTGGTGGAAAGTTGAGGTTCGTGGCCAGAGATCCATATACATGTAGAGTGTTTCAAGCAAGAACTTTCAAATTCAAGGTGTTGTTTTTGCATTGCTTCTCTTCAAACTTTGGCTCTTTATTATAATCCTTGTGAAACTAGATTTTGCACCTTGGGTTTGAGTTACAGATGATAAACAAATATTGAGAAATGCATGATGTAGTTGTATTTTTCATTTCTTTGAGTTGCAAATGGAATGGAGAATATTTGGCAACTTTCAGCTATATTGGCCACTATTTGCTGGTTCGCCTGAAAATTCCGGCGAATTTTGAAATTTTCATTTTCACGGCCAGTTTCATGTTGTTAAGCATCAAACCAGGCAAATTTGGCAAATTTCGTCATATTTCAGGCAAAATTCGCAAAATGTTTTACCATGATTCGTTCTCGATGTATGGGTTCGATACCTAATTGACACCTTTACTTCGATCTCCCTTTGTGTCGGTGGGGCATAAATTGAGGGTTCTAGATAGTTGGAATTGAATCTAACCCACATTGAACTAATCAAGAAGCTAGTACACCAATGCAGATTCGTTCAACCACATAGGAACCGAAATCATTAGCAGAGAAAACCCTAAATCGAACTTCTTCAGCCGCTGCTGAAACTTCCTGACACTTCTTCCACTTCCTGTTCTTCCCTTCTTCTTCCATCCCACAAATACCTTTAATTGGTTTCGACTTTCAACAACTCAACAACAATCAAAATTAAACTTTTATACATCAAAATCAAGGTTACAGGCAGTGGTTTTGGTGTGGTCACCGCTGATACCGATACCAATGTATTTTATTTTTTGGGTCAAATATCGATACCGGTACCAATGTAGACCGGTCTATATCACACCCGCTTTGGTTGTACATTTAAAACCGACTTTGTCCAATAACCCGACCCTTTTTTTCTTTTTTGGGGGTAAACCAAGGTCCTACATGTTGGATCATGTCGCCGTGTCGATGGCTGGCGACACCACTGACACAGTGACATTTCGCCAACATGTCAGTGACTTTTTGCAAGATGTTAATGAAAATTCGACCCCTAATTTTGGAGGGTGTTTAGAGTCATTTTGACTTGAATTTTGTTGTGTAACCTAATTTGATGCTTGTAAACATACTTGGGATATTATTTTGACATGAAACATCACTTAATCTAAAATTTTTATTGGCACATGTCCGACTATATGAGGGTAAAACTGAAAATTTGAAAAATTCATTTAAACTAATGTAAACATGTAAAGATAACACAAATACACAACTAAAGAATAGATATATAAAGTTTACAATTCATTATACAATTACGTTGAGTATGGCTCATGCTTCACATTTTGTTGCCGATGGACATGGGGTCCCGCTCCCTGGTAAGCGGGGGGGAGGGTCCGGGGAGGCCGTCCTGGCAATGGTGTGGGGGCAGCGCCCCTGAGCTTGTAAAGGTCCTACATCACTTTGGCAAAAATCAAACGAAAAATGGGTAAAAAACCGAATGAATTTTTATTAAATATGGTGAAGTTGGCACTATATCGTCGAAAAATCAACTTTATATTGTTGACTTTTTGTATAAGTCGTTACTGGGGGAGTCGTGTTGCCCCCAGCGACACGGTGATATATTGCCGACACACTGAACCATGGGGTAAACACACCCAACCCAATCCGTGTTGATATTGTGTGAGTATCGGATAGGATGATACAGATACATATCGGACCAATCCTGATATCTTGATACGTTATATCCCGATACATATCGGCTGAAACGCTAAAGATACACAAACAACAGAGAGGCAGACCAATAAAATGACAAACGAAAAATGGTACACAACTGATCTTCTCCTTTTTCTTCCCAAGACGTTCTAATCCCTAGCAATTACACAACTAATTAACTTGAGTTTTACTATAACTTAAAAACCAAAGAAAATAAAACCAATGCAATGGTGAAGGGGAGTGAAGAGACAAGTGTAACCGTGGTGGAAGCTTGATTATCCAACTCAGCAGAATCAACGGCTAACGGCATCCCATCTCTCGTCAGACTGCAAGATTTCGGATCAGAGCCGTCGGAGCTCATCATCAGAGCACGAAGTACTCCAGTCACCTTTGGCATATAAGCCGTTCGATTCTTGGCTAGCAGCCACGTCAGCCCCATAATCTGACAGTCCTTGTGATGCATCTTGCTCTTCCTATCACCTCCGCTGGAATTTACACTCTTCTCCTCGTATAGCTGTCACGGCATTAAACAAATTAATATCAACCGTTCGATTTAATTCTTTGATCAAGGAGGGTTGGAGAATCTGTGCAACTTTCCCAAAAACCAAGCATGAAATTGGAATTGGAATGGGAGAATCTGTGGAACTTGGGAACTTGGAAGTTGAAACTGCAGAGAAGGAACGGGAATTGGAAGCTTCAATTCCATCTCTTCAGTCTTGATTTTCATGGATCGGTTTTAAAAAACTGAAAAGGGCTTTAAATCTGAAGATCAATTACTCACCTGGTAGAGTGAGTTCAAGCAATTGGTGCAACCAGAGAAGCCCTTGTTGCTGCCCAAGCAATCCTTCTCAAGGCGATTTACATTCTCACCACCGAGCAGCTTTCCCTCTTTGGACACCGAGAACGCATCAGGGCAGCTCAAGGGTTGAAGCCGAATACCACAATAGCAATAAACGAGGTCGCAAGTGTCGTTGGGCTTAAGCAGTTTGATTCCCTTCTCCTGCAACGAGTTCTCCAGGTTACCAACGCAGGTTTCCGAGTCATCTGGCAGAACGGGTAGGTCGTAGGGTTGGGTGTTCATCCTGCTCTTGCCTGCCCTTTGAAGAGCCGTGGCTGAGTATGCCGAGTAGAGCCACGCGGCCAGAACTGGGCAGCAGCGGCTTCGCTTTAGTCCTGTATGTGCATTTGGGTTTTTTCCATTGGAAGTACCACAAGCATGGTTCAGGGCGTGGAAGAGATCGTTGGGGAGGTTGAGAGGACAACCTTCGAGGTTGGATTGTTCGGGGAAGGCCGGGATCGTAGCAGGATGAGATGGGGTTGGGTAGAATGCCTGGACCTGAGCTGGGTCTGGTTCCGGCATAGATAGAACTTGTGGCGGCACGAAGAAGAAGAAGAAGAAGAAGAAGAAAATGCCGGAGATGAAGACGATGATGGCCTGTCGGAGAGGTTGATTTGGGGACATTTCGCGTGTTCAGTTGCTGCTGCAATGTTAATGGAGGCCAGAGAGAAAGCGAGAGGAAAAGTGAGAGTGGAAGGAGAGGAGAGGAGAGGAGAGGAGATCTGCTACTACACTCTACACAAGAAGTGAAAAGAAGAGAATTATTGAATGGTTTTTGGTCCTTTTAGAAGGTTGGGTTGAATTTGGGCCTTATTGAGAAAACAGGAGGCGAAGTGGCAGGCTGGAAGAGGGCCCACTGGCCCAGGGACCACTTTGGTCGTTCTTGGATTTATTTATTTTACTTCAATGATGCCTTCTTATATTTAACCTGGTTCTATTATTTCGGTGGGACATACCCTTTTACAGTGTTATAGAGAAATCATTAACTTCTAGTCTTCCACCCAAAAAAATAAGAGAAATCATTAACAAAAAGATAAAAAATATTATGCTATTTTTATTTCACACATGGATCATGATGCTGGAGCTGGCTCCAAGCAAAAGATGGTAGAAATTTTCATAGTTGCCTTGAGTGCATGGATAGCATTATATTTGAGGATCTAAAGTTCATTCGCAACTCCAATTTTTTACGTGGAAGCATTAGTCTTTTGCCAATTGAGCCACCCCTCGAGCAGGGTTCAGCGATAGCACTCTCTCTTCTCTAAAGGCTGTTGTTTAGTGTGAAACTTATCCCTAACCATACAAAGTTGGGAAGAACTGGAATGAATATGAATTTGAAGAGGATCCAAACCATTGCTTCTATTTTTATTAATAAACGTAAGAACACATCGAGTTTTGTTTTTATCATCTTAGCATCGAGCTATTTTTTTCATAGGACCTCCCATGTACCATTACCATAGTTAACTACCAAGTTGGGGATGAATTGATCTGATTTCTGTATATCAATGAGACCAAAACATCAAACCATGAACAAAGAAAAAAACAAGAATACAATGGGTCTCCTTTACCCAAAAATTAAAGATATAAAGAAACTCTGCCTGCAGTTATAAACCTCACAAAGACAAACAAAAATCACTTATCAAATAATTCTGTTTTATAGCATTATTAGGAATATTACCCAAATGTAGTAGTTCAAAACCTGCTGATTTGGGTCACTTGATTTTATTGAATTCTTGGTACTTATACTATAGATTCATTGTGAACCGTTGAACCATTTTACCTATTCTTTTGGTCCTTTTCATCTATAGTGAACATCTTTTCATGGTCTATTTAACTATTCTCAAGCATTCCTAGGTTTCCTCTGCCACCAAACATGGCCATATGGCTGTTTTCATTTTTTATCACCTAGTCTCCTTCCCTTTACCTCGGCTTAGTACATTTGTGCTAAAAAAGAATCCACTTTCCTTGGAATCTTTAGCCCAGAAAATTAAAAATCCTCACTAACACAATTAATTGTCAGAGACCCTTTAATCAGAATTTTAGTACATTTAAGAATGTATTTACTTTAGTTTATCGATCATTTAGTAATCATAATTCCCTTTTCCTTGTATTTCTGACCATCCTTTCTAATCTCGATGCAAACTATAGATTAATTAAATACCCATTTACCATAGAGGTTGATAATGCTTTACAGAGAGAGAGAGGATAAGTAAGCTTCTTCACTGAACTGATCAATCAAGTGATATCAATTAAAGGTAGGAAAATATTGCAGGAAATCCATAATGTGTTTATTTAAATAAGGAACTTCTTTTAATGATATCTAATCTGATCTCTCTTTTTGTTTCTTTTAATTGATGTTCTTGGGCTACTAAGAGGTTTAGCTTCTTAGACTGCAACAAAGAATGAAGATCATTAGAGGGGTTCTATATTTTATGATTTCAGGGGAATAGGGAATTTGACTTTGGACCTTTTTAGGGCATCTCCCATTCCCCCACATGAGGATAAAAAGGGAATTTTCCTCCTTTTTTAGACTTTTTAATAGTAATAATACACTTTGGTGGATGGAAAAGGGAGCACGCGGTTCCATTTAAAGCTGTTAGATGAGTTCAAAGGGTGGAGTGGTGGAGGTGAAGTGTCCCTTTTGTGGGATCCCACTCTCACTGTCACTGTGTTATTCTTTTGATCATGGAAGGTGCAGTTAATTTTGTAGCTCAGAAAGGTTCACTCCATGGGCATGAATCTCAAGTACTTTCTTGGGATGTTAATAATGCTTTTTTGGTTTGATGGGTTCACTTCATGTTCACTGTTTTGACCAATTTGAGGACTATATTCACGAGATTCCTGTTCTGCTTTTAATTGGAACCTCAAGTTTTGAGAGCCCAAAAGCAAAGGTCACCTCTTCAATTGCCTTTAAGAAACCCTAAAACACTCTTAGATTATGTTGGCACAATAATGAATTTCAACTGCCTCTTTTACTATGTGCAGGGATACTTAACTCACAATTTTTTGTGAATGACAACTTAAATATTTTAGCACAGGAAGTATAGACAGAAGTGACATTCTTGAAGCTACTACCATTGGACTTCATGCAAGAGTCGATCGAGCCCACTCTTCACTTATAAAGTTTGTAGACATTTGGTGCAACTTACAACAAGCAGTGGATCTTTTTCAACAACTTATGAAAATCAAACAGTGGCTGATTGCTTATGTCTCTATTTTGGCACGTCTAACTTCTTGTACAAACAATATAAATATTAATATTTTCTAAAACCCCACCCTCGAACTATGGTTTATTACTTTAGCTTATAGGTCATCTGTAATCTTTAAAAAAACACTTGGACTACTATAAATATAACTAAGCTATGTAACTATCCTTATGAGTAATTTATATTGTCTTTATTTTCATAATAAATAAAAGCAATGGTCTCTTTTAAGGTATATCAGTTTCTACCAAGAAAAAAAAAAGGTTATGTATCAGTACAAACCAGTGTATCAGATATCGGTATGTAGAAATGGTTGTATGGGATAAAGCATCGTGCTAGTCAAACAATAATGTCTTTCGAGCTAGGTATTAGCAACCACCGTGGGATTTTAATTTGGTGCAGCTAGAGCCTGCAGCCAACAGTCAAGATTTCACCACTCATAAGAAAAAAGTGGAATGGTTGTGAGAGAAAATGCAAGGATGTGAAATGTAAGTACGATTTTTTTCATTTTTACATTCACAGGTTTGCTATTTTAGAAATTTACAAAATGAAACCCTAGATTCCTTTCTTTCACCTGCACCAACGACTCTACCCTAGAACTTCCCAATCCCAACTCCCACGTCCACCCCAAACTCCTCCATCCCTGATTTCAACTTCCTAAAGTTTTTTTTGTTTTTCTTTTTCATCCATCAAACAAACTGTGTTTTGACTTTTGACTAAAATTATTCACAAATGTAGTCATTTTTTGGTCATGCAGGAGCCATTAAAATATTCCTTGCAAATATTTTAGGGTAACATGTTAACTGCCTTCTTTCTTGGCTCATTTGAGTGAAGCTATGATCTGGGTATTTCTACACGAACGCCAATGGAACACATAGATGAATTAGGGGTTTTTATCACTTCAAAATAATTGAAAAAACACGATTGAATCGAGAACAGTGTTAGTCACTTCAAATTTGCTTTTTGGTAGCTTTCATTAGAACTAGATTTGAATTTTCGGAGGAAATCTGGTTCGTTTTTCTTTCTCTCCTCGAGCATCTATTAGGAATGGTGCTCAAATGGTGGAATAAAGATATAGTTGAACGATTGTTCGAAACTCTTTAAGTAATAAATCAGGGAAAATTATGGGGAAGGGGAAGTTCTAGGGTAGAGTCGTTGGCATAGACGGAGAAAAAGGAATCAGGGGTTTCATTTTTTAAATTTCTAAAATAGCAAACCATTGAATGTTAAAAAATTCGTATTTACACTTCATATCCTGCCTTTTCTCTCACAACTGTTGTATTCTTTTTCGTCTGCATGGCTGAATCTTCACTATTGGTTGCAGGCTCCAACCGCTTCAGCAAATAAAAATCCACCTCCTTGTCACCATTAGAGCATATACAACATAATAGCTAATAAACCCTATTTAACTACAAACAGGGGCGGAACGGGCCCGAGGGGGCATGCACCTTTCTTAAAAAAACACTTGTGGAACTCTTTTCGCATGTGAAATATCAGTAGTCCCCCCATCTATGAAAATTTTTATTAGTAAAAATAATGAGTAGAAAAGTCATTGTGTTTTGTGTCTTTTCACTAAGAGGATTGTTTTTAACCCCTTTTGAAGTTGAATCCTGTCTCCAACCCTGAGTGCATCAATATCAAAGAGAACATGATGAATACTGAAAACAACAAGGGTATGTCTAGAATCATGTCCTTCCACCAATTGGTTGTCTGTAGCTTGAACCACATTATATGTATGCCTATCACCAAGCTCTAGCGATGCTTGATTCAAACCAACAACCTTGCCATGAATCACTCCACCACTAACCTGCAGTACCGCTGCTGCTACTCTAAGAGTTTGCCGCTGCAACCCAAGATCTGACTCACAGTGTCTCTTTTTCTTTCTCTCTTTCTCTCTTTCTTTCTTTCTTCTTCTTCTTCTCCTTCAACGATCCGGTGAAAATAGCACCACCGGTGGTACTACTCCTCTTCTATTTATTTCTCTTTCTCCCTTTCTTTCTTCTTCTTCTCCTTCTCCTTCAATGATCCGGCAACAACAACACTAAATCAGGCAATTTTCGTTTGATTATCGTGATTTTTAGGAGATTTTCGTTTAGTTCGCCGGAAAATCAACAATTTCGTTTCGCCCCTGTTTCGGTTCGATGGGGGGCGAAATCACCGAATTTCGGTAAAATTAAGTTCCATGCCAAAAAATCCCACTCTTACCTTTTCATTTTCACCCATCAAAATTTGCATCTAAAAAACAAACAAACTGACCATCAGAAAGAGGTTGTATCAACTTCCTTGTAGGCTGTGCTTACATATTCTTGGAATGCCCTACCTACTGCTACAATAGTTCTAGGCTGCCATACAGACTCCTCTCCCCCCCCCCCCCCCAAAAAAAAAAAAGAACCAAAGCAAACAAAAAGTATGTGCAAGCAATCACCAGTCTCCTCTCATGTATAATACCTAAATTTTGTTGTAGAAAACTTTGTGGGGTTGGTCAGTTGGAAATACCAATGCTTCATAACTATGAGGTCAAGGGTTTGAATATCCTCTGGTCAAAGGGTGAAGCCACGTCTTATACTTAAATTATATGTATGTAAAAAGCTACTCCTGAGGATGTAGTCAAGGTGAACGTAAAACAAAAAAAAAAAACCCTCTTTTTAAAAAAGTTATCTATGTAAAGTGATTAACTTTTCTTTTTTATAGAAATCAAATAGTACATATTGCTGAAACCAACATTACATCAAAGTCCTTGATGCACAACTTACCTAAGAAGTAGGTTGTAATGCCAAGGCTAAGACCCAAGTTAAGTACATTACAGCATCACAGTTTTCACTAAACATAACATTCTCAGGGATATAACTGCCTACTGAGGAACAAGGTAGTATGCAAAGGGTCAACAGGAACTGGAAGGAAGTGATCCCAATGAGAATACTCAGAGAAAAAAATGTCAAGAGTTGGAATGTTCAACCTCCTAGCCTCTAGCAATTCAAAATACAAAGCCAAGATCCACAGCTCTAACTACAAAGTGACACCTGACCTCTAAAAACATAGCAACCTGGAGTGACTTGTATGTATAATGAAACTTTTTATTGATATAACAATGAAAAAAATTCATTCCCTAGAATCCAAAAAGAAAACAAAAAATGGACCGGACATATTTCTGGGCCCGGATCTTTCTCTCTTTTTTTTCTTTTTCTCTTCGATCTTAGATGTAATCATTTCAGAGTAAATTGCGATGTTTAAAAGCCAAAAGAATGATTTGCTTTTAACTAACTAACCTTCTTATTGTAATTATGATAATAGGGATAATATGTACAATAAAAAAATAAAAGAGAAAGCTACAAAGCTACAAGGAAAAAGCTTTGCGAGCAACACACCAAACACTGAGGCTCAACTACCCTGAAATTGAAGAAATCACACATTGCTTCTCCATCCTGCATTGGACTTGGAACCCATAATTTGAAAACCTCAGCGAGAAAGGTAAATCAACAGAAAATCTGATGCTTTTCGTATAAAAATAGATCAACAGGAGATAGGGCTGATGGAAGAACTCAAGAAAGCAACAAAGTTAACACACTTGACAGTCAATTTCAGTGCATCTTGTTAAAATTCGAGGGCTAGTATTATGAGGGCCTTCATCTTGTTCTGAACCATAAAACCAGACAAGACATTCTATGTCATAAAAAATGTATATGTAAAGAAAATGCCAAACAATTAGAATCGGATACAAAATAAAGTTAGTGCTTCTAATAATTGTAGTTGTTCTCATGTCAAGTCAAACCAAACAACCCAGATGTCCTCTAGGTTACTTTACAGTGAAAAGCAAATAAGATGAGCAAAGATCCTAGTGCCATGGATATAAACTATACTATACCCATAAACCCTTTAAAACCAACATCAAGATAGAGAACTTTTCTGCTATCTTGTTAGCAATAGGCCCATAATGGCTCCTATATCATCTCTCTTTACTTGAATCTTTCTATATATTTCAAACATGTCTAACCTTGCTTTGTATAATGGAGAGACATTTATATCACCCAAGACTCAAGATCACTGGAATCATGACTTGGAGCTCTTGGTTCAATAAGTCATCATTGAAAGCACACATTATTGCAAAGATAGCAACCACATAGATACAAAGATATTGGTTCTTTAGATGATAATGAATGCCATTGATAATTATCAATTAGAAAATCATGATTTGGAAAGGGATCTTACTTTTCTTGTAATGCCCATTTCTAAAGCTAGACATGGACCTATCTACCCAGTGGCACCAATTGCCAGTTTTGGTAACAAAAGCATTTACCATGAATTGCATCTATCATGTCCTATGGTTTCATATGGTTAGTTGCCTGCAGAGTGAGGAAAGCTAGCTAGAAGATATGCCTTAGTTTGTCTTTTGGGTGGAGAAATTGTCTAAGTAGGGAGCAATTTTTTCATTCTTTTTTTAAATGAAATACGGGGACTTAAGTGCCGGAGCAAATACAGTCTTGTTAGATCCATATTTATACTACTATCATTAGGATACTTAGTTGTTAGGTCAGAGAGCCGTTTTTCAAGTGTGGGATATTTAAACAATCCGAGGTTAGAGTTCTTAATAGCTAGCTTAATGTCTACCAAAAGGGGATTTTGATTAGGGCCCAAATCATTTTGGATTATTGCTGGAGTAGATCGATCACTTCTTTGTTGTTGCACCATATTTCTAATAGCCGGTTTTGAAAACACATTGCATTCAATCTATGCCAATGTATATCTCTTGAATTAGTGCCTATGTTTCACTCCCAATGTCCAAAACTCCGGTGTTGATGTATTGTATCCAACCATCCCAAAACAATCCCACACTCCATCTTGTGGATCTTAGTTGCTGGTTATATACCCCCGCACACATTAAAACAAGATAATTAATTTTCTCAATATCAAAAAGGGATTTGCAAATGCATGACATTTCCCTACACCTAGCATCTTCTCCTCTAGTGTTGCTCCTTCCTCAATGTTTGGGCCTAGTTTAAGGTCCATGATCCATCTAGATATGTTATGTAACACTCTATTTTAGGTCACGTGATTGATTTTGGTTTCCTTTTCAATCGTAAGTAGCAAGTTATTATGATTTATATCACCCATTTAAAAGTAGCTTTGTCCGTTAATTGATCAGAGAGAACTGATTTGCAAACATTAATGGATGGAATTTTGAGTAGGGTATTTTGCCCAAATTCTTTTGGTCCATTAACAAGTAGAAAAAAACATGCCAAATTGATTCCGTAGAAATACTCTAAATAGTCAAACTTGAGCTAATTGTTATCCACTACAATAAAACTTTCTTAACTAGTAACCTTGCATTCAGGAGACACCAAAAGAAGGATTAAATTTAGGATGAATTTGAAGTTTCCAGAAAACTTTCCACTAACTCTCATGATTGTGTTGGCTCCTTAGGTACTCTCTCAATTTCAATAGTGCATGTCCTACCAATTTGGTGGCGAACAAGGTCTATATTAAGGAGACCCAGAAATCTAGAGAGTTGGATAAATTAATGAGTCGGAGACTAGAAAGGGATTGTAATTGTACAATTGAGAGTAACTCCTTGTTAGTGTTCTCTAGAAATTCAATTACTTTTGCCATCATGATCTTTTATAGCTAGGCATCAAGTTTGAACTTATCACTTGCTATCCTCCATGTAGATTCCAAGGTTCAAACCAAAAGAGAATGTCTTGTTTGTCCACAATGTTTCATTGGACCATTTCTTGTAGAGAAGGTAGGGTGTTGCATATATTGTTTCATGTCCACTACACCTTCTTCTTCATTACTTTTGGATCAAACGAGGATGTATCTAGTAATATTTGGCTTTCATTGTTTGAGCCCATATCAAGTCCAGGCAGCTAAGCATTCTCCATCCTTGCTTTAGAAGAAGGGAAAGAGTTGCTTTCTCCCATTTCCCCAAATCTCAGTCCTCCAGTCTCCCTTGATTAGCAACATCAGTCCCAAGAGATTAGTATCATTTACTTTTTCTTTGTTGGGCTTCCTAACTAGAATCTTTGATACACTGAGTCCACTTGTTTATGGAAGGATTTTGGGAATTGAAAACATTGCATGAGGTATAGAGATTGGAGCTAGAGTACTGACTGAATGATAAAAGTGCGTCCTACAAAGGATTGGTCAAACACTTTCCATGTGGATAGCTTATCCATCATTTTGTCGAGGATGCCCTGAAGGTTCTTAGCCTTGGCTCTCTCATGGAATAAGTTTGTTCTAAGATAGACTACATCCTCTTCATTTTGCTAGTACCTAGTGGATAGAAGCTAATTCTTGCTTTGGTTGTCTACGTTTCTGCTAAAGAATGCCCAGTTTTTTGCAAAATTAATCTCCTATTCTATGATATTCAAGAACAATTCTAAGGTGGCTTTAATCGTTAGAATATCCTCTTTTTTAGCTCGATATCATAGGAAAGTATCATCTACACAAAAATAGGTGATAAATTTTGGGGCTCTACGTGCAACTTGATTCCTCAAAAGAGGTTTGGGGTTCTATATTCATTTAGAATTCTTGAGAGAACTTTTATTATTATCATGAACAAATATGGGCTAAGGGGCAACCTTGTCTAAGACCTTTGGATCCGGAAAACCATAGGTAAGATTAAGAGATCCCATTGAGCTTGATGGAAAAAGATGTTGTAGACATAAGAGAGTAATATCAGGTCACACCAAAGGTTATCAAAGCCCAAAAATCCAAACAATTTGACTAAAACTCTCCATTCAACCCCATCGTATGCTTTCGACATGTCAAGTTTCAAGGCCACAAACCCTTTATTGCCCCTTTTCTTCCCCATAAAGTGGAAGATTTCCTGTGCCATCACCATATTATCGGTTATTTGTCTATGAAGCACAAAAGCACGTAGACAGGGAGAGATGATGTTGGGGAGGATAGGTTTAAGTCTCAGGGCCAAGATTTTGCCAAGATCCTGTAGATTATATTACATAAGCTAATGGGTAGGAACTCAAACACAACTCTAGGATTATCCTTTTTAGGGATAAAGCATAAGGAGGTACGGTTCACTCCATGTGAGAGGAGACATTTAGAGAAGGAGTTAACAAAATTCATAATGTCATGGAAAATTAGGTCCAACAATTTTTGGTAGAAGAAAGCATTAAAACCATCCATACCTAGTGTCTTAAAGGAACCCAAGGGGAACACTACTTTTCAACCTCTTTCATCTCACATGGGTCTAAGATACCTAATAGGATCTGGGAATTGGAAAGAAGGGGGAATAAATATTCCACAAAAGACAGGTCTAGAGGTTTGGTTGAGGTATAACAACCTTGCATGAAGTTCGCAAAGACACCCGCAATTTCTCAAGCTCCTTGAAAGAAAGAAAAAAACCCTGTCCTATTCAATTGCCTCAAATTTTCTTTTATGACGATGGATTCTAGCTAACAAATGATAGTACCTTGTGTTTCTATCCTCGTCCAAAATGTATATACATCTTGATTTCTGGTACCAAAATTGCTCTTCAACAAGTAGGGGCCATGGCGATGTTTCCCTTTTTAAGATTGATGAGATCCCAGTCTAGGTGGGGAGGTTTTCTAGAGCTTTGATCTCCAAAGTTAGGTTTTCAAAGACGGTGTCGATGTTCCCAAATTAAAGTGGTTTGATTCCAATGGTTCAATGATCGGAAGAGATTAGTCTATTTGTGAGTAAAGGGAACATTAGTTGCACTTGCCCATGCATGGGAGATTGCATTACTTTGTATGTTAGGGTCAATCACATTTACCTTTTGCCTTAATTTTGTATATAAATAATAAAAAATCACTGGAAAAAAATATTTGACAAAAAAAAAAAAAGCAAAAAATCGAAAAGAAAATGCACCGTTTACAATATGCGACGACTTTTTGGCAAAACTCATTTTATTATTTTTTTTGTACCAGCAGCTTAAATGTAAGGCAGTTTTTTTTTTTTTCTCCTCCTCTTTTGGTGGGGAAGGGATCAAAGCAGAATTCTGACGCCTGAAGCCATACCGATTAATGAATTTTAACCTTTAAATGTGGAAAAAAGCATTCACAAACAGAATCGGATCCGCATACGCTGGCTCTAACTCAGATCCGATTCTGATTAATGAATATTCATTTCAGTTTATTATAATTTCCTTTTCAACAAAGCCTCCTGCCTCCTGACCTTAGGATATACGGGATTTTTATTTCCGGCAGCAGCCTGCCGACGATGGAGATATTGCCACGTCTACAAAATGTAATCCAATGGTGTGGCATCAAAAGGTAGAGATTTAATTGTAAAATATAATTTTTTTATTTTTACATCTAGAGTTTTAGAAGTTTGTAAATTTACGAAATAGAACCCTCTGTCTACCCAACTTCGATGCCTTTCCTTGTTTCACCTAAACTGGAGATTAGCAATGCCTCGGTCACTGAAATCATCCTGCAACTGAGCACGGCTTCATCCTTTGCACCTTCTCAGGCACCGGTTTCACGTTCCACGGCAATCTGGAAGTTGTATCTACTCGTCTCCAAATCGGGCGACTCACTTATTTGGCAGTTAAACCCACAAAAAGATCCAAACTGCAAATGAACAAGGATGATTAAACCCAACTGCTAAATACAAGAAAGAGAACATCAAGTCCAAAATGCAAGTCCAAGTGCACTGCTTCAAAATGCAAGTCGAGGTGCCAAACATATACAAATTCCATTTAAATCTTAACCATTAAAATCAACAATGAAAATGAGGAATTACAGAGAAGTGAGACAGAAGATTATATTTCCAAATATACAAAATAATCATGGCTGAGATACATAAGGAACCTTTGTTTCATCAAGTGGCAGACTGACATATTCTCGAGCGAATTCCTTTGCAATCTCCCTTGCAAGCCCTCCATGTAAGCCCTTACAACACATGTATAACACCGTATTAGCTGCAAGACTATGAAGTGCATACTTCTTCTTTTTTGGTGAAAGGTGCATACACCATTATCAAAGCGGAAGCAACCACTTTCAGTGCAACAAATATCCAATCCCTCGAACCCCCAGGATCAACTGCAAATTCCTAGTTAGCCGCTTATACGGTAACACCAAAAACAAAGCCAAAGAACATAAACAGAGAAGCATAAATTCGTCTCATGCCCTTCACCAGATAAGCAGTTCGTCTCAGCCGTTCAAATCCTCAAATCGACTCCACCACCACCACGACGGAAGCCAAAGCCCAACTCACCAATAAATAAACCAATCCGAAACCCAAAATTACCAACCCAATCACATAAACATCTATGGCGTAAGGCGAAGACAGTGTGATATCAAACCCTAAAAATTCAATCCCTTTTAGGACTAAAAAACATGCCAATACCAACGGCAATAGAGATTGCAAAACAATGTCAGACGAAGAAAAGAGTTCGAAAGAGATTTGACAGTCGATGCAAATTTTCTGGACTGACCAAAGAATCCATGGTATATGTTGTAGGTAATAGTTCGGGCGGCACATATGGACAAGGTGAGGATCGTAAGGGCGTAGATTATAGACAAGAAGGTGGTTTTCAGGAAGAATTGTTGTTTGGGACTATGACAAAGTTAAATGAGGTTCAACGATGGCGTGACGGAGGCTAATCTCCAGCTAGGGCGAAACAAGGAAAGGCATCGGAGTTGGGTAGACGGAGGGTTCCATTTCGTAAATTTGCAAACTTCTAAAGCCCTTGAATGTAAAAATAAAAAATCATATTTACAATTAAATCCTTAACTTTTGATCCCACCGTTGAATTACCTTTTGTAGACATGGCAAATAAAAATCCGCATTTACGGGTTGCCATATAAAAAAAAATCTCTGTATCTATTTTCTGGGATTTTTATTTGCGTTAGCTGCTGCTGCCAGCAGCTAGTGGCTGCCATTGCGCCACGTCCACAAGTATAAATTCAACGGTTGTGAATAAAAGTCTGGGGATGTAGGTGTAAATATGAATTTTATTTTACAAAACGTCTGCTGATCTTTTGAAATTTACATTTACAACTCCCTGTTGTTCACCGACTGAGATGAAGTGATCGGTTACGGTCACTCAAGCTTTGCTTGAGACCAGCAAATCCAGTTTTAAAGGCTCTGCAAATCAAGTTTTAAATGCTTTACAGTCATATACATCAGAAAATCGATTTTCCGGCGACTTCAGCAGCCTTAGCTATCCCTGACCCACCCCCACCAAAGCCTTACCATTCATCCTTGAAAAGTCATGTCTCTTCCGCAATCTCATCCGTGAGCTGTGACTTCCGAGCAAAATCCAGCAAGCAGCATGTCTCCTCCGTTGACACCTCCGATTGCCCCGAGTATAAATGGAAGACGATGTCTTACAATCTCCTCTTGGTGCCAATTTGAAAAATAAGAAGAGGAAGAAAAATAAGAAATGCAAACCTAGGGTTCGGATCAGCACATCTTCCGGCAATAGCGATTGGTTCAGCAGCGAAGGTGGCAAAGAGGATGACCTTCTTCGGTAAATCTCCGAGCAATCAACTCGTTTTAGTTGCTCCATGAGATCTAAAAAAGCACAATTCCATAGAGGATGAAATTTGAACCATGCGCACCATTACTTTATTGTTTCTTTAAATTTTATTTGGCTCTTATTAATTAATGAACGAATGCTTCTTGGTTAGTCTCTTGTCAATCAATATTTCCTAAGAAGAACAAGTTTTGAACCTGGAACTTGCAGACGGTACAATCGTGACGCTTAATGGATCGGAGATTTAGGGTTTTTAATAACAATTATTCTGGTGAGAAAAAACGTTTAAGATTGAAGATAGGAAGAAGAAAAGCCCTAAAAACCATTGATTAAAACCAAGTGGAACAAGACAAAAGGAAGATAAGAAGAAGAAAGCAGGGGAATCGAAAAGCCCTATAAATGGAGTTGGGAGTTCATCTCAGTCGATGGACACAGGGAGTTGTAAATGTAAATTTCAAAAGATCAGTTGACGTTTTGTAAAATAAAAAATTCATATTTATATCTATAACCCCAGGCTTTTATTCACAACCATTGGATTTATACTTGTGGACGTGGCGCAATCGCAGCCTGGCAGCAGCGGCTGGGGCAAATAAAAATCCCTATTTTCTGTATTAGGGTTTTCACGTCGAGTTTCTGGCTGGGTGGTTTGCTTAGGTTCTTAGCTATTGGTTTTTTTAGGGTTTCCGTTGTGCTATTCCTGTTTCAATGGTTTTTTATAAGTATTGATCAGTTCGTTGTAGAAGAAATTGGGGCTCCGATGCAAATGGGGGAGAGCAGTGACAGAAATGTCAAACATGTAGCTCTGAATACACTTGCAGGTTTTCTGCAAGGTGCCCTGCCTATCGGAGCCCTAGACCAATATGGCATCATAGTACGGATTATGTGCTTGATGGGTTGGGGTTTTTGGTGGTGGATTTGGTCTGAGAAGATCTTCTCTTCTCGCTCTTCAGATTCTCCCCCTCTCTCCAACTCATTGCTCTGTCACTAACCCGCCTCCAAAAGCCATTACATGATTTTTTTTGCTTCTACTCCTTCGAATTTTATAGTTTTATGGCGATCTTTGGGTTTCTGTTTTAGTTTTCGGGTGATTCTATGTCGTTAGTGGTGTTCTTCCCATCGTATGATTTAGGTCTAGATTTTGCAGTTCTCTTTTAACTTTATCATTTAAAGGAAGCTCTCTGGTGAATGCATTAGATGATTTATTACAAACGAGAGGAGCCAAAAGAATGAAACTTGGAATCATGGTTAAGATTTTTCTTTACAGGGTGGGGAATTCGTTTAAAGGGTAACGGTTGGGAGATCAGGTTTCTTGGGGAAGAATCCTCCGGAAATTTTGAATCTCAAATGCAGCAGTGGATCAATCGGAGGTCACCATCTAATTAGAAAGGGAATGCTGCAGATCACTAACCGTTTAGAAGACTGGAATGTAAAGGAAAACCAGTTTTAGGTAATAATGACCTGTATAGACAAATGGTTTAGTGGTTTACCTTGCATATCATTTGCTTTCTTCGAAAATCTAGAGGCTTTAGATGAGCGGATCTTGTCTCAAAAACATGTTCATGCATCAAAATTTTTAAATCTATCATCGTTCAATTAAACATTGTGCAGTGACATGATAAAGGACAGGACTTTGTAGCTTGGCTCCTCGCTGCAAGATTTAGTGTTTTGCAGTAAATGATGGAAATTAGCTAAGTAAAAGTTGCAGGATGAGAGATTTGCAGTGAAAGCAGAGGAAATGGGCTTTTCCAATGGGCAAAGATTAAGTTCACCCTTGAGGCACTTGCTACGACGATAGCTTGCAGCTCCATATTTACTTAAACATTCGTTTATGTGGAAAAATGCTGTCCTCTATACTAAGATGAGTAAGTAATTAAGCCCAACATGCATAAAATCTTACAGAACACCAATTAGCTTTTGTTTGCCCCTTTGCACTTGCATTTGGGTTTCACCAGCACTAGACGTTTTATACTGATGAGAAAGTTAACCTGTTTTGAGCATATATACAAGCTAATTCGGAGTCTTTGAGCTCCAGTAGAAAAGGTTAAGAATTCTCCTTTTTTCTGGTTTTGAGAATTCTCCTACACTTTAGATCATGTGGAGGGGGATTTAATAGTGAACCAGGGAAAATGAATTTTATCATGGTGGAAATTGATGGCTATGCAGTGTATTGATCATGTACTAACTCTGCAAGAACCCTGTTTCGAAATTCTAAAATCTATCTTCTGTTCAACATTTGCAAAGGTTAAAGGATAATGACAAGATGAATCCTGCTTTGCCAAATCCCTTTAAGACTCCTTACTAGCTACTCTTCCAACAATATACTTGCTGATGCATAACACTTCAGAAAAGATTTGGGAACCCTATCTCAATATGCATTTTCTTACGTCTTGTTGCAAGTATAATCAAGCAGTTAACAGAAAGGAATCTAACCAAGAGTTTTAAGTACGGGTGCAAATTTGGCCTTGACCCGCATTAAGTCTGCCCTGAACCCAAATAGGGTTTAGGCTCAAGATTTTGGCCCCGAGGGCGGGTTAGGGTCAAAATATTCTAACCTTGACTAGGGCCAAGGGTGGGTCTGCAATTATTCTTTGGCCCGCCGGGCCTATCCTGACTTGTCCCTGATTTTTGCCATGATCCTGGCCTTGAATTTGGCCCTAATCCTGGCCCTAATTTGGTCTATGATGCTTGATCTCAATGAATTAGGAACAGGGTCAAGGATATGGTCAATCAAGGCCAAGGACAAGTATAGGGTCAATTAGAGCCAGGGACAGGCCAAGTATAGGGTCAATCAAGGCTAGGGCCAGGGATAGGGTCAATCAGGGCTAGGGACAATGCCAATTAGAATAAAGGAAATGGTCAATCAGGGCAAGAATGGACTTGGGATTGCAAAAGCCCAGCCCTATTGCAATCCTAGTTTTAAGGATTTGGCTCGGTAGGAATAAACCATTCTTCTACTAGTAAAGCTTGGCATGATGAAACAGAAAGTTCTGTTTCTGGCAAGAATGGCTGGAAGAGATGGGATATCTGATGAAATTTCCAGTGATACCAGACAAGGGGCATATTGACTAGTGCAAAGGCGAAACCAACCTTATGGTGTATCCAATTTGTTGGAGGGTTCAGTATCTACCATCAAGTGATATAAAGCCACCCAGATGAAGTAGATCACAGAATTCCTATTGCTGCAACCATGAAATCTCTTGTCCAAATTTTCAGTAATTCTTGCCTGCCGCCTCTTTTCTTAATATCAATTTTCTCATATGTTGTGAATTGCAATATTACAATCAACCTGTGCATTTAGTGTTTTGTTTGGCTAAGTGCTTCCATTACTTCATCAACCAAATTGCAGTTTATATACATGGTTATGGTCGAATTCAGGTACGCATTATCCAACTTTTGAAGTAACCATAGCTTGTATCTCTTGTTAATGCATGCACTCTTTAAACATTTATTTGTTTGGTAAATGTCAAGATGATTAAAGAATTAAGCTTAACATGACAAATTCGTATAGAGCACTGATGGATAAATCCACATCATTTATTTCCCATCTGCATTTGTTGTCAAGTTTCAATATTGTTCGAAATTATGGGCAGTATGAGAACTGTCATGCTGTTGAGGAAGTCATAATGAATTGATCAACCAAATAGCAAGAATTTGTGAAACCAGATCAGGCTATTTCGAGTATATCTTTAAAAGCAAAACTAATCCAGAATCACCTCTTCCTTTTGAATCTGGTGGTTGGCTTTTCAAGTTTATAGCTACCATTTCCTCTCTTTTGAATGTGCATGTGAATGCATTAGTGTGTGATGGAATTAATGACATCCAAGCTGTCTGTTTGAGGCTTCACATGCTTCAGGTTGAATCTGTTAAGAAACACCCAAACTTTAGACTTCAACACAAGCTTCAAATGCTATGCTCACTTATCATATGAGCCTTGTTGGGTTTGCTTCTTGCAGCTGGTTCTGTTCTCAGCCTTTGGCTTGTAATAAATTTGTCTTTCATCATACTAGCACCAAAGGGAAAGAAACAGATATAGTGAGAATTCTTTAAGATTATGGCCTACTATAGTACAAGACCCATCAAAACAAATTTACCTTTTAATTTTTTTTTTGTAGTCAAGTATAACATCAGAAAATTTAGTATGGAGGAATCATCTTATCTTTCTTTTCATGATTCAGACATGATAAGATGGCTGGGACTTTAACTTCAAAGTTCAAACCAGTAATATTGACTTGGAGAATTGCCGTGTGGAAGTCCATTTTCATTAATAAATGCAAGAATTTCGTGCTGTGTGGCCTGTATTTTCCTAAACTAATTAACACAATGGAGTAGGATGTGAAGCACCCACCCACCCACCCCAAGAAAACAAAGAAAAGAAATTCAGACTTTGGGGTGTGAGCTTTACTTGGGCTTCAAATCAGAAGTTAACAATCAACCAAGTATACACTTAAAGATTTCTATTTTGATTTTCGTAAGGAAGAGAATAAGAATATTCATGGATGAGAATTTATGAGAATTTTCAACAACAATTTCAAGTAAGGAGATTCTTAGGCACCTTGTTCAGCAAATACCTCCATGACTGGCAAACCAAATTGTTATATGATTGTCGAAGCAACTCAGCCAAACCAGGCTTGTTAATTTACCCATGCAGAATTTGATTTGATGTGTTAATCAGAAACATATGGACTGCACAGAAGATCAATCTATGGAAAACTGTAAATCTTCCTGTGGCATCTGGATATATTCTTCTAGCATTCAGTCAAACATAACAGTAATCGCACGGTGATTTAATTTGTTGTGTCATTTAGAAGAACAGGAGGGGAACTCAAGAGTGGCCCTCAGAATTTGACGATTAATTGCCATTTCTCTCATCTTGAAACAGCCCTCTTTCCAGAACCCAATCTTCAATCATTGCCTGAGAATTTACTGCCTGGTCTGCAGGAACAAGGTGCCCGGCCCCAGAAACAACTACTTCACTTAAGCTTCTCCATTTCTGCACATACCCAGCAAGCTCTCCTTTCATTTTCCAAACAATCCGCTCTGCATTTAGAAAACTGTCAAGTCCTTCCCAGTTCATTTCTTTCACCCACGCTTCAGTGGAAACCACTCCATCCTTCAAATCGTATTGCCCTTGGTACAGCAATACTCTAATCTTCTGCACCAATTCCTCTACCATGAATTTTACACTCTTCATCACATCTTCTTGCAGAGCATCCTCAACAGCTGCACTGCAATCCGCCCAAGTCAACGATTTATTTACACCCAGAACTTTCTTTACCTCGTTCTTGTTCAGGAATTTACCAACGATTTCTGTATCGTAAGGGGTCTTCCGCCTGAGATCGAAAATGGTAGCCAACCCCGTTGCGTTCTGTAAATAATCAAAGACCTTGCTGCGCGCGTAAGTGGCTACTTTCCAGTAACCCTCTTGGGTCAAAGTCACTGCCTCAGCTTGAATTTGCTCAAGCTCAGTCCTCTGTTTCTCATTAATCAAGCCGGAGTAATACGCGGTGGTGGCATGAGTGGCCACCTGAGAAACCGGGTCGGTCAACCCATTCCCTATTGCAATTCCCTTCAAGTTCAAATCGGAGGATTGTTGTAGAAGATAGTATCCAATTGCCGGCGCATATTTGCCGGCGTAGCTCTCACCGGTAATGTAAAGTGGGCGAGATTTGAACATTGGGTCGGAGGAGATAAATGACGTGAGAGCCGAGATAAGATGGTTGGCGACAGTGTATTGGTTTCTGGGAATATCTGCCGGAGAGGAAGCGATGCTAAAACCAGTCCCAATTGGATTATCCAGGAAAAGAAGGCCAAATTTGCGATTCCAAGTTCCTGGGTTCGGCTCTAGAGATGGTTTTAGGTTTTTGGGATTCAAACGCCAAGGGCCTAGTTCAAAGAAGTTACCGAGCAGGGATGAGCAACCAGGGCCTCCTTGGAGCCAAACAAGGAGGGGTGTTTCAGATAAATTAAAAACAGGTGTTTGGGCTTCATAGTAGACGAAGAAAATGGCGGAACTGGAAGTGGAATCAATGGGAAGATAACCTGATTTCGTGGGATGTGCTTTTTTAGGGAAGAGGCGATGTGCATTCGCTGGTGAAGTGAAGCACAGAAGGAAAAAGACACAGAGAAGCTTCGACGGGACTAGTTTGGGAATGGAGTCCATCACTCTTCCTTCTGTGCTTCTCTTCTCTCTCCTCTGCTTTCTGGATTTGCTCTGCTACTCACCCATTCATGGCTGACTGTGTTGGATGGAAAAAAAAACTAGCTGAACGTGTGAACACTGGAAAGGTGGAGCCACATTGCTAGCAAAACGATAAAATGAATTTTTAACTTTACGTTTTTCTTTCTTCTCTGTTTTTGAACCTTTTGTAACGTTGTAACTTGCAAGTGAGTTTTGCTTTTATAGATATGCAACGGTCAACTGGATCCGTGACTGTTGCAATTCAAAATTCAAGGTCAGAGATTTCAAGTTTTAGTTTTATTATTGATGTTTTAAAGGGGGAAATGGAAAATTTTTTGTTTTTTTTTTTTCTTTTGGTAAAAGGACTTTTGTTTTCTTTTTTATGGTTCAGAAAAGTTTTCGTTTAATCAGTGTTGATGAAGGTTATCAAGTGATGCATAACAATGGTTAGACCATAGAAAAGTGTATGACAATAAATGAGACAATTCAAGATCGATTTTATAAAAACATTTAACAACCGATGAATCTATTTGTCTATAATCCATATATCATAACAAGATTAAAAGAAAATTGTATTCACTATAAATGCAAATAATGATTTCTTTTTTCGGAAATATTAATCGTTGATCTCTTGTGAAGTTTTAAGATAGTCATAACAATCTTGTGATGGTCTTTAATTGTGATTGTTTACATAAAAAAGATGGATGTTGTAGTTAGAGGTCAGAACTTGGAAGGTGATCGGAAACAATTACTTTCAAGTCATCCCCCCATTATTTCTCTTATGTCAGAGCTCTGCTCAGTACAATTCTAGTTTTTCAATAAGAAGGACAATTTGGTTGTCGGCAATTTTGCATTAGGTTCATCTCTGTTTTAAAATGTCCAAAGTCTGGTGGTTTACATCACCTAGGTTCCTTCTAGAGTCCTTACTTGTTCAAACAAGACATTTTTCTTCTATTTCTTTGAATGAATTCGATTTCTTTATGATAAAAATAAAAAATAAAAAAATTCTTTTTCTCATTCATCGGTTTTGACTGATTGTAATACAATTAGTCATTTGCAATGATAATGAGGTTTTACTAGATTAAAGGTGAAAAAGGTTAAAGGCAATGAACAATAGTAGGTCGAAAACTTGTTCAAATTTGGTTATATATTTTTGTAGGATTCAAGATTCCAAGGCATATGAGTTAATATATTGAACATCTCAACAATATTTTGCTATCTTGTCTCATTATTAATATATCTCAAAATTTTACTATGATCATATATTTGTGTATCTTCCACCTAACATTGATTTGATTTTACTGAAAATATATATATAAAGCAACTTTATCTTTTGATTGCTCGTAATTGAATTCTGAAACTGACTCTATTGTTTGTTTCCAGAAGATAGGTGAAAAAAATACATATGTGGGGCTCATATGTAGTGGGGTAGAGGAATGAAAAAAGAAAAGAAAATATTTTGTAGAAAAATTTGAAGTGTGGGTCTCACTTTTGTTATTTTTCAGGAAGTCCCAACTATTTAGTGGGAAATAGATGGAATAAGAAAAATTACTTGTCACGTCAACAAACTCCTCACTTGTTCACCCTCGATTGATCCAAATAAGCCACACTTTGAAATTTCATAAAAAAAAATATATAAAATACTCTCAAACAAAATAACAAACCATGCTCGAAGCAATAACAAAAAATAAGAATTCGAAAATGTTTAGAGACCATAGTTTACATTTTTTCTTCTTCTTTGGGTTGGTTGAAAAGACCAATAGTGTACATGAACCCACAACAAATTAGACCTGTAAATGGATAGTCGAAATCTGCCTCCAAATTCGCATTCGTACTCATTTTAAGAGTGTCTGTATCCGGAATTTTTCTTACCCAAAAATATTCGTATCCGTTTGCTAAGCAACTAGATTCGGATTCGGATAGTTGCTAATTGGATCAGATAATATCCGGATATAGTAGAGTATTTAACATTTTTTTTTCTCCGAAAATGGATGATAATTGGATTCGAAACCGTAATCGGTAATCTAATAATTGGAAATCGGAAATTATCCAGTTAGAATAAAGTATTAAATATTTTTTTCCTAAAATAAGGGTTAATAATCAGATTCGAAAATCAAGAATCGGAAAATTGGAAATTGAAAATAAAAGAATAAAAAAATAACAATCACCAATCAATAATCGGATAGTTTATGGATCAGATTATTATTGGATATCGGATGAAGTTATGGATTCGAATTTGGATGCCTTCTCTAAATTTCTGTCAAATTCAGATTTGAATAGCGATTTTGCTAATCGGGTTCGAATTCAAATACTGGTGTATTCGAACCCGAATCCGATCCATTTACGGGTCTACAAGAAATCAATGGAAGCCATGAAAAGAAAGCCATGTGGGTTTCAGCAGAAAAAGGGAAAACCAAATGGGTCCCTTGAAAATCAATCTGCTATCCTCTGTTTGGTACGCGTGATGTATTTGGAATTTTCAGCGATTCGACAATATTGTGAAACCGTACCCCAACTTTACATAATTCCACCTTTCTTTTTGACTTTTCAAAGACATTGCCTGAGTGCCGACCGGAGCCGGTTTGGATTTTGTCACTCATTTCCATGCTTGGGAGTGTGACGTTAGGACTTGAGACACTGTCCCTTTCAGCTTTACAGACTTGATTCTTCATTTTCATTTTTCAGAGAGAGAGAGAGAGAGAGTGAGAGTGAGAGTGAGAGACAGAGAGGAGAGATGAAAGAAAGATGAGACTTTAAGGCTGGCTTCACTATAGAGGCTGTTGACCTAAATTGATTCTTCTTCCAATGAATATGAACATAAATCCAATACTCTTCTTGGTCTTTCATTGCTTAAATCTTATACTTTTCATTTATTTTGTATTTATTTCAATCGAATTTTCAAAAAAAAAAATTTATCTTATCATCTAAAATCATAAAAATAAAAAACAAAATCTTTAAGAAAGAAATCATTTTTTTTAATGAACAAGTAAATTTATTTGAATTTAAAACCTCTTGATATAGTACATCCCAGTGAGTCACATAACAAAGACCAATTTAAAAAAAGGGCGGAGGGGTACATAATATCGTAAGATTGTGTTGCATTGGCATTCAAGGCTAATACTTCAACTGCATTGTTGCCTTCTCTTAAAACTTGTGGATCTTGAATTCATTAAATTCTATGAGAAACTCTTTTGAGTCGTTGATCAAGCGATTGATTCTCCATGGTAGTTTACTATGTGAATTGAACAAGAAGTTAATCATTGTGAGATTAGCTTTTTCAATAGTAACTTTGTAGTGCCTTTTTGTTTAGCATGAAGGAGAGTTTGGCGTACAACTAGAGCTTCAGCTTCCAAAATGCTTCAATTTCCACAGCTTGCTATAGTGGGCTAGCCTTTGGCCAGGTCTTCTATATAGGGTACTGCCTGGAGAACCCACCTAGGAACTAGATAGAGTCAAGGGTGCTAACCAAGTCAAGCCCAGTAAGTAATGGCTCCAATAAGTTGTACCAATCTAGGGACTAACAACTCCGAATTAGCCAATCTAGCCAACTGCCAAAGTGTGAGACATGCCCCCAAAGGAAGGAAATCGAAGTCCACAATCAAGATCACTAAATGGTTATATAATCGGGAAATTGAACAACCCATATGAGAACAATGGCGTAACTCTTTTGTTCAAGGCCTTGTACCCAGGAGCTAATTGGCATTAGTTGACCCTGTGGTTATAGGCCACAATGCTTGAATGACATAAATTATAAGCCCACTAAGGGGTAGTTATTCACATCGAAAGTTAGTTAAAAGTTAGTCAAGTTAGCAAACTTGGCAAAGGCGAATGATCGAAGGAGTAAACAGTCTTTCATTTCTTACAAAAAGGCCCAGGTAGCCCATGCAATACAAAAAAGGAAAGAAAAAAGATCTTAATCTCAAACAAATGCCGTAGGTAATACAACTTATCAAAAAAGTTTAAAAGAAACATAGGAGGGACTTCTTCAATTTTCTTCCCGAGGAGATTGGTTGACTTCTCTATCCCCGATGGGCTCCCCATCATCCGCATGGCCTCCCTCGACTAGGTCTCCAGCCTCTAGAGTTTTGGCATCTTCATCCTCTTCAACTGGATTAGCAACTTTGGGTGAAGGGGGGTTCGATAAAATTCAAAGTGTTGGGAGCTTCGAATTCAGTAAGTTCAGAAGTCCCTTGAGACGTGGCTTGTTTAGCTTATTAAAGACTTTTGGGTCAAGGAAGGAGAGAAGTTTTTCCATGTTTGGGAAGGTGATCCGTTGCAATGCCAAGGTAAAGACATGATTCTGACCTTTTCGGACCGCGTTCATGGACAATGCCAACTATAGGTTCCTGAATTGGGGGTCTCAAAGTAATCCTCAATGAATTTTCTCTGAACTTCCTCAGTTACCTCAGTAGTAGAAAGTGTTCCAATCAAAGAACTACAATTGAGTTTCTTAACTTCTCCATCCAAATTTTTGTTCTTTTCCTCCAGCTCCCCAAGCACCATGGAGCCTTGTCTAGCTCAAACCTCGCCTTCTAGAGTTTCTTCTCCAAGGACTTCGCCTTGTCATTGTACTTGTCCTAGTTGGCCTTTAGGTTAGCCTTCTCCACCCAGAGCCGTCACCTCCTCATGTATCTTGTCAGATCAAGCCTCACTTGGTGGGTGACATGATTTGCTTTTGGTGAGCTGCTTTGTCCTTAGAACAGCCCTCTCTACTACCTCCCCAAAGTAGTGGGCGGCTCCAAAAAAATACTTGGGATAAAAAAGAGGGAGTTAGTAGGGAGAGTATGGACAAGCAACCAAAGAAAAGAAGTTGCAATTTTTCTGACCTACAAGTGCTTGAAAACAGCTCCTCATCAGGAGTGTCGTTCAAAAGAAATCTCTGTCAAATGGAATCTGAGAGTTTAGCAATTAGGATCGGGACACCTCTAAACTTGCAAACACCGAGTCCTTCAGTAAAATCTCCCACTAAGGTGAAAATAGCTTCTCTCAAGACTAAAAGGGGGTACAGAGCGTCGACATTCAGAGTCACCTGAGGCTTCTTGGGTGCAGTTGTCTGTGTAACTTGGTGGGAGGGCTCGTCTTAGGCACTCCCCAAGGCATTATCAGGATTCAACCTCTTCTTGGGTGCTTCAGGAGGTGCTAGAGCTTCTCAGGTGTGGTAGGCTGAGGGGCTCCTGAGTCATCTTGCTTGGGCTTGCTCGAGGGCTTGCGATCCTGAACCAGTTTTATGGAGTTATTAGAGCCACCTAGGTCAAGGCATCCATATCCACTTCGTGAGGCATTGCAAGGAAAGGATGACCAACAATAATTAGTGAGGAAAATGAAAAGAAAAGCAAAGGGCTCACACAGGGTGAAACCTGACAGCTGCAACATGCTTATGTACTCCATCAAGTAACCATGAACAATGTAGGAATCCCCCTTGACCATGTTGATTGGTCGTAGGGCATCTTTCTCAAAAGGAGTGAGGTCAAACTAGGTATTTAGGTGATCGAGATCCCCCTTCTTCCTTTCTTGAAAATTCGTGATGAACGACATACGAGAACAAGGAAGAGAAAGAAAAAGAACTCCCTTTCATGGTGGACATAAGGGAATTATGCTCAGTGAAGTTGCCTGAGAAGTCATGCATCTAGATTGGACGTTTGGCCAAGTAGTACTACTCTTGCTGGGAATGGGACCTTAGCATGAAGAAGTAATAAAAAAGATGGAAGTTCAAGAATGTGTTCATATTATGGCCGAACCCGACGAAGCCTATTATGTAGCCCTAGCTATTCGGGCTAAGATTGGCTAGGCAAATCTTGAAGTGGTTGAGGACTTCAAAAGGTTTTGTGCAAAGGAAAATGCAATCCACTAATAAACGCATATAGTAAAGTGTGAAGAAACATAATGGAGGATGGTGAGCATGTTCATCCTTGGTCAGAAGACGGATCTCAAAGCCATCCGAGATGTCAAAACTGGAAAGCAGCTGATCTATGTCAGATAGATGGAGAGTATAGAGGTAAAACTAGGGGCCTGAGGAGCTCTGGACAAAGTCCACATGCCAAGGGGTGGTCAATTCAGCTTGGGCCTTCGCCAAGGCTTCCCTAAATAACCTCTTCTTGTCTACCTTGGTAGAGCGGGGACATCGGGAGCCCCTCAAGCAAGGATACGAGGGGTGAGGAACAGATGGTTTGGTTTTTCTAGGAAGCTAGGGAAGTGAAGTAGAGGGTTGGTTAGCAGAATCCGCACTGGGCCGGGGCTTCATATTTTGTTTCGAAGCCTAGGGCAAACTCTTTGTCATCAAGAATGTCACGTGGAGGGAGTTCTTGGTCATCCTAATGGGGGGTTTTTGGCCATCTGAGTCTCCCCTAGGCAGACAACCATCAGGCGATAACAACAATAGCTTGGTAGTCGTCCAAGTCATCGTCCACAATGTTAGAGTCAGACCGAAAAGACTATTCGTGCATGTCCTTCAGCCGATCCTCAATTAAATTGTGACGCCCAATTTGGCCAATATTACCCTCATTGGCATAGCCTTCCCAAACTTATTTTTTAGGCTTTCTTGGTTTCTTGGGAAGGTCAAGCTTAAACCTACTATCGAACCCAAGTCTTCTCTTCTTGACCATGATGAAATTGGAGAAAAGAGAAAAAGAAACAGAAAGAAATAGAGAAGGTAAGAGACTTACTAATCTGGGAAAAGAGAGCGAGAACTTGATGAGAAAAGAAGATCAAGAGCGAGGTCAAGAGTAGCAAACAACCCTTCATACAAGATGCTCAAATCAGGACAAATGGGGGTTATTTATACCTCTGAAGGAAGTGGAAATGATCTATATGGGAAGACTGAAATTCCAAAGAATCAAGGGCCTAGATCAGAGTGTGACTATGTTAGGCAAGGAGTAATCATGGCAACCTTCATGAAGTACGATGGACAACAAACAAAACTTGAGAAGCCCAATGGCTACAAGGTCATTAAAGATGACAGTTGGATGGCCAAAATCATAAATGCTCTGGACAAGCTAACAACCAAGCAATCCTACCTGGCCTAACACAGAGTAAATTAGTTGAACATACAACAAGTTGAAAAGACATCTTGTACAACCACTTAGCAACAGGGCACACGGGCTACAAGGCTTATGTATTGGGTCAGCCTTTGGTTGGGTCTTCTGGATCAAGTATCGCACGAAGAACTCACTCGAGAAATAAATAGAGTCAAGGGCACTGACCTATCTGTGTGTGCAGGTCCATTAGCCAAGTGTAGAAGTTCGGGGTGCAAAGAACCCCGAAAATGAACTGACAATGGTGATCCCTTCTTGAGTCCTTCAATTCTTGCACAAGGTGGATCCACTTGGCATGAATCGTCAACATTAAGTTTAAATTGGTCTTTTTTACATTAGCTATTTGTAGAATTGTTTTTAAATAGAAGCTTTAGAAATTTACATCAATAAACTATGACGTGACCATTTTTAAAAGATCACTCATTATATATTGTCTTAAAAGTTCTATAGTAATGCAAGATTATTCACTACATATTATCAATTTCACACAAAAGGAGCCATGCAATGATCTCTTTCTATGTGTACTGGCACATGTAGATAAACATCCCCTTCACGAGAATTTTCTTATTATTATTTTTTTCATGAAAGCATCTTACATTTTTCTATGTCGAGGAATCTAATCATAAGAGTCACATGGAAACTGTATGTTCATACGAATAATTTTTTTCTACGCATTTTTATCCTTTCATGAAGAAAACATAGTAACTTCACTTTTTTTATGTGAGCCATTTGTGAAGGGTGTTATTTTCTTTCGAAATCATTGCCTACCATAAACACCTAGGGAAGGATTTTTTTTTCCCTTCTTATGAGAAGACATGACATTTTTTATGCATTAATGTAAAAAATTGATTTCATTCAAATAATTGATATAGGTTAGACAAGATTTCACTAAATCATTGAAAGCCAATCAATATATATTAGTGGGGTGTACCACCAATTAGTTACTTTAGTTCTGCCTTTAATGGTTTCATAGTTTTCTTCTTAGTAATAATTTTTATTTTCTTTGTCTAAAAAGTAAAAAATTGACCACCGGTAGTGTATTTTTTTGAGTCCGGATCAAATTCCCTGATGACTATACCATAAATTACAGGGGGACCTAGAGCATTAGGGTGATGAGTTTTTATAAAAAAAAAACATTATTATATTTTTTATAGGCCCCACATAGTTTGTGGTTATAAATGCCCCAGGAGAGTTTTTTTTGCACTTGTAATCTAATAATACGCAAAATGACCTCAACTGACCTCAACTTATGTTAGAGAACTTAACTTGAATGCAGAATTCTTACTGAATTTTCCCAATCTATTCAAGAACTTCATTATTTATTCAAGAACTTCATTTTCATCCTCTTTTGTGTCTCTACAATTTTTTTTTGAGGAACTGTATAAAATGACACCAGTATGGGGAAGAAAAGAAATATCAATTCTAATATTTGTCATTAACAAAAAAATTATTGGGGACGAGCTGGAGAGGAGTCGAACACATGAGGCAATGAAAGAGCCACCCGTACCGGTCTCCTTGATAGGCATGAAATTGCAAATTCGACAGGACCACATGCCCCGCTAGCTAGCCCCTTCACGGCTTCACTACAGTTTTTGGGGTTCGACAAAGGGAATCTCAAGTTGAAAATGGTTTTCAAAGAAGACGGCCCACATTGAAGAAAGAAAACAAACAGCCAAAACCAGACCTTACTGTGCTGCCGTCACTCTGAAGATTCCTGTTCTATATTCCATCATGCAGAATTTGAAGGTCACCCTCACCCACCTCAGCGCCTATGAGCACCCTCATAAGAAACACAATTGAATTATTAAAAACAAAAACCAAAAAAAAACTAGGGAAAGAGGGCGAGAGGAGGAAGAGAGATAGAGATAGAGATAGCCCAGGTGAAGTACGAGGGCAAGTGGTTTTCATTTTTGGTGGCGTAGGATTTCCCGTAAAACCTGGGTCATGGTAAGTTGAATTTGACGCTATTTCTAGTTTCTAGTTATTTGTTGGCTCCCTCCTTACAGATTCTTCTAGATTACCCTTTTCTTCAATCTTCTTGTGAGGGAAGGGGAAAAAAAGGTAGGAAGAAAGCATCACTTTAAATACTATAAATTTTGGCTAAAAATGGAAAGCCAGGAAGCCATATCATATGGGTTCGTTAGTATTTGCCGTAGATGACAGGGAATCATTTATATTTCTGCTTTGTGTTATGATGATTCAACATGCTCGTTGATTGCTTGAAATTGCTTGGTGCAGTTCCGGTACTTGAATTTCGCATGATTTGAAAAGAACCCAAATTTGCAGAACAGAGTACCGAACTGCACCAAGCTGTTTCAAACCCTCGGCGAAAAATTCCGGTTCTTTGTTACCCTGATTCTGTTAGTGGGTCTTCTTCGGTTTTCACTTGTTTGGCCTCTGGTATAACTCAAAGATTAGATTTTTTCTGTCTTGGTGGTATGGTTTTATGCTTTTGATATCTACGAAGTTTAATTATTAGAAATGGATTCCGATGGGAAAATTTGTGATTATCAGAAACTTGAATTCCTGTTTTTGGTTTTGTTTTTAGAATTTGTGTTGTTCACGAGCAGAGAATTTCAAAAATTGGTGATTGTTCATGCACCTTTGAATAAATTAATCTTCAAATTGGATGAGTAAAATGGCTGCAATGACATTCATCATGGATAACTGTATGTGGAGGTTGCTTTGTGCCCACCTTCTCTATATTTTCGAAGTATTGTTTGTCAACTGAGATTATTCTCTTGGTGTTCTTCTTTTGCGCCTTTGATACCTGTACAAGGTGGGGCTGTTATAAATGAATTCTAATGGAAGGGAGGCACTAAGATCTATTTATTTTGGTTTCTTGTATACATCTTTTTCTTCTTCATTTTTTTTCTTTTATTCATGTTATTGGTTTGTTTATTATTCTAATAGAATTTTTCTGATCAGAAAGCAAGAACTACAAATATATCTTTTGTTGTGTAGTATGTGCTGCTAAACTTAATTGGTTGGGAAGCAGCAGTAGGGGTCATATGTTATGACCCTTCCTAGAGCCTACAATGTTGGGAGCTTTGTTCTTTGGGTATGCCCTTTCAATACTTAATTGACAAGTAAAAAAGAAATCACCCTTGCATGCCAGTTGGCTTTTTATATCTTATACTGCATGCTTGTTTCTCCTTCCAAGCTCAGGTTCTGTTTTGCATGTTTGTCCAACTGACTGTAAGCATATTCATTTTCTGACTTTTTACTGACTGAAGGTTGTATTTCTTTAATACTATATGGCATAAATGTTGCAACTCAATCGGAATGCTCAAAAGATAACATAGTACAATTTAGAACTGAGATTAAACTCTTATGGAGTGAGTACTCAGCCGCTTGTGAACCATCAGGTACTGTCTTACAAAATGTCACCCAGAGATGCAATGCAGGGATTGGGTTCAGAACAATAATTCTCTAACAGACTAAACCAGCTGTTTTCACCCCCGTGATGGTATTCAGTTCTGACTTTATTTTTTAATCCTTGAAGATTTCTCTTTTTAATGTTATATATTGTAGAAATGTTGCTTGGCTTTAGGTTATTATCAAAATCTTCAATTTACTCGAACAAGGGACTTGATGCATAGTTCTTGGCTGTATGATCAAATCAGTTTGGGATTTATTTTCTGATCCTTGTTTGATGAACCAATTGTACATTTGACTAGAGTGTAATTGAAACCGGGGAATACTTATGCATGGTTTGGAGTCTGCTTTCATCCACAAATGTCTCCAGAGCAAAATTCAGTAGAATCAAAGAAATAACATTACTTGACAGGTCCCTGGTCTTCTTCTCTTTCCTCTCTTTCTTCCTTCCTCTCTATAGCATTTCCTAGGCCTTCTCCTCTATATCAATTCCTATTCCTCTCTGTCTCTGTCTCTGTCTCTCTCTCTCACTGACACACACACAAAGAAAAAACCTCTTCTAAAATCCCAAGGATTAGAATACTATATATGCCCTAAGATTAATAACATCTGAGGGGTGAGATTAAGAGCTTTTCTTACCCTAAAATTGCCATGAAAAAATTTCTTAACCTCCTACCCTGTTATTTAGGCGAGTGTTTTAAATAGTGGCTGATGATGCACAGTCTTTTTTAGGCTTAAAGTAGAAAGTTAAGAGTGATGCATGCTTGGGAAGTGATCAAGAAATATTACTAGGTCAAAGCAGCTTAATTGTCTTACAGTTCAAAGGCTTTGCCCAGCTTCCGAAAACCGTATAACAGCCTGTTCCAGATTAAGGGATTCTAGAAGACATGATGGAATGGGAAAGACTAGGAAAATGAGCTGTCCTCATCACCCAAGCCTTAGGGTGGCATTATTCATTCTCACTCTTCTATTAATTATTTCAGGTTTTGATGCATTATTCAAAGGCTCTGACTCAGCTACTATTAAAAGAAAAGCGTATCCAGATCACAAGGCTCCAGCAACTGCAGGTTCTGAGGTAGACCTAGTGGTTAGTGTAAAGACAAAAAGTTATATTAAGAACTATGGTCACAGTTCTAGTTTAAAGATTATGAATAAAACATTTTATTTTTAAATCTGAATCTGGGGCATGGGGAAGCCCCTAGAGTTTTATTAAAAGAAGCTAAATGAAATATATAGTGGGGGCATATAGCTTGCCTTACCTCCAGCCTGAATGCAATCTAGCTCTCTCCAACAAAATAGTGAAACTTCCCTCCCTCCACAAACACATATCTACATTCTGAACACTGGGAGACCAGCTTTATGCTTGCACAATATGTTCTTATGATTTTGCGGAATGGTATGACTAAAATTGGTTACTTTCCAATCAAGAGAAAGACATGTTTGCTCTTAGTTTGTCAATCAAAGAGAGGGCTTTATGAAATGGATACCAGCAATTCCACTACAGGCAGGCCCTTTGAAACACATAACTTACAAAAGTTGAAGTGTTAGAGCTCATGTGACATCCCAAGTTTCCCAAGTTGGCAGGCATACTTAGATCGTCTAAAATAGCTCTCATCACCACCTGATAGGTACCATAATAATTTGCAAAGCTTTCAATCAAGTTATCCTAATTATCTCAAGTAATTCACCTCTTGCTATTATATCAAATAATTATGGTAGTGAAATGGGCAAAAAAACATGTTACTGACAAGATGTTCTTTTACTTATAAAGAATTACTTGAATCATTAGAAGTTGTAATCAGCTAAAATGAGGGATCTACTCGATATGCATCTGCAAAAATTTAAATAAAAGTCAGTGTTTCGTTTTTGAATTGCACTCTCTGGAAGTTCTCAGTTGGTATTGATTATTCCCTCTTCAAGTTGGTGTTTGGTCTCTCAGGCTGGGCTTGCTTTTTCATTTTCTTATTTTTTTTCTCCTTGGCTCTTTTCTTTTGTCATCTGTTTTTATTTTGTTAATAAATTTTTTCCGCATCATATATGTGGATGAACTGGTGCCGTGATAACTTGCTTTTTTCAGAAAGTGAGATGAGAACTTGAACACAACATCCTATACTCTTGTTGTGTCTGATGACTCCCTTTCCTGTTCTATCGCATTTGTATCTTCCTTGTCTTTTATCTCGCTTCCCAATATTTGACAGAAGACTCAAAAATGGAGAGGAAATATACTTGAGGAAATGCAAGCACTTGCAAAGAATTGTTGCTGGGACCTTTTCTCCTTATGGAAAAATGCCTATGAGCTACAAATGTCTGTTCATGATTAAGCACCAAGCTGATGGAATAGTGGATCGGTATAAGGCAAGACTGGTTGCAGAGGGGGGGGGGGGTTAACAATCTTGTGGAATTAAATATCCAGATGCATTTGACCTGTGGTGAAGCTGAAAGCTATCCAAGTTAACCTGTCATGTGCTGTCAACAAGGGTTGGGATCTACACGGGGTGATTTGGACACTGGATGTTAATTCTGTTGAAGTTTCATTTTTATTTATTTTGGTGTACAGCAACTTGATATTAAGAATGCTTTCCTCCATGGTGGGTTGGACACAGTATGTTGATTCCATAGTTCTTTTCAAAATTCAAATTTCATATGTATTTATTTTGTTGTTTGAGCAATTATGGAAACTGTGAGTTCATGTTCTCATGTTTGCAAAAGCTTTTTTCTCTGAGCATAACAGGCATGAAAATCTTGATCAGAATATGGTTAAGGACTGATTTGTTTCTTTGGCTACTAAAGCATTCTCTTTCTGGTTTCCAACTTCAACAACCCCCCCCCCCCCCCCCCCCCAAAAAAAAAAGCATAAAAGACTGAAAAGAAACCGCATTGAATTGGGGGGAAAAGAAGAAGAAGAGAGTACTGATGCTCAATCTTTTCTTTGATTCTTAATTTATTTTTAAACAATTGACTTACTCTAGCACATTAAAGTGATTGTTCTTTTGAATTTCTGTGGATCTTTAGATATTTTCCCCCACAATCATCAGGGAGATAGTTGTGATAAATCATGAGGGTTTATGACACTTGGAAAGCCATTCTGCGGATACAGAAGTTCAGGAGAGTTGTGTCCTACACTGGATTTTATTGCTTCACTGCCCTCTTGAGTTATGCCTACACAAGCAATACGTGAGTTTTTTTAAGTGCTCAGCGTGATGCAAAGAAGCTATTTCATGGTTCTCCATTGATGTTGGTTGATTTTTTGTTTTGGTATCTTTCTTACAGAACTAGAGCTGGGATCTCAAGGGCTGACCAGTTCTATGCATCATTTCCAGCTGGCACAGAGTTGCTGACTGACACAGTAAAAGTATGTGTTTCAACTTGAAGACGACCTTTTGTGGCTTATACCAAAGCAGCTTACCATTTGATTTCTGATCATCTGGTATTAGATATGGATGATAAACAATTTTCTTTGCAGTTATATAAAGCTGCGCTTGGCAATTGTTTTGAAATTGAAGAGTGGGGTCCCATTGAATTCCTCATCATGGCTAAACACTTTGAGCGCCAAGGAAAGCCTCCTTATGCATACCATTCTGTAAGTATGATTCTGCTATATAGACAAACCTATTTCTTTTCTTTTTTCAGCATTTTGTATTTTTTTTTTCTTCTCTTCTCATATTGATTGGTGGATGCAAAAATATAATCCAGTTATCTCTGAGGAACAAAAAGCTCTTATCTTTGTTGTTTCATAACATCTTGTTTTGTGGTCTATATTTAGAGCTTGAGATCCTATAGCAATGATTCAAACTTGGGACCATCTAGCGTATAAACTTTGGTGCAGTCCTACTGAAAATGTATCAAGGAACTTCAATTTCTTTTTTCTTTTTCCCCGGGGGAGGTTGGTTTTTTTCTTTTTTGTAAGGGGGGGGGGGGGGAGGCTGGATTTACTACAAGATGATATATGTTCCAACTTCTTTGTTCATGCAAAATTAGTGGAGCAAATATAAATTCTTACTTGGTGCGCTCTTGATATAGTGCTTGGATCAAAAGGAAATGAAGCATAGGGTTGCTTCTTGGAGGGAAAAAGTAGCTTCTCAATGAACAGATCTTTTTGGGCTCCCCCTAATGGTTTTCTCATCTAGATTGGGAGTTAGGGGATGTTTGGCTTTCTTTGTGATTTTTTTTTCTGCGCATGCGCTGGGGGGGGGGTTTATAAGGGGGTTTAGGGAGAGGAGGATGTTGAAACACAATATGTTTTATGTGTTTATGGAATTGCAATCAAGTTTTTCTGGGGAAAAAATTATGTAGTCCAAGCCAGTAGCAGGACATGTTTAGTAGATTATTGTTGCAAGAACCATAGATTTTGCCTTCTCATAGCGATTTATGCATAGGGCATACATGAATAGTCTAGGTCTTGTTTGTACTTCTGCTGCTAGCATGAGATGCTTGAATGTAACTGTGATCGTCATGTATTCATGACATCTAGAGAATGGCATTATTCTTTCAAGTTTGGAATTTGCAGTTTTTATTCTCTTGGAAGCTGTTGATAGCTTTTACATTAGTCAAGGGCACTCACCTTGACAGAAGTGTGTTGGTTGCGACCTTTCATAGTATGACTGCTCAAGAGTCACATCTGCATTTTTTTTTATGAGAACAAAAAAAGATGAACAACCAGAAACTACTGTTTGGCGAGCAGAGACATCAAACAGCCTCTATAAGTCTGGTGAAATCTGAAAGCCAGTCCAGAAACTAAGTTAAGAGTTAATGGAGATAAGAAGATGGACTAAGTGCAACAGCCAGCGGCCTCTATCATCTGCATTATTGTTGAGTCATGTAGACAGGAGATTATTAGCATATAGATATATTTCACCACTGTGCTTTTAAGGTGGCTTATTCCTTTGCATTAGAGGATAAACCTTAGGCATTCCTCTCATGTTTGTTTACATTGCATCTATACATGAAGACTTGGATCCTTTGGAAGTACCAACAACAAAGTCTGCTAATACTCCTATATATGATTTTTTTTCTTCCCCCCGCTTGGGTGGTCAGGCCAGCAGGGTTGGGATCAACAATGCAGATAGATCCTATATATTATCACTGATCAGTAGAATACTTATCATAGGTGACTTCAGCAGATAAAAGGATTGTTTTTAAACTTGTCAATGAGTCGGAACCATATTGAAAGTAATACATCTGCTGAGTTTAGCGGGATGTGGCACTTGTGGAAGTTTTTGATACAACAAGCATTCGTTTGATCACTTAGATTATTGGACAAAGTTGTTGAATTGTCTACTGAGTTTGTATTTTTTTTTTTTTTGGATAATAATTGTCTACTGAGTTGGATAATAAGGATCACGATTACAGGTGCTGTGCACACTGATCAGTGATTTCAACTCCGTCAATATTGCTTACTTGTTTTGATTGTGTCAAGCATGTCAAGCAAATAACGAAAAGGCATTATAGCATAGAAACTGCCAGTATTTATGTGATGACACTAACAAACCTTCATTGCTTCACAATGACCTCTGTTAAACTACTTTAAAATGATAAAGGTGGACCACACACGAGTAACAAATAAAGCTTTGAGAGATTTTGTTTTAAGGAAATAGGCTTTCTTTCCATACCTTTGAAAGAGACAATTACCTGTCAATTTCTCACATTTGTCATCTCTTCAATAGCAAATATAAATACTTTGAAGTTGCCAGAGTTTTTGATAAGCCTCATTTATCCATATGCTTTTCCAGCAATACATGGCACACCTTCTTTCTCATGGACAGCTTGATGGGAGTGGCTAGCAATTGATCAAGCACCACATGCAGTGACACGTATGCTGTTATCAATCTAGCAACTTCTTGAAGTTGTGTAGATACTAATCGAAGTAGGTAAATATTGAACTTGCAAAGCTGCAGGAACTCCAGTTGTTTTGTGTTAGATGTTGTGGGTTTTCCAGTCTCTGCATATAGTGTCAATTGATATTAATTTTATTGGAAGCTCTTCTTTATCTTCGGATATCTGCAATACTGTGAACTAAAATTGGACGGCATAAATTTTGCTTAACACTTTATATAATTACCCCAAAAAAAAATATATTAATCTGCCTTTTCTGGGATCCACTTATCGAGTTCCATTAAGTTCAAACTAAGCTGAGGCTGAGTTCATGTTTGTTACAACATCAAAAGAGACAGAACACTGGAGAATTTAGAGAGAAAAAAGAAAGCAAAGATGGCAAGAGTAAAAAGGCATAATCTGGCACGTCAAGAAAATCCTTGTTAAATTGGGTCTGGTGTATCTGTCGATACTATTCAAAGCATTCCATCCAAGGTTATTGGGAATCTTCCACGCAGGAAGGTGAGAGTACAAATTCAAAATGAAACGTTCTAACAACTGCGAGCCTCTCCTGTATATTTTGGATTCTTTTCCTTTTGATTGTAATATCATTTGTGACATTGTATCAAAAATCAGAACTGGATAGTTTTTACATTTCTCCCAGGCAAAGAGGATTCGACGGTTGCTTTGGATAAGATGGATCGTTACCAATCCTGTTCTTGACATTCCGAATTGACAGGTTTCCAAGGTTTTCGAAACTGGTTAGTTGGATTTTTCAGATTTGATTGACAAATTATGAGGTTTTGTGGAGAATTCTGATCGATTATCTAATTGGCAGAAACAACCAATCGATTCAATCCCTGATTCAAAATTTAAGATGTTTGGTTTTTAAGGATAAATCCAGTGTAAAAAGTTTCCACACAAACAGAGTCAAGAACAGCTTTTCTATGTAATCCTACCACAGCTGATTAAGAGGATGCTTCGATATAAATCTTTACTTTGTACTTTCTAATGAAATTCACATTTGTTCTTCCTCCAAAAAATAAAATATTGCTTGGAATATAGCTTGATAAAATTTTCTGAGGAATATTTGGATGAGTAGAAAATTTTTTAGTACATTGGGGGCCAAAGATTTTAAGTTCTCATTGTGACGAGATGACCCACCCATACAACTCCTTAGATCAAGCTTCTGCTGGAATTAGATAAGCAAACCAGCTCTTCATATGGTAGAAATAGCTTGTCTAAAGATGTTTTTCCAAGTAGCCAAATGAAGACTATTTCCAGGAAAACTAAACAACACCCTCCCTCATAAAAAATATTTCCGATGGACTAGCACCAAACTTAGTTCCCAGGTACGTTCCATCATCATCTAGATGACAAGTCTATAAATCACTCTAACCTGCGGCTTTGCATGCAACCCAGACAGTGAAAAATATATTTGTATGTAGCTATCGCCTCTCTCAAACCAACTAGACCTGGATGAGAAAAACAGTAGCTACACAATCCATGGCAATTTTCACTTGGGGGGGGGGGGGGGGGGGAACAGGGTTGGGAAAGGGTGGGGTGGCGAGGCAAAATGCCCATCTAGGCAAACAAGATGCCAGGACAACCCTAGGCTATGGCATTGACAACTATGTTGCTACATTCAGGTGTCTCTGCCTCACCGTGTCCTTACTGGTGAGACTAGACTGTTAAACAGGAAAAGCTTGAAGAATAGTTCCAGCACGAAATAGAGAATGAAAACAAAAGATTTCATAACAAGTACCAATCATGAACTTCATCTAAAAATGAAAAAGGGGCTCACAGCACATGGAACATTATGTAAATTTGAATTGCCCCCACAAGATGCAAAATCAGACTGCCAAGATGTATAAGCATCAGCATCAAGTAGAGCAAACCATTGGGTATGATATATCAAACAAGGGCTACAAAAATATTCACCACATATAAACATCAGGTATATGTTAACTGCATCCTCGAAGTAATACATCATATGTCATTCCAGTCAGAGTGCCAATATATAAGTATCACATGCTACAAACGACTGGGTATGCTTAATGGACCATGTACAAAAAATGAAGTTCACCACAGAGATCAGGTATATTTCAACTGCATCCAAGAAGCAATCGTTATCAGTCATCCAGTCAAACTGCAATATGTTTTAGTTTGAGTTCTGCAAACTATCTTTCTTACAGGAGAAAACAAGGAAGCATTCATCGCTTGCTACTCAGTAATGGCGAACATCGCTTGTCACCTGTTATTTTCGTAAGAATCAATTATTCAATGTTAAAGAAATTGAACAGACTAAAACCCTTTTAGAAGAGCAGTAATAACAGATTTATGACAAGCAGATAGACTTAACCAGAAGGGGTGGGGGGGGGGGGGGGGGGGGGGATGTGTAAGAGAAAATAGTACTCTTGCATGACAAACTAAGTACTTAAGGACTTCCATATTGTGTATGGTAAGAATATCATGCCTCCTTTCCAATGAAGCACAAAACATATTAACACCTTGACCAGCACTTCACTACATTTTCTGCAAAAACCACAAATACAATGTGATAAACCATGCTGATGAGTCATAGGAAATGAAAGCAGTATTTTTCTTTTCCTACGACTCGTTTGGTGGCAAGGTGAATGAAAGGGAAGGAAGTGAAAATTTCATTTTTTAAAAGTTAACTTTCTGATCATTACTCTAGTTGACTAAATGACTAACTCCAGATCATTCCAAATTTGGCAACTAAGTTTCACTATACTTTGCATCCATTTTCCTTAGATATTATATGAAACTGAAGTAGCCTATACAATCAAATGGGATGACGACATTAAATAAATAAATAAAAGAGGTTCCCTATTTTAAGGTTTAAAAATTTGACTGCCCTTCTGTCCAATTTCCCTTCAAACCAAAAATTGGCTGAACTACACCAATTGTACCAGTTGGCAGCTTGTATGTACTTTGTGTATATTACATGTGAGTCTGCATGTGTGGAGAAAAATCAATAAATAAAAACCATGATAGCAGGCACACCGCTTCTTAACAGAATCATGACTACACATTACAGCAAAAGAAAAGCACCATTTTTATATGTTAATTTATTTATTCGATTTTTTTTTTTGGGGGGGGGGGGGGGGGTGGTGTTGTCAGGGGGAAAGAACAGACAGTGCGATACAGAAATTAAAAATAAGATCTTGATAGCATTACCCTTTATTTCAGAATTGATTGTCTCCTCCTCTTGTTCTTTCTCCAAGAGCTTTTGGCAGTAGTCACAGCATCATTGGTGCAAACTGCAGCCTGGGAACTGTCCCCAACAGCAGAAGGCTGTCCCAGTGGAACTTGAATTTGGGCTGCAACTGCACCTGGGGAACTGCCACCAACAATAACAGCATGCTGCTCCAGTGGCACTTCATTTAGTACTCGGTTGGGATGTGGCTGATGAGTAGTTGTTTCAACTAAAGATTCCACTCTCTGTTTTTTAAGTTCACGGTCATGTGGCTCTGAAACTGGTGCTAGGCTGACACCCTGTTGTCCTTGACATGTTCCAGCATATGCAGGCATTTGGAGAACTGTGCCTTGGGAAATGCCACCAACAATAAAATTATGCTGTTCCAGTGGCACTTCATTTTGTTTTTGGTTGGGATGTGGCCGATGAGTTTGAGGAACAGGCAAAGATGTTAAAAGAGAACCAGTAATTGTTTCACTTACAGGTTCAGGTCTTGCTTGTTTGGGTTCTTGCCCATGTGGCTCTGAAATTGGGACAGGGAAGGTACCCCGTGGCTCTTGACATGTTCCAGCATATGCAGCCATTGGAAATTGATCAGTTCCTGGAAGGACTCCAACTTTTCTTATACTTGTAGATGTGCCAGAATCATTGATCTTATGCATTGCAGCATAAAGTTTAGCTTTAGATTTGATGATCTCAGAAAGGCATGTTACCATGTTAGATTCACCTGCAAAAACATTAAGAAATTAACTCCTAGTCAATGAATAGTAGATTCTACTACAAACAGATATAACATTTTTTTTGTGTATAGTGAAGAAAGGATGGGGCAAGAGAGATTAGGTAGTACTTTGTATCCAATCAATAAAAGAGTACCTAAAATTGACTGTATAACAGCACGAGCTGCCAACTGCTCAGCCTCTTTTTTGTTTCTGCCTGCAATACCGGTATAAAGTTTTCCATTGAAAGACAGAGAAGAGACAAATAATGGTATAGGTCCTTCTGATTTAGTAGTCTCATATGACGGCTTCTGAAGGTTCATCTTAACAACATATTCGTTAAGAATAGATTTGCAAAATATCGTATCCTGCACAAAATTAAATAACTTAGATGCAGCAAAATGTCACAAAAGAAAAGTTTGAACAAAGGAAAAAGTCAAACTACATTTGAATGTTATTAGCACAGCAAAAAAAGTAGGCATGTGCCTACCTTAAAATCGAATGGGGAAAATATAATCTATCATTATTAACCATTTACTATTAGTGTAATTCCTCAGAAGCACAGTAAGAGTATTAGCAATTAATCATTCAGAAGATCATAAATCTTGTGTCCATACTGATCCATTTCAAATTGTAATAAGCAATACATGTATAATTGCATAGGTTTTCCCCTTTAAGATGATGCAAACATATTACCTACCTTGGACAGAGAAAAACCCACTTAGCATCCAGAGAAAGATGAACCAGATCCAGATTGAGTTTTTGGAATTTAGTAGTGTTAGTCAATATGCCCGAGATCTTTTGCAATCTCTCCTCGCCTCTTTTATGTGTTTTATTTTTGGTATTTTTGGCAGACATAAGGCTGCCTGGTATCTTAATGGAATACAATACAGGCTCTCTTCTGGCTGCTTCTCTTCTTCTTCTCTTTCCTCTCTTCCTCTCCTTATTTGTATTTTCAGCTATTCTATTACATGGTATCAGAGCCCTCTTGATTCTGATCAATCCTAAGCTGATCCTGTTTTTCTCAGCCTTCTTTTCATTCCCTTCCTCTCGCTGATCAGCCCAAGGTCAGTAGGTCACCCCCGGGCCCTTGTCTGTGATCTGTTGGTGTGTAAATCTGCTATCAGCAATTAAAGCAAAGTTTTTCATGGTTTATTTGATGATGCTGATTGGCAAATGATATTATGGATCTTAGAAAGAGATCAGTGTTTTTAGACCTATAAATGCTCATGTACGGCGAAGTGATATAATCCAGATTGAAGGAACTAGAAGAGCTAGGGGTAGACCAAAGATAACCTTAAGAGAAGTGGTGAGAAATGATATGCATAGCTTAGGCCTTGTATCTAGCATGGCCTCAAACAGAATTGATTGGAAGGCAATAATCCATATAGCCAACCCCATTTAGTTGGAACAAGGTTTATTGTTGTTGTTGTTGTTGTTGTTGCAGAAAGAGATCAGTGTTTTGGTGGTTGCTTGATTTCTCAGTAATTCCGACTATTTCCTTTCTTTATACAATGGGTATTTTAGATCTAGTTTTGATTTTTCTGGTATTGTCTCTAACTACATCTTGAAGTATTATTACTTTTATGATATAATGGGTGATGAGGAAAAGAGTTCAACTGTGACAGAGTTGCATCCTCCTCTTCTATGAGATACAAGAAAATTGATGGAGTTCGTAATTATCAGCAACGGCATAAGATTGTCAAACTTATGCTCACTGGTAGCGATTAGCTGGCCCACCAGACAGATCCACCTAAGAGTGATTCTGCATGGAGTATAGTTGATGTTCATATTTTTGGACAAATGCTAAGTTCTATGGAAAATCATGTAGCTAATTTGATGACCCAATATTGATTCAGTTAAAGAATTATTAGACTATTTAGAAGTTCTATATTCTGGGCATAATAACTTAGCCTGATTCTATGAGTTGTCTCCAGATTTTTAAAGATATGAGAGAAAGGGGTGATCCATTACCCAGTACTTTGCTGACTAAAACAAACATATGAACATTTGAATGCCTTGCTGCCCATCACATTTGATGTGAAAAAGATGCAACAGCAAAGAGAGCAATTGGCGGTTGTGGGTTTTTTTTGGTGGACTAGGACCAGAGAATGACTCAGTTTGTAATCAGATTTCGGGAGGAAAAACTATTGCATCCCACACCAGTACTCTTGCTCCTGTTTTTTGTGTTTCATGAGAAAATTCAGAGGATACTTTTATCACGGAAAGGACATAATAACACCTGCTGTGGGAATGGTGGAGGTCATGGTGGTAATTCTGGTCATGCTGGTGACTGCGGGACAGGAGCAGCAAACCACTGGAGAGTTTACTATTTTTTATGGTAAAGGGGCTGCCTGAGTTTGTCATTATTGTGGTAAGCCAAGCCACATTCAGAAATTTTGCTATAATTACATGGGAAACCTGGGCAGCAGCATTATGCCAATTCAGTGACTAGTACTGATACTCCACCGCAGTCTTAACATTCTGAGGGGAAGATGGTATACGTGGCAGAGGAAGAACTTGCTCAATACAATCAGTTTCAGATTTCACAGCTTACTTCTTCCAATACTACTTTGGTTCTGTCAGGTAATGCAATTGCTTGTCTCTCCGCTACTTCCCGTCCCTGAATTATAGATACCGGGGCCTCTGATCATATGTGTGGAGTACCAGGTATTTTCTCATCCATGTCCCTATCTACTTCCAATGTTACATCAGCCAATGGATCTTTAGCAAAACTTAAAGGCACCAATACGAAACCAAACCAAACCTTGTCCTTGGCATCAATTATAATTTTCCATTTAATTTTATGTCTATAAGTAAGTTTACCAAATCTTTTAACTGTTCAGTAACTTTTTGCCCTACTTGTATTTTTCAAGATCTTGGTACGAAGAGAACAATTGGTAGAGGACGTGAGTGAGGAGGGTTGCATTTGTTTAAGGATACCGAGTCTTCTGTCGCCTGTGCAAATGTTGCTTCTCCTCATCAAATCCTTTGCTGCAACGATCACCCATCGTTGGAAATTTTAAAGAAGTTAGATCCCACTTTTCAGCGTTTATCTAGGTTAGAATGTGAGTCATGTCAGTTTGGGGAGCTCCACCATGTACGTTACGCTCCAGAGTTAATAATAGCCTAATAAGTCTGCTTTTTCCTTTTGCTTAGTACATTCTAATGTTTGGGGGCCTGCCCTATTTCTTCTATGTTTAGTTCAGATATTTTGTGACCTTTCTAGATGATCATTCTAGGATCACTTGGTTATATTTAATGAAGAATCAGTCTGAGCTATTTTCTATATTTTGTGCATTTGTATCTGAAATAAAAAAATTCAGTTTGATGTGAATGTGAAAGCATTGCGTAGTGATAATGCAAAAGAGTACTTCTCAAACCCATTTTCTGAGTTTATGACCCAAAAAGGTAATGCTTCATGTGTTTTCCTCTTCTGACACACCACAACAAAATGGTGTAGCAGAAAGGAAAAATCGCCACTTGATGGATGTCACCCAATCCTTGATGCTTGAAATGAAGGTTCCTAAAGTTTTTTTTTGGGTGAGTAAAAAATTAAATTACTAAAGAAAAGAGAACATATACAAAGAGGAAAGAGGGAGAAGAGGAGAAATCCAGTCAAGGCAGGGACTGGAGGGGAGATGAGAGACTCCAAGAACTAACAATCAACCTATTTCGGAGAGTCAACAACAGGGGAGTGGGAAAGAGAACCAAGCCTCGAAGAAACATCAAAATAGATGGCATTCCAAATCATATCACGAGATCGGGATTTGGAAGTCCATCTTCTCATATTGCGCTCCCACCAAAGATGGTGGATAGTGGCAGCAAAGACAAGCTTACCCACTAGGTCACAAATAGTGGCACCGGCAAAATTTCTCAGGATCCATTTCCAATCTCGAGCAAAGCCCAATGAACATCGCGATCTAGGCCAAATGGAGGCAAGGGCAAGGGACCAAATAGAGAGGGAGAGCGGGCAACCGAAAAAAAGGTGATCAAGATCCTCTGAACTATTCCAACATATGGTACAGTTAGGGTTAGCAGGGATGTGGCGGCTAATGAGAAATGCTTGGGTAGGTAGGGCAAGGTTAAGGGCTCTCCAAAGGGTTAGGGAGTGGCGGGGTATGTGGCCTTTAAACCAAACAAGGTGGGTCCAAGGGACAGGGGGCAAGGGGGTTCTCAGGAGGTTCCAAGCCAAGGCAATGGAAAAGGAGGTAGAGTGGGAATGAAGCCATGTGATGCGGTCATTGGAGTGGGAGAAAAGGGGAGGGAGGGAGTTCCTAACCTGTGTGAGACTAGGGTGGGGGATGTGGAACCAAGAACTAGAAGAAATAAAGGTGGAGAGGGGTATGGATTTTGGGATACGGGAGTTGTACACAGATCTATGGCCAAGGAGAGCGAACAGGATACCCATCAGATGCCAAGGGTCGAGCCAAAAGGAAGTGGAGACACCATTAGAAACTTGGACAAAGATGGCTGAAAGAGCATGACTTCTGAGAAGAAGAAGCTTTCTCCAGATCCAGGAGGGATTGGAGGGGGGGAGACAGTCCAAATGGAGTCATTCTTGAGGAGATAGGAGTAAACCCAGGAAACCCAAATGGAATCTTGTTTGGATGCAATCTTCCAAATGAGTTTCATGAGACATGCCATATTCATATCACGAATACGACGGATTCCAAGACCTCCCTTGAATTTGGGGTGGCAGATGGACCTCCAGCTAATGGGATGAAGAAAGCGGGAAGATTCTTGGCATTTCCAAAAGAACGCACAAAAGATGGATTCCAAGGAGAGGATGGTAGATTTGGGAAAGGTGAAGATACCACACCTGTAGAGGTAGGAGGACAGAACGAATAAGCATCACTCTCCCAGCTGTTGTAATAGCATGTTTTCTCATTAACTGCATGCCTTCATCCAATTCATGGGGAGGTATTCCTTATTCTATCTTTGTTACGTGATACCTCAATATTTCCTATCCCACCCTGTATTTTTTGTTGCACTTGTTTTATTTAGGATCATCATCTTGGATTGTCCAAATTCGATTCTAGCACTTTAAAACGGGTTGAATGGTATGACAATTTTGACTTGTGTCAAGGAGACTCAGTCATGCCTTATTTATAATAATGAGCGCACAAGATGAAAGAAATTCTCGATGCGGGATTGTTACATAATAACAATCCTGGAGGTAATTTTACCCTTCACTCTAAGCTTTAAAACACTCCCCCTCAAGTTGGTGCATAGATGTCTATCGTGCCCAAAGTGCCAATAATATAATCGAAAACTCTGGTACTCAAACTCTTAGTAAATCCATCAGCCTTTTGATTTTATGATGAGACAATAGAAATGCAGATGGGACAATAGAAATGTAGATAAGACTAGACTCAATCCTCTCTTTGATGAAGTGTCTATCAATTTTAACATGCTTAGTCCTATGATGAGGAATTGGACTGTGAGCTATGTTGATTGCAAACGTATTGTTTGAAAACACTATATAAGGACTTAACTTCTACATTGAGATCCTAAAGTAACCCTTTCCACCATAACACTCCACAACTACCTTGTGCCATTGCTCTAAATTCAGCTTCAACACTACTACACTAGACCTAGCTACAACAGCTTGTTTCTTGTTCATTAAAGCATGGTTTAAAGTATCCCATGATATGATACGATACTAGCCAATTCGTATCCATATTGGATACAGCTAATATGATACATATTGATACATCTCTCTTTTTTCTCAATAACGGGCAGTATTGTAGTGCACCAAAATGTATTGGACAATACAAGACTATATGGCTCTTAAAATCACCTAATTGGATGCTCGATGCCGATTCTTTAAACCTTGCCTCCAAGTCACCAGGTTTCCTCCCACATAAGTATAATACCTAGAAGTAGACACATTGTCCAGTTTGCATCAATGTAGCTTTAACATTTAACTATCCATGAGAGGAAATCAAGATTCCCTTTCTAGGAGCTGCCTTTAGGGCCTGTTTGGTTACATGAGTCTAGAGATTTCAAATCTATGGAGTCATAATTTATAAAATTAACTGTTTGGTTAACCGAATATGCGGAATGAAATCTGTGGATACATTAGTGATTTTTGTGAATGCGCAAATGTTTAGCATTTTTATAGTAAGGATGAAATCTCTGGATTTCACCCCATACCCATAAATCTACAAATTCACGTTTTTAGTGTAAAAAGATGAATCTCTAGATTTCATGAATCTAGAGATTTTCACAACCAAACGGGTGTAAATCTCACATTCATGAATCCAGAGATTTGAAATCTTTGGATTCATATAACCAAACAGGCCCTTAAGTATCTTAAAATTTTGTAGACAGCATCTAGATGAGGGGAATGCAAATTATGCATGTATTGGCTTAATAAGCTTACAGCAAAGGCAATATATGGTCTGTTATGTCAATATGAGGTTGGTTGGTTGGTTGGTTGGTAAGGTCATTATTTCACACCCAAGACATCTTGGGTTCAATTCCAAACGAGAAAATCAAAGGAGAAATGGCCCCTGTGTATCCCCTTCCCTTGCAACCCCCCTTCCCGGTGCCCTTTTCTCTCCTCCCTTCTCCTCCTGCACCCCCAACAGTCCCACCCTCCCCAACAACCCTCCACCACCACCACCTCCTTTAGCCTGGAATTCCCTCTTTTCTCACCCCAACACCATTCCCTCCACCTCTGAATGCAACCTTTCCTACATCCCCCCCTCTTCCTCTGACCCCATCCCTCTTGTCCATTGTCCCTCATCTTCTACTAAATCCGGTAATCTCCATTGGAAGTTGGTTGTGCTTGGTCAATTCCTTGGCCCTTGTCCTCCGCTTGGCATTGTTAAAGCATCCCTTTCCAAGCAATGGCATGCTCAAGGATCAATGGAAACATTCGTTATTGACTCAAGCATTTTTTTTGTTTAAGTTCTCCTCCTTTGCTTGCAAAGCTAAAGCCCTTGAAGGCTCCCCGTGGTTTCTTGGCAAATCCCCTATTTTCATAAACTCTATGGAACCTTCTAAACCCCTCCGCAAGGTCAACTTCAGCTCCCTTCCCCTATGGATCAACCTCCCTAGACTCCCCTTCAAATTCTAGAATTAGGATTGCCTTAGTCGCATTGGTTCAGCTTTAGACCGCCCTCTTCAAACTAATATGAAGACTCTAAACTTGCAACGTCTTTCCTACACTCAAATCTATGTTGATGTTCCTGTTGATAAGCCTCTTCCCCCTTGCATCTCCATTGAAGATGATTTAAGTCTCTACTATGACCAACTCATTGTGTATGATTGGATTCCAAACAAATGTGAAGCTTGCTCTTCTTTTGGCCACGATACTACGACTTGTAATCTAGCCTCTAGTTCTCCTGTCTCTGCACCCGAAAGTTTGTCGCAGCTGTCGTTACCTTTGGGTAGCTTGCCACCACTACCTCCGTCCAAAGGAAATGTATCTCCTCAGTCTCTTCCTGAAGTGCGACTCACTTCGCTTCGGCCTGCTCGATCACCGCTACCCCTTGAAGATCGTATGTCATTGAATTCCCATGGTAACTCTATGCCAAGTTCTTTGATTGACAGAATAAAAAAGTGCACCACAGTTGCTGCCGCTGATTCAACTCCGGCAGATACTCTGGCCACCACAACTTACCGAAGAAACAAAAGAAAAAATCTCAAATCTTTGCAAATCCAAAATCGTTAATGACGAAGCCCTCTGCAAATCCAGAATCGTTGATCCCTAAGCCCTCTGTCATGCCTGAAATTGCGCTACCACCTTACATCATTCCAGTTCACTCACCGAAGGTCATCGTTCTTACAACCTCTAATGGAACCCTAGCTGCCTCTCAGTCGCTGCAATCTACAGAACCTCAAAACCTGGTTCTCACGCTATTCAGGTACGCTTCCCTTCTCTTGCTAGTGATGAAATAGCCTCGACCAACACTCACCTGATGCCTTCCTCTTCAAGCAATCCTACCACTCCCCAACCCGTTGCAAACCTGTCTCCCTCAACCTCAACCTCAATGTGTCCACAACCCAATAGCCCTTCGCCCCTTATAAACCCTCTTGGTTTTTTTATTGGGCCCATTTTCACCGCCATATCCCCTAGACTCTTACGTCCTCCTGTGTCGAGCCCAACAATCGAACCCCCTCACCTTCGGCCCAAGCCCATCACCCACTTTCAAACCCAATAATTGCCATTACCTAGCCCACCCGAAACATCTAGACCAACCGTCTTCCCGCCCCCCTAAGCCCAACTCATATGACCAAAACCCCTACTTGAACTCTCCATGTGAACCGAACACCCCTAGCTCATGTTCTACCATTGATCTCAGTATTCTTGAATCCCCTTCCCCCAAGGTTCCCCCTTGTGTGTGTCTTCCCCCCCCCCCCCAACTTGTGTGATGGCCATTTGGCTAACATTGAACCACAATTTGCTGCCTTTTCCTCCAATAGCTCCATTATTGCCCCCACCCCAAGAAATTTTAATAATTGATCTTCTCATTTGGAATGTCAGGGGCCTTAACTCCCTTGCTAAACAAGTTAAGGTTAAAAACACTATTCGTGAATCAAAAGCTTCTTTTTGTGCCCTTCTTGAGACCCATGTCCATAATGACAATGCCCGTCGGATTACCCTTTCTATTGCTCCCTCTTGGTCCTTCCTCTCTAACTCCAATATTACCCCTAATGGGCGTATTTGGATTTTATGGGATTCGACCAAATTTCAGTCTTCTCTCTTATCCTTCAACCCCCAGCTCATGCATTTTCGCCTTTCTCCTCAATCTCTCCCCTTGAATCCTCCTTTCTTCCTCACTATCATCTATGGCCTCAACCGCACCCCCGATCATTCCCCCCTTTGGGATGATCTCCGTGCTATCTACCCCTCTACTGTGGGGCACCTTTGGGTATTGCAAGTGACTTCAATATCGTTTGTTTCTCGCATGAGAGGGTGGGTGGATGCTCGTCGAACCAAGTGGCGATCGATGCCTTCAATTCTTGTCTTGACGATGTGGGTCTCTCTGATCTCCGATGGCTTGGCCACCATCTTACCTAGTATAACCGCAGGTCTAGAGATGCCCGTATCTCCTCCAAACTCAACCTCTTTCTTGTCAATGAATCCTGGCTCTCCCGCTTGCCTAGTTCTTTTGCCTCCTTCTCTGCCACATCCCTCTCCGACCATTCTCCCTACCACCTCCACATCCTTGATCCTCTTTCTTTTAGCCCTAAACCCTTCAAATTCTTCGATACGACTTCTAGCCCCTCTTTCCTTCCCACTGTCCAATCTGCCTAGGGTCAACCGGTCTACTGTCACTCCCTCCCCCTAGTTGCCTTTTCTCGTAAACTCAGGAATACCAAGATTGCTCTTCGATCCTAGAATTCCTCCTCTTTTGGTAATATCTCTTCCCGGATCTCCTCCTATTGTTCCGAGCTTTCTAGGGTCCAAAACCTTCTCCAAAGTGACCCTCGAAACCCCTCTTTTGCAGATGATGAGAAGTTTTTTTCCTCGGATCTCTCCTCCCTCATCTCCCAGGAGAAAAGTTTCCTCAACCAAAAAGCCAAAATCAAATGGCTTGAGCTTAGAGATGCCAACACTGCTTATTTTCACCGTTCCCTAAAAGTTCGTCTTAACTTTAACTCCATTCCTTGCCTCCTTTCTAGGAGTGGTTCTTGGGTTTACAACCCCCTAGTATCAAGGCGGAAGTTATCTCATTCTTCTCTCATCTCCTCTCTCCCCCCTCTCTTCTCAACAAATTCGTTGACCCCTCCTCCTTAGGCTCTCTCAGCTCCATCCCCTCCCCCGAGGAAATCCTCTCCGCCATCCGTTCCCACAAGGCTAACTGAGCTCCTAGCCCTGACGGCTTCAGTATGGGCTTCTTCCCAGCCGATTAAGACTTTATCGAGGATGATCCTGTCCTCGCGATCCATAGCTTTTTCTTCAATCCCTCTCAACTCTCCTCCATTAACCAAGCCTTCATCTATCTCATCCCCAAAAAACCTGGGGCCACTTCTTTCACTGATTTTCATCCTATCTCCCTTTGTAACCTCATCTACAAATTCATTTCCAAGGTCCTCGCGAACCGAATCATGCGAGTCATCCCCTTTCTTGTGAGTTCAAATCAATCTGCATTCATCTCTGGTCGTATTTCAGATAACATCCTCCGCTGTGGGGAGATTGTTTGAGGGTTTGATAGAGCTGCCCACTCTCCGACGGCCCTTCTAAAGGTGGACCTCCACAAAGCTTTTGATTCCATTTGTTGAGACTTCATCAGTGAAGTTCTCACTGTCGTGGGTTTCCCCCCTCCTTTGTTTACTAGATAGAAATTTGTGTCTCTACCCCTCACTTTTCTATCACTAACGGTTCCCATGATAGCTACTTCCCTTCTCGGGTCGGTATCTGCCAAGGTTGTCTCCCTCTCCCCCTATCTCTTCTCCTTGGCTTTAAAGGTCCTTTCTCGTCTCCTCCAAACCAAAAAAGACCAACTTATTATCTCCCCATTCCCAAAATGCAAGTGCCTAAAGCTCACTCATTTTGCCTTCGTGGATGATCTCGTGATTTTCTCTAAAGCCAATCACTCATCCATCTCATCCATTATTGCAGCCCTCTCTGGGTTTGAGTCCCTTTGTGGTCTTCGGGTTAACCTGGATAAATCTTCCCTCTTTCTCTCTGGTGTCTCCGATTCTCCACTCCTCCCTCCTCCATCTTACTGGCTTCAAGCCTGGCTCCTTCCCTATCACTTATCTCGGCCTCCCCCTTATCTCTGGATGCCTTACTCGGCACCATGGCACCCTGATGCTCAACCCCATTCGAAAAAAGCTCCAACTCTAGAAGGGGAAGCTTCTCTCCTTTGGTCAAGTGGTGCTCATTCGCTTTGTCCTCCAATCTTCCTATCTTTATTGGTGTGGAATGTTCTCCATCCACAAATCTTCTATTCGGGCTATGGAATCTCTCTATTACGCCTTCCTTTGGAAAGGTCAAGAATCCTCCCGTTTCCTCCATCCAATCAGTTGGGCTGCTGTCTATCGCCCCAAATTTGAGGGGGGCTTGGGTATCCACCGAATCTCTAATGTCAACATTGTTTGTCTCTTTAAACTTATCTGGAAGATTGCCTCCAAACATAATTCCATCTAGGTTTCCTGGGTTTACTCTCACATTCTAAAATCGGACTCCATATGGATTGCTCCCATTCCCCCCAACCCTTCCTAGATTTGGAGAAAGCCCCTTCTCCGCCTCGAGCCCTTCCTATTATCTCTATCCAAATCTCCTCTGGTTCCTCCACTTCTTTCTAACTTGAGCCATGGCATCCGACAGGTATCCTGTTCGATCACCTTGGTCCCCGCTCAAATATGAAGCCTACATTCCCAAATCCATCCCCCTCTCATCCTTCATCACTAATGGTTCTTGGTCCCCCACCCCCGAGTCTCACTCAAGTCTGGAACTACCTCCCCTCCCCCCCCCTTACATCCTCAACTTGTGATACTACTATTTGGCTTCCCTCCCCCTCTAAATTCTTTAACACCTCTTTAGCCTAAAATCTCCTTAGAACTCCCTCTGCCCCTGCCCCCTGGGCCCCCTTTGTTTAGTTCAAAGGCCACATTCCCTTCCACTTTGGTTGAGTCATTAACCTAGCCCTTCCCACCCAAGCATTCCTCAATAGCCGTCATATCCCAGTTAACCCTAATTGTATCCTTTGTTGGAACTGCCCTGAGGACCTCAATCACTTATTTTTTTTTTTTATGCCCCTTCTCCCGCTCTCTTTAGGAAAAAGCATTTGGTTCCATTTTGCCTAGGTCGAGGCATTCATATGGCTTTGCTCGAGATTGGGCTTAGTGCTTGAGAACCTTCTTTGGTTCATCCTTGTGCGACCAAATCGGTAAGCTAGTCTTCGAAGCAACTATCCACCACTCATAGTGGGTGGCTGGAGTGCAATCTTAGGAGATGGTCCTCCAAATCACGGTCTTTAGATAGGATTTGGAATGCCATTTGTTTTTATGTCTCTTTTAGACTTCTATCTATTCCCCATCCCCCGGTGGATGACTCCTCTAGGAATAGGCTGATTGTTAGTTCTTGAAGTCTCACATCTTCCATTAGGCCTTCCACCCGATAGGCTCTGTCTCCCCCCCCCCTTCTCCCTTTGTATCTCCCTTGTGTTTCTTGTTAATTAATTTATTTATTCATCCAAAAAAAATATATGGCATGTGGTAGCTGTTAGTAGCTGATCTCCCTACTAGCCGTTAGTAGCTAGTCTTGTTAGTGGGTTCTCCTTTAGCCTTCAAGTGTAAATTGGGCCCAACGGGTGTGTCTACTGGCTTGCACCCTAACATTCTTGTCTCTGCTAATAAATCCCAGGTATATTTTCTCTACAAAAGAGAGATGTCATAAAGAATATGCCAACTCAATACCCAAGAAATACCTCATTCTCCATGTCTTTGATCAGCCAAAATCTTTGAAGTACTGCCACCAATGATCACTATGTCATCGACATACTAATAGTACTGTGATGTGAGTGTCAGTCTTTTAATAAAAGAAAGGTATGATCTGCATTACTTTGCTTATATCCAATGGACACTATGGCCTTATGGAATCTCCCAAACCATGTTGTTGGGGACTGCTTCAACCCATAGAGAGCACGCTTGAGCTTGCAAACCTTCCCATGAGTTTTTGTGATAGTGTATCCTGGTGGGACAACCATATACACTTCCTCTTGGATTTCTCCATGAAGAAAGACATTCTTCACATCAAGTTGCTGAAGATCCCAACCCTAATTTACTGCACATGAGAGCACAACTTGCACTATGTCCATCTTAGCAACTGGAGCAAAGTCCTCCTGGCAATCAATGCCATAGGTTTGAGTGAATCCCTTGGCCATCGATCTAGTTTTATATTTGTCTACAATACCATCAACTTTGTACTTAACCACGAATACCCATTTGCAACTGATGGTATTCTTTCATTCTTTCCTGCAAGTAAAGCAACTCGATCCCATGCCTTAATCTCTTCATCCAATGCTTCTTTCCAATGAGAATGAGCTAGTGCTTCCTACCAGGTGTTGGTAATGCAAACAGAGGATAAGGAAGAAACAAAAGTTTGAAATGTAGGTGACAGAATTATATGCAACAAAATTGGAGATAGGATGTTGAGTACAAGCTTATGGTTGCTTTCATAGTGCAGTCGGTAAGCTAATAAAGGATCACAAATTGGAATGGACCTACCACGAATAATTTCTTAAGGACCAAGATATGGTATTTCCAATTGACTAGGCACGTTAAGAGGCACTTCCAGGGCTTATCTTCTTTTAGTATGGGACGTTTTTAGAGGACAGAGCTAAGTAAGTTGTTGCTCCCCCTACATATTGTTGTCCTGAGCCATCAGCTGTTGTTCCTATCCAATCACTCCATCTTCCAAATGAGCATCATTAGCAGGAATTTCCAGGGGAATTTCCAAGGGTGGAATGAGAATTGAGACCTCTTTACTAGACTTACTCTCCCCCAGAAGAGGTGTAGGGGGAAAATAGGGAAAAACTTCCTAAAAGACCTCATCCATAGTGACACGTTCCTAAAAGCAGGATGATAACACTTGTACCATTTTTGGTTGGCACTGTAACCAAGAAAGAAAAAAATACTGCAGCCCACGCAGGTCAAGCTTACCATAAATATGATGATTTCTAGCAAAAGCAACAAAACCAACCAAACAATTAAAGAAAAACACTGAAAGATGTGGAACCCAAAAGAAGATCAAGGGAGCAGCATTGCTGCTACATGCCAAAAAGCATCCTATTAATAAGATAAGCTGCCACAAGTATTGCGTCTCCCCAAAAACGAGGGGGGACATGTATAGCAAACATTAAGGATCATGTAACCTATATGAGATGCCAATTATCTTGTATGGCCGCCCCATTTTGGCAAGGTGTGTTAACACAACTAGTATGATGAGTATTGCCATGATGAGATAAATATGATTGTAACTCCCCTACAGTATATTCATTCCCATTATTAGTGCGAAGAATCTTGTGGGATGCATCAAATTGAGTTGTTACCAATTTATTAAAAAATTAAAAGCAAGTAAAAACCCCATTCTTTTTTAGTGAACAGATAAATCCAAGTGGTCCTAGTGCAACAATCAATAGAAGCAACAAACCAACGATATCCAGAAGAAGAAACACAGCAAGAAGGTCCCCAAACATCAAAATGAATAATAGAGAAGGGAGTACCACTATGAATATCAGAAATAGGATAAATATGTCTGGTTTGTTTTGCTAAAATGCAAGCATCAGGATGGAAATCATTTAAATTACATCTCTTAGCTTAAATCAAGGGAAAGTCTAAAATAGGGTGGCCAAGACAACAATGCCAAAGTGAACAAAGCAGGGGAAGAGGAAGCAAAAGAAGTGCCTATAGTGAATGCCAATGGAGAAGCGTCCAGTAGGCAAAGCCCCCTAGCAAGTTTACCCCTGGCAATCATACGCCATGTTTCCAAGTCCTCAAAAACATAATAAGAGGGAAAGAAAGTTATTTTGCAGTTCAAATCCTGAGTAAGACTACTAATGGACAAAAGACTAGTCAAACAAAATTGGGAACATGTAAAATAGAAGATAATTGTAAAGCTGGAGAACAATTAATGGTCAGTTCTCTAGAAACCAAAGAAAGGGATCCATCAGCAATGTGAAAAGTATAATTAGGGGGAACATTAGAATAGGTAGAGTGTGAACCAAGCATGTGATTGATTGTATCAGAGTCAATAATCCATGAGGATGGAACTTAAAGGCCACACTATGGCAACCAGAAAAAATACCTGCGATGGGAGAAGGCTCAAAAGGGGTATCCGTGGCAACAGCAACACTAGCACTGGACATCTGCATAGAAGAGGATAACTGAAGCCTGGTAATCAATTGACAGAGATGTTGGAGTTCATCTGAAGAAAGAGCAATCGGTACACTAGAGTCTTCCAAATTGGCTTGATTGGCCACCGCCTGTGTAAGATTATATGTATTCTAATGTAAACTAGCATAGTTCTTACAATGCTCCTCCACACACATTAACACCACATGCGCTAGTCAACAAGCATTATACACAAAACACAACATGCCAAGAGACTATCCAGACAAGCATTTTAGATTGATATACTTTGATCATAAAATTATTAGGTTTCATTCAATTACTTCAAAGAAATTGAAGGTTTTCTTCCAAAAATTGAGGAAGCAAAGGAAGAAATACCCCATTCAGTGATTTCTGACAGAACCTGAAACGCACTTAATATGGTTTTATAAAGGAGACCTTTATTTTAATTACATACAAATCATACATAAAAATAAAGAGGGAAGCATGGCTATTAGATCAATATGAAGCTTAAGTTCTGTTGGCAGGTTTACAATCCCAGTTCTGTGTAAGCATGTGTGTCTTTGAGAGAGAGAGAGAGAGAGAGACTCAACAACATCAACAGATATTGAATCTTATACTTGTGCAATAGAGTTTACATTAATCTATCAAATGATGTACTTGTGGCTGACTCTATCTAGTAAAATTATTTGGTGTTACTAGTACAATATGCTATTGAGTGAAAATCATCCAAAACAATGTCCAGGAAGGAAAATAATAAAAGAAAAACATCTAAAAACTATCCCTATGATTTATGATAGTATACATATACTTAACATATAGTTTTCTTAAATAATGCACTCACGTTGCCTTGCTCCTTAAGAGGGAGCTATGAAACCTACTGTTCAACGCTCAACAATATTTGGTCAATTTCGGAAATTTCAAGAACTTTGGCGAGTCCGAGTGCTAGTTTGAAATGGAAAAAATAAATACCATGCTTTGGTCGAAATTTTAGAAGTCTCAACCCAAAATCTAAGAAATTAGAGTATGACTAACACTCAAAGGGATGTACACAATCGTATTCAATAGACAATGTATCCTCTACTACCAAACCCACCACCCATACATGCTACCAGCAGCATCATATGACTTGTATCACAATGGATCATTGGGTTTGTTCATCGTCTGGTGATCTGTATTCTGAAAATATCTTGAGTATGTCATGATGCAAGGTACTGCCAACTTTGAAGGATCATACTATGTCCTTCACTCAGAACAATGAACTTTTGGCCCTATCAGAATTTAGTGGGATCAGTCTTACACGGCATACAAAAGGTGTTGAAAGAAACGAGTGTTGTGAATGGCTTATTGATCCATGATCTCAAGCCCTCTATTTATAATTAAGTGGAAAGTAAACTATTACAAGGAATAGAAATTTACATGAATGCAAACTCTAATTTAACTCCTATACAAACTCTTATTAGACTCCTAATAGAATCCAACACTCCCCCTCAAGTTGAGGCATAGATATTAGTCATGCCCAACTTGCCTACAATAGGAAGGAAATCTCTTTCTTTCAAACCCTTAGTGAAAACATCTACTACTTGGTCTCCAGATCTTACAAAAGGCATGCAGATAAGCCCTTGTTCCAACTTTCCTTTGACAAAAAACCTGTCAATTTCAATGTGCTTAGTTCGATCATGTTGCACTAGATTATTAGCAATACTAATAGCAAACTTGTTGTCACAATATAACATCATAGGGTTTGGAACTTGGACTCCAATATCTTGCAGCAAGCCTTTCAACCATAGTAGCTCACAAACTCCACGAACCATAGCTCTATATTCAGCTTCGGTACTAGATAAAGCTACCACATTATATTTCTTACTTCTCCAAGTAACTAGATTACCTCCAACAAAGGTACAGTAACCTAAAATTGACTTCCTGTCTGGAGATCCAGCCCAATCTGCATCAGTGTATGCTTCTACTTTTAGATTATCGGTGCGTGATAGAAGTATTCCTTTTCCAGGAGTTCCCTTCAAATACTGTAGTATTATGGTAACAACCTTCATATGAGCTAAATATGGATCATGCATGAATTGGCTCACTATCCCTACAAAGATAAGCGATGTCGGCACCGGTGTGGGACAAGTAAATAAGCTTCCCTACCAGCCTTTGGTATCTTCCTTTGTCCACTGGTTCTCCCTCTTTTTCTTTAAGTTTAGTTCCAGCTTCAATAGGGGTATCAACTGGTTTACACCCCAACATTCCCACTTCTGATAATAGATCTAGGACATACTTTCTTTGGGATAGGAATATACCTTTATTTGATCGAGCCACCTCAATCCCTAAGAAATACTGTAACTTCCCTAGATCTTTAATTTCAAACTCTCTGCCAAGAAAGTCTTTCAACTTTCGAATTTCTTCACCATCATTCCCTGTGATGACAATATCGTCTACATAAACAATGAGAAGTGTGATGTTAGTACTTGACTTCTTGACAAATAGTGTATGATCAACATTGCTTTGCTTGTACCCAATAGAAGTCATTGCCTTCAGAAGGCGTCCAAAACTGTTTTAACCCATATATTGACCTCTTCAACCGATAGACTTTCCCTGCGGTATTGTCATCGGAAAAACCATGTGGGATTTCCATATAGACCTCTTCTGCTAACTCCCCATGTAAGAAGGCATTCTTTACGTCTAGTTGGTGTAAGTTCCAGTGTTTGTTCACAGCTACAGACAACAGAACTCTGACAGTATTTAATTTCGCAACACGGGCAAAGGTCTCCTGATAATCAATCCCATAGGTCTGGGTAAACCCCTTTGCAATTAGTCTAGCTTTCAACTTGTTGACTGATCCATCCATATTTTGTTTAACCACAAATACCCATTTGTAGCCCACTGGTTTTTTTCCTGGAGGAAGTGTAATCAGCTCCCAAGTGTCATTTTTCTTCATTGCCTGCATTTCCTTTACCATAGCTTCCTTCCATTTCTTATCAGCATAGGCTTCCTACCAACTTTTAGGAACAAATACAGATGACAGAGAGGATATAAAAGCACGGTAGGAGTCAAACAAAGAGTTATAAGAAACATATTTAGCTATGGGATGTTGAGTACAAGATCTGACCCCTTTTTCTAACAGCAATAGAAAGATTGGAAGAAGATACCTCAGTAGAATCTGATTCTGGAGCAGAAGACTGAAGTGGTAACGTATCACCTTTCTCCACCTGCTTTAGCCGGTTGTATTTCTTCCTCTGATAAGTCTGCACCTCCTTATTCTGGTCAATCTGGTTTTAAAAGATCCCAACAGTGTGTCTCACAGGAGTGGTCTCCCCCTAGCTAGGTTCTTCACATGGTTCAGAAAACAAAGGGGGTGGATTAGAGTCCTCAGTTATACTGGCCGAAGTCTCCCCCTGGTCAAGAAACTCTTCTGAGACTCTTAAGCTGTGTTGGTCTATGATAGGAAGATCTAGAGTCGGAAAGAACACCTCTCCTCTAGGACTCTCCCCCTGGAGAGGTGTATAGTAAGGGCAAAACTCATGAAAAATTACATCCATGGATACAATGGTTTTCCTGGAGGGAGGATGATAACATTTGTACCCTTTCTGAGTAGCAGAATACCCCAAAAATATGTAACGTAGGCCGCAGGGAGCCAACTTACTCTGGTGGGCTGTGATTCTGGCATAGCACACGCATCCAAAAACCTTTGGGGGAACAACAAAAGAAGAGGCTCCCTGAAGAATCTCATTAGGACATTTAAAACCAAGTTCCTACTGGGCATCCTATTCAGAAGGTAAGAAGCAGTGAGTATAGCATCACTCCAGTACTGGTCAGGTACATTCATAGCAATCATAATGGAATGGGCTATCTCTAAGAGATGTCGATTCTTCCTTTCGGCCACCCCATTTTGGGCAGCCGTATCAACGCAACTGGTCTGATGTATTATGCTAGAGTCAGAGAGATATCTTTGAAATTCACCATCAATATATTCGGTGCCATTGTCATTGTGAAGGATCTTCACAGTGGCATTGAACTGAGTTTTAATCATATTATGAAAATCACGAAAACATCGGAAAACCTCATTTTTTTTTAAAAGATAAATCCATGTAGAACGAGAGTGACAATCAATAAAAGTAACAAAGTACCTATGGCCAGTAATAGATACACATCGGCAGGGACCCCACACATCAGTATGAATTAGCATAAAAGGAATAGGTCTTCTATTATGAAGAGAAGGTAAATAAGTAGAACGAGTATGCTTTGCAAAAATGCAGGCTTCGCAAAAAAAATTATCCTTATTATAAGAAGAAACCAAATCAGGAAATATTTTCTTAAGAGTTCCTAGAGGCGGCAGACCTAGCCTACGGTGCCACTGATGAAGGTTTGATTTTACCGAATGGACCGGATTAGAAAATGTAGTCAAAGCAGACGCAAATTCTCCAATCGGCTCAAGCAAATAAAGTCCATTGTCTAGTTTATTATGTCCAATCTCCTTCCCCGTGACCAGATCCTGGAGGACACAGTAAGATGGGGAAAAAGTCACTTTACAATTCAAGTCATGTGTAAGACTACTGATAGAGAGCAAGTTACTAGAGAAAGAGGGAACATGTAAAACTTTAGACAAAGAAAGTGATGGAGAATGCTGAATGGTTCCTTTTCCAGCAATAGAAGTATATGAGCCATCTGCGATTCGAACTTTATCATTTCCAGAAGTTGGAGAATATTGTAAGAAAGAGGAGGATAAACCTGTCATATGATCTGTGGCTCCTGTATCAATGATCCAAGGAGTAGAAACTGAAGAAGCTTGAAAGCTTGTAAAAGTTTTACCTGAGGTAGCAAGGTAGGAGTTTGTATGGGGAGTAGAGGAAGCATCAATAGTTGTCATGTTGACAAAATTATCTGCAGTTCTTCAGTCTTCACCTTTTGAAAAAAAACTAAAACATCGCAGAATGTAATAGCCAAACAACTTAGGACAATTTTTTTCTCCTTTTTCCTCTCTTCTTCTTCTTCTTCTTCTTCTTCTTCTTTCTTCTTCTTTTTTTTTTTTTAATTTTAAATAATATCAGAACAGTAGAAAAGGAAAAAAACAATGGGTCTGGTCTAAATGTAAAGGAACCAAATATAATATGGTTTGGTCCAAATATGATGTGGTTTGGTTTAAATATAAAGACTTTTAGACAAAGGGTATAATATTTGGTTTGGTTTAAAGGGTGTAAAGGGAACCAAAGGGGTTTTGTTTCAGACGAAGGTGGAAGGGAACCAGAGGGGTTTTGTTTCAGACGAAGGGTACCTGGTTTCTTGGCGATGGCGACGAATTGCAGCAATTCTGTTCGGCTTCTCCTAAAGTAGCAGAAAACAGCAGCAACAGGTAGCGGAAGTGGTTCTCGTCCTCACTCTCCTTTCCGTCTGATTTAGTTGTTCTTTCAGTGGCAGAAAAACTGAAGAACGATACCAGTTTGAGGCGCAAGAAACAGCGGCTTTTCTTCCGCTTTTTCTCCTCTTTTTTCTCTCCGATGGCGCAGAAGCAGCAGTTGTAGCAGCAATGACAGTAGCAGCCGTAGATATCAGTCGGAACTGAAGAATTTCTCAGCAGCGGCGGTAACTGGAAGCAGCAGGTGCGTTAGTAGCAGTGGTGGCTCTTCTTCTCTTCTTCTCTCTCTTTTTTTTTTTTTTTTTTCGGTTCTTCGTTTGCAACAGAAAAGATACTCTCTTTTTTCTGGTCTTTGTTTGCAACCGAAAAGATAGTGCAGCGGTAGATGGTGACCTAATTGCGATGGGTTTGAAAGAGAGAAAAAAGAAAGAAGAGAGAAAAGAAAAAAAATCCTAATCGAATTGAGGCTCTGATGCCATGTTGAAAGAAACGAGTGTGGTGAATGGCTTATTGATCCATGATCTCAAGCCCTCCATTTATAATTAAGTGGAAAGTAGACTATTACAAGGAATAGAAGTTTACATGAATGCAAACTCTAATTTAACTCCTATACAAACTCTTATTAGACTCCTAATAGAATCCAACAAAAGGTCATATAGAGGATGACGTTTCACAAAGAATTAAAATAAGGAGGATGACGTGGAGAGGCGCATCCGGGGTCTTGTGTGATCGAAGTATGTCTTTAAATCTCAAAGGAGAATTCTATAGGACTATTGTACGAGCAGTTATGTTGTATGGTGTAAAGTGTTGAGCAGTTAAGAAGCATCATATAGATAAATTTAGTGGAGCAAAAATGAGGATGCTAAGATGGATGAGTGGAAAAATTAGGAAGGATAAGATAAGAAATGATCATATTAGAGTAGGTGTGGGAGTAGACCCAATAAGTTATAAGCTACGAGAAAGTCATTTGAGGTGGCACGGCCACGTTCAACAGAGGGCTGTAAATGCCCCTATATAGAAAAGTTGTTTAACCCAGATTGAAGGAATTAAAAGAGATAGGGGCAGACCTAAGATAACCTTAAGAGAAGTGGTGAAAAAGGATATGCATAACTTAGGCCTTAGATCTAGTATGGCTGCAAACAGAGTTGATTGGAGGCAAGAATCCACGTAGACGACCCCATTTAGTTAGGATAAGGCTTGTTGTTGTTCTACTCTTGCACGGCGTAATAGTTATCATTAGTATTTGCTAATCACTAAATAATTGTATAGTCTGTAGTAGGACTTTAGGAAGGTGTTGTTTAAGTTGCTTGTTATGTCCTGTAGTACTTAAAAATTGTGTAGATGTGGAATTATAACATTAAAATTTGACCATGTTTTGCCAATCAGCAGCTGAATACAAAACACCAATTTGGGTAACTATTTTCCCAATATGATCATCTAAATACGCTTATATAGCCTAAAATTGGGTTTCTACAAAGTTTTATGCCTTAATTTGGACTAAAACCCGCCAAAACTTGCAAGAAAAATATCACATGTTGACAATTCTTGGTCCGACTGAAAAACAGGAACTTAACAAGGTTTTAAACCCCAATGGTGCCTTGCATGTGTGTTTCATATTAAACTCTGCCCTTTTTAAGGTAAGTTTGATCCCTTCTGAATTTCGGATAGTGAAACAAGTTGTTCAGTAGACAATTTCCCAAAATTTCTCAAGTGTATTTGCCATATCAAATCAGAAAGCATGAATTATAACACTCCACTAGTCCAACTTAAAGATAAATCCTAGATCTTTATTATCCAGTAAATGACATATCACTGCAATGTGAAAATTAAACCTATCCGTTGTTCAATGAAAGAAAAAGAGTTTAAGGAATCACCATAAAGCTGGTCATGCAACATTAGAAGACAAAGTTCTGGCATTCGCCTCACCAAGGGGGAATAAAGCAACATGCAACTTGCCATCGCAAACAAGTACTGACTAGATGAGTTAAAACAAAAGAGGGTTTCTAACAGACTAAAATGATATAAGTCAATAAACGGTCAAACAAATGAAACTGTAGCAGTGTAAATCAGGTGTTCATCTCCAATTTAATCAAGAGAAATACTCTAACTGAGCACACCTTACTCAGTAGTTGCACTCCTTCATTCTTTATCCTTCCTAATATATGTTCAAGGGCATATTTTGCAACAGCCTGTTCAGCTTCTTTAATATGTGAAAATGTCTCAGCTGACACATATGGAACCCCATCAACCAAGACAGTAGCTCTAAACCTTGGAGAATGAGGGGATCCTTCATTCATGGTTTGATATACAGGGAGCGGAATGGCTGATTTTTGGGTGAATTGTTGCAAGCGGTTTTTATGCATTAAATGTTCCGGCACACCTACAGAAGTCAGAAGAAAACATATGAGCCTAGTGCCAACCAATGAAAAGTTACAATAGACCTATCTATACAACTTTTAATAGTAAATTGCAGCAAAGGGTAACATAATGTTTAGTGAAAAACTGCAAACACATCAATAATTTGATGAACCAAACCAAATCTGAAATACAACCTATTTGACTTGAGGGTGGGGAGGATTCCATTATCACTTCAACGGTTTAGGAGCTCCAGAATTAACGAACATTGAAGCAAATAAAGCCATAGTTGTCAACACAATCCAAGGCAGAAGAAAGTGCCTAAGCAATTAGGCAACAAGGCACCAAAGTGTTACTTTCTAAGTTACTCCTCATTGCTAACACTAAATAACACCATGCAATATTTATCATCAGAAATCAACGTTAAGCCACATCTAGTCATCAAAATTCAACTTTTAAGTTGCACTAGGTCATTGAAAATAAACATTTAAGCCACAGCCAGTCATCAAAAGTCAACTTTCAGTCCCATCAAGTCATCAGAATTTAACATTAAGCCACAAAGTCCTCAAAAATCAACACACAGACTACAAGACAGCAGGACAGAAGTAGCAAGCTGCTGAAAGTTCGAAATATTACAGCATACATTTGGTATATAGTGTTTGTAGAGATGATCACTGTCCTAGAATACCTAATTTTATATTCATAATATTCTTGAAAAATATGATCTGATCTATGAGTAATGTAACTGCTCTAGATTTAGAGAAATGTTATTTTCCTCTAATGAGTTTTGACTGGTCAAATAACTTATTTTTCCACGAGACATTTGGTATTAGGCAGAGTACAAAACCACCTTTCCAACAGAAACAAGATTGCTAAATATGAATTATACTGAAGAAGTAACGCTCCATTCAAAACATATTTGGTGTATGCACGTGCTTTTAACATTGCCCTGAATGGAAATAAAATTTTAAAACATCAAGACAAGAGATTATTTTGATACTCTTTTGGCATCTAGTGATGTTCCATCACAGAGGAAAGTTTTTATCCCTAGCATTTAAAAGTTGAAAATTGTTCCTACAGCTAAAATTCAGTTTTTATCCTTCGAGAATTTTAAAAAAATTTCTATTTTTATTAGATCCATTGGGGCTGATTACTTATTTGCTAATTTAAGTGAAGGATGCCATTTATTTAAAGTATTAAATGGTGTTAAGCATAAATCAGTGCTAAACCTGGTTTAATACTAGTGGGAACTGGGAACATAATAATTCAATTACAAACATAAAACCAGAGCCTTGAATTAAAAGGAAACAATTGCCCAGACCCAAAACACTTGGATGCCAAGGTAGCACCCCTGGGTGATATTACTGACCTCAAAATTTGTAATAAGCTATATTACGTTATTTTATTTTAATAGGTGGTTATCTGGCCATAAAACTAAAATGCAAGTGCAGCCTTGGAAAACCCACAAAAAAAAAGGCTTATTTATAAAATGTACAGGCATGAATTTGCCCACACATCCTTGGAACTCCAGATCAGTTAATTGCACATTTGGCAATAGATAAAACAGCAGTAGCTAACTTTTCATGTAAAAGATTCCATGATGCAATCCCAGGTTCAATAACCCAGGGCCCACCATGTTAACAGAACTCAAACTAAGGGTTCAGTAAAAAGATCCTTAAATAAAAGTAAGAAGTTGAGACATATCTGGAATTAAGTTTTCTAAGAGACTATTCTGAAGTTAAGGAAGAGTGGGAATACACGGATAAAATTTAATAACAAGGGGCTTGTTGTGATTGAAGGAAGCTAGTCTTTGTAAATTCTGAAAGCATGCTTTCTTCTTCCTCTTCTTCTGCTTCCCTCGAGTAGATATAACCACGCAGACACCAGACTTGCTTCCACCTGAACAAACTCTCTCAACAGGAATCTGTTAGGTAGATATTCCACAAACTCTGAAGATTGACCACCAGCTTCTCAATTTATTAACCCAAAACCAATGAAATTTTTTCTGAAACTTGAACAGGTAGCTTCAAAGGTTCAGATTTGGTCTCAGGTAGGTAACTCAGAGCAAGATGATTTGGAAAGAGATGAGACTCCAGGGCTTAAGGTGAGGGATCAGCTGATTGCAGTTAGATCACCTAATAGGCACATTTAATTAGAAATAAGCTCTGGGTTAGGCTAAATGTCCGGATCAATCTAATAGGCCTACGGTATCAGCTGTCTTTATTTCAATTGTTTCAGTCGTTCTGTTTTATTTTATTTCAGTTGAATATCTTTACCTATTGTAGAGGATTTGCTGATAAATATCGCTTGTGTTTTAAGTTTTCTGTTGGCTATGTAAATTGGTCTTACTTAGCTAGGTTGTCTTCTATTTTATATAGACTGGTTGTAAGCCGTTTCACCATCCAACGGTTTAAATAATGATGCATGGCTATCCTTCTTTTGCTGCTGAGAAAGTCAACTGCTGCAAAATTCATTGGAGAGTGAGATTCCTGTGATTAAAGAATCTGACCAAGATTTTTTGGTAGGAAATCGAAGGACATATCACCTTTCTGTGTTTGGTTTTCATCCCTCTCAAGTAAGCTATTTCATCTCTTGTCATTGACAATAGCTGAAGATGATTTAAATCAAGGTTGGAGGGTTGATCTTTTTTAACTTTAACTGCAGCTCATACGTTGTTCATAAAAGGGTGAACCCAGTGCCGAAGGCTTCCCCACAAGCAAAGTCCGTGCGCAGTGGGGGTGCAATTTTCCTACCGAGCCTTAATGCAACAAGTTTTGCTGAGAGGTTGTTTCACTGCTCATCTAGAGTTTTAAACCACAGAAAAGACTAACCAAATGGAAGTTGGCGGTGACTCAGTTTAGAGCCCTAGTTTTGCCAACATTGAGTCATTGACATTGGTGAAATATGGGAAACCTTCCAGCAGATTGCCCTCACGTACTAGGTATTAAAGGGCCTTGTAGGATGCAGGACATTGGTCACAGAATCTTATTTGGGTTCGGTTGGGTCCTTCACTTAGTTCTAATTAAGATATGCCCCATCTTTTTCCATTTTGTTTTTCTTACTTGGTTTATGCGATTTTTTTTTTCCTTCATCTTATTTTTCTTCCACAAGGTCCCAGTTGCATACTGTGCCAGCAATGATTCCTTTGATGGCCTGTTGACAACAGTGACAATGGGGTATCCGACAGTCTACCGGGGCTCCGAGGCCTGGTTTTGACTTTGAGATCCTAGAAATCCTCGAGAGCCCACAAGCTGATTTAGAAGGGGATAGGCCACCAGCAGCAGAGAGCCCTTTCTCCCGGCAAGTATCCCTACTACCCAAATACCACCCAAGTTACAAAGGAGTAGCAAAATCTGTGAACTATCACTAACTCTTGACGAGGAACGGTAAACCTGTAGAATTGCGAGGGCTATTTGGTAACTTAAAAGCAGAGGATGCAGGTGGAGTGGAGACTATATATATATATATATATATATATATATATATATATATATATATATTACTGAGAGTTAGCCTGGAAGTTACTTCAAAAGGACAGAAGGGCATAAATAAGAAGGGGAGGGAGTATTGAAGGAAGCTGAATAAATAACATATTGCTAATAACTCACATTATGAAGCTCTAGGAGAAGGTGAGAAGGTGAGAAGGTGAGAAGGTGAGAAGGGAGACTAATATCAGGTGGATTTACAACAGCATCTACCTACTTATTGAGAAGGCTCATGGAAAAATATAGAGATAGCAAAAAGGATCTCAAAGGCCTTTATTAACCTGGCAAAAGCCTATGACCAAGTCCCTAGAGATTTTATGCCAGCAATTTCTAGTGAAGAGAGGAGTGTGGAGAAAATATGTGGATATAATTAAAGAAATGTATGAGTTCGCGATGATCTATGGGGGGTGAAGGACAAGGAATTTTTAATTACAATTGAGTTACATCAAGGATAAGCCTTAAACCCTTATTTATGTACTTATCATGGACGACTTAACCAAAAGCAATCAAGATGAGGTCTTGTGGTGTATGCTCCTTGCCGATCATAGTTTTTTGGTGGATGGGATCAAAGCAAGGAGTAACACCAAGTTACAGATATGGAAATCAACCTAAGAAACAAGAGGCTTTAAGATTAGTGGACAAAGGATGGAGTATACAACTATGATGCATACAGGCTTGGTTTAATATGTGGAAAGAAAATCACTGCTTTAAAGTGACCATTTGAGATATCTAGGGTCAATCATAAAAAAAGAAGCTAACAAAAGATGACATTTCCTAGATAGTTAAGGTGGGTTGGTTGAAGTGAAGAGATGCACCTGGAGTACTGTGTGACTGTCATATTCCTTGGAAGCTCAAAAAGTTCTATAGCAATACTGACGAGCTAAGATACATGGGCAGAATATTGGCACTTAATAAGTGTCAATTTTGGAAGAAGTGTTGCTGAGAAGAGGATGTTAAGATGAATGTGTGGGAAAACTAGGGAAGATACAGTAAGGAATGAACATATTAGAACTATTTTAAGAGTTGCTTTGAAGAATGAAAAGATCCCAGAGAAATGGTTGAGATAGTATGGTTCTATGCAGCAGAGGACTAGGGATGCCCCAATAAAGAAGGATAATATAATTTCACTTATTTTGTCAAGGCACCAAGGCAAAGCATAGGCGTCCAAGCACTACATTGGTGGCCAGGCATCCAGGGATGGCTTGTGTCTAGCTAGTGTCATTAATTCCCAATAGAACGCCTTGACACCTAGACACCATGACAACTATGATTTTCACTTGAAGGGGCTAAAAGAGCTAGGGGCAAGCCTAAAATGTCCACGGGAAAAGTTGTGAAGAATCACGTGCCATGGATAGAACCTATTATTGGTCAAAGATTCATGTAACAGATCCCATTTAACTGAATTATCCCAAGTAGATGTCCCTACTTATATTTTACTTACTTCATATCTCATTTTTCAATTCCTGTCCCTCTTTCACATCTTTTCATCCCTCTGCCTCTTTTTTCTTTAAAAAAAAAAAAAATTTGACCACTATTCGTTACTTTGTTTTGTTTGGATCTATGTAATTGACTCCGTTAAGTTGGGAAAAGGCTGAGTTTGCAGTTATTGCTGCTGTTTTTGTTGAACAAAAAACATCAATAAGAGGATATATAGTGGAGGGGAAGAGTCATTTTCAACCCTTGATACTGATGGTGCGGAAAAACCACTTTTTTGAAGAGAGAGTTTTCCTTCATATGTCCTCATTGATGGAGTTTTGGGGCCAGAACAATGAAAGAAAGACTCTTGATTTGCCTACAATAGAGATCTAACAATAGCCATAAAGATGGATACGAGACCAAAACACTTTTTTTTTTTTTTTAAACAAAGGTAATGAAAAATTCATTACCAAAGGAAAGAGAGAGAACGGGGAATACAAAAGAGAACCAGGAGGGCTCAACATGCAGCACCAAGCCTTACAACAAACCTGAAAGGGCACACAGAGAAAGAAGATACATAGCGCTAGGCAATAATGGACCGAAAGACAAGGCCATCAGGCCAAGCTCGACTGAGCCAAACCTAGAAATCTCACTCTTCTTTTCCTTCTTGACTTGACAAGGATTGCAGGTGGCAGACCATCAAATTAGAGGGATTTCTTAACCTAGATGCTTCCATAATTGAAGTAGTATCACAGGATTATTCGAAGTTGCAGTAGCATGGCCAAAGAGGGCTGTTTCAACTAGACGTCCTAATATTAGCAATCTCAAAAGTCAGAACCAGAGAACAAAGAGGATGCAATAGGTGTAGAATCTTCATCATAAGTAGGGTCTTCAACAGAGTTGACTTCAAAAGCTGCACAACAATCAGTGGCATCAACAATGGCAGGGAGATCAAGCCGTAGCACGAGGGGGAGAGACAGAGAGAGACAGAGAGACACCACAAGAGAGAGAAGAGGCTCATTCACACAAGAAAGCGAGAGTGTGAAGAGAGTCTCTTCTCCCAGAGGGATTCCCCTACTCCAGCTCACAACCATCAAAAGCTAGAGTGAGTGAGAGAAGGAAGAGAGGGAGTGAGAGATAGAGTGAGTGAGAGAAGGAAGAGAGAGATGAAACAAAGACGTCATCTTGCTCTGGCTCCGGCCATCTCAATCAGATTAGAGAGAGGAAGAAAGAGAAAGAGAGAGAGAGAACGACAAAGACAGAGAGACAGATCGAGAGAGGGAAAAAAGAGAGAGAAGAGAAGATAGGGAAGAGAGATAAAGAAACAAAACAGAGACGGCTGCCCACAGGGAATCTCTTGCTCCAGCTCTCGGCCATCTCAGACAGAGAAGGAAGCAGGAGTGAAAGAAAGAGATATGGACAAACATAATAAGCGAGAGAGAGCGAAGGAAGAGAGAAGAGACATAGAGGGAAGAGATGAGACAGGGACAGATAAAACTGAGACGTCCTGCTCTGAATTCTAGCCATCTCAGACAGATTAGCGAGAGAAGGAAAAATGAAAGAGAGTGTTGGTTGAGTACTACTAGGAGTTCAATTCTATTAGAATTTTTATTCATGTAAATTTCTTGTTACCCAAGTAAGGGTATTTATGTAATAGTGTACCTTTCACTTAATTATAAATTGAGGGCTTGAGATCACATTGATCAATAAGCCATTCTACCAACATAGTGTTTCTCAACATGGCATCAAAGCCTAAGTTCGATTAGGAAAAAGAGACCTACCTTCTTCTTCTTCTTCTTCTTTTTCAAACCCATCGCCATTCTTCAGTTCTGCAGCTGGCAATTTTTCAGTACCGTCTCAGTCGCCATTCTTCAGTTCTACCGCTGGCAGTTTTTAAGTTCTGCCTCGGTTCAAATAGGGAAGAATAAAAACAGAAAAAAGAGGAAAGAAGAAGAGAAGAAGAAGTTCGATTTAGTTCCTTCTCGATTTGAATAGGGACGAATAAGAACGGAAAACAAAGGAAAGAAGAAGAGAAGTAGAAATCAGCAACTTCCGTTGCGAAGAAGAAGAAAAAGAAGAAATCTGCAACTTCCGCTGCTTCTGCAACTGCAACAGCTTTAGCTTCGGCTCCTGCAACTGCCACTACTTCTGCAACTGCAACAGCTTCAGCTCCTGCAACTACCGCTGCTACAGTGAGTTATTTCTTCGATTTTTTTCTCTTGTTCTTCGTCTGAAAGAGATGCTCCTGAAGACCAGACTCCTGCTCATACACCTGCTGTTTTTAGGGTCGATTAGCCCAACAAAAAACATAAATACGATGGTTGAGGGGTTTAATTTGCAAACTTAAAGTCTTTTAGAGATATTTTTGTAAATTTGCATATTTTCAGGGACTTTTATGTAAATTTGCATAGTTCCAAGGGCCTATTTGTAAATTTACAAATTTTCAAGGACTTCAATATAAATTTGCATAGGTTTAGGGGCCTAGTTGCAAATTCAGATTTTTCTGGGACTTATTTGTAATTTCCCATATTTATTAAAAAAAAAAAAACAAAAGAGAGAGAGAGAGAGAGAAAGAAGAAGAAAGAAAGAACACTCTGCAACGTTTCAGTTATTATTCAAGGGTGATGACTGAAGAACTGCAGCCAATTTTTTCAACATGGCAACTACCGATGGTACTACTGCTCCCACTAGATCCGAACATTACCCCACTCTTCATCCTCTTTCGGTACGATTTGATGGAACAAATTATTTGATCTGGTCTCAATCTGCTTACCTGACTATTGCCCAGAAGATGACTTGTTGGACACATTACGGGCACCACTGTCAAACCTACTACCACAGGTATTTCACAGGATAAATGGATCTCGAACGATTCTTATTATGTCATTCCTTTTAAATTCCATGAATTCAAATATTGTTCGTGGATACCTATTACTTGATACTACAGCCCAAATCTAGAAGGCTACTACTGAAACATATGGACAGTTGGGGAATGATGCACAGGTTTATGAGCTACAAAAGAAGCTTCATGAGACTACCCAAAAGGAACTAACTAGCCCAATATTATGCTGAGTTGTGATCTCTTTGGCAGGAGTTGGATCATTATGGGGATTATCACCCCACTAATCCCCATGATGTGACTACTTATAGGAAGCACGTTGATAAGATTCGGGTATATGACTTCTTGGCAAGTTTGAATGTGGAGTATGATCAGATCAGAGTGCAAGTATTAAGTCGTTCTCACTTTCCTACACTAGAATAGTCTTATGCCCTTGTTCAGTGTGAGGAAAGCCGTTGATTAACCATACTTCATGCTCCTATTGTGGAGAAATCAGCCTTATAGTCTTGTTAGCACTAAATTTGATTCAGTTAAGTAGATTGTCAAGTGTGAGCACTGTCATAAACCATATCATACCAAGGCCAATTGTTGGAAGCTCCATGGTAAGCCTGCTGATTTTGAGAAAAAGAGAGCACAAAGAAGAGGAAAACCGAAAGCTCATATTTCTAAGACAGATTTCACAACACCCTCTGCAGACATTGGTTTTTCACAAGAGGAGTTAGCTACTCTCTGACGTATTCTACAGTCTTCTACTGCCGGTACAGCCTCTACCACTGCTTCCTCTACTACCCATACCAACTCCTACCTTGCTACTTCAAGTAAAACTTTTACAAGCTTCCAAGTTTCTTCAATTTCTGTTGGATTCTACTAGGAGTTCAATTAGAGTTTGTATAGGAGTTAAATTAGAGTTTGTATTCATGTAAAATTCTATTCCTTGTAATAGTGTACTTTCCACATAATTATAAATAGAGGGCTTGAGATCATTGATCCATAAGCCATTCCACCCAAAATCGTGTTTCTCAACATGGCATCAGAGCCTAAGTCCAATTAGGGAAGAGAAAGAAGAAAAAGAGAAAAAAAAATCTGCTGCGTCACCGAAACCATAACCTTCTGCCTTCTTCTACTTTTGGTTTTCTTCTACTCTGAAATTCTGCAACTGCTCCATCACCGAAACCATAACCTTCCGCCTTCTTCTTCTGGTTTTCTTCTTCCCTGAATTTATGAAACCAGACTCCCATCTCCATCGCAGTTCTGATTTTCGAAACGATATTCTGAATTTCTAAAACAAGACTCCAAGCAATTCTGATTTCTGAAACGATATTATGAAATTCTGAACCCAGACTCCATCTCCATCGCTAACTCCATCGCAGTTCTGATTTCTGAAACCAGACTCCATCTCCATCTCCATCGCAAACTCCATCGCAGTTCTGGTTTCGTAACGATAGCTTTACAGCCTCTTACATCTTCTTCTATCTTCTTCTTCTGGGTTTTGAAACGATACCTCCTTAAAAACATACTCAACCCTTAAACCAAAAGTTTGAACCAAATCAGACCAGGGGTCTACTTGTAAATTCTTATAGATGAAGGGTCCTTTTTTTGAGAATTCATAGTTTTACAAGGACCTATATGAAATTATTCATCTTTAGGGGCCTATCTATAATTATTCATATGTTTAGGGTCCTTTCGGTAATTTTACATATTTCTAAGGTCTATTTGTAATTATCTATGTTTTTAGGGGGGTTTATGTAATTATCCATATTTTCAAGGGCTTTTCTGCAATTTTGCATATTTTGGAAAGAAAAAAAAATGGTGTTCCTTATATGCACTTTTTGAATGTGATTTGGCTATTGCATTCTGCGACGTTTCAGTTATTTTTGAAAGGGTGAAGACTGAAAAAACTGCAAACAATTTTTTCAATATGGCAACTACCGATGGTATTACTGCTTCCACTGGCTCCGAACATTATCCCATTCTTCATCCTCTTTCGGTAAGATTTGATGGCACAAATTATTTGATCTGGTCTCGATCTGCTTACCTGACTATTGCCCAGAAGATGACTAGTTGGACACATTACGGGCAACACTATCAAACCTACTACCCAGGTGTTTTACAGGATAAATGGATATCAAATGATTCTCTTATTATGTCATTCCTATTGAATTCCATGCATCCAAATATTGCCTGGGGTTACCTATTACTTGATACTGCAACCCAAATCTGGAAGGCTACTACTGAAACCTATGGACAGTTGGGGAATGATGCACAGGCTTATGAGCTACGAAAGAAGCTTCATGAGACTACCCAAAAGAAACTGACTATGGCCTAATATTATGCTGAGTTACGATCTCTTTGGCAGGAGCTGGATCATTATAGGGATTATCATCCCACTAACCCAGATGATGTGACTACTTATAGGAAGCACATTGATAAGATTCGGATATATGACTTCTTGGCAGGTTTGAATGTGGAGTACGATCAGATCAGAGTGCAAGTCTTAAGTCGTTCTCCCTTTCCTATACTAGAACATTCTTATGCTCTTGTTCAGTGTGAGGAAAGTCGTCGATTAGCCATGCTTCATACTCCTATTATAGAGAAATCAGCCTTACAGTCTGTTCGCACTAAATCTGATCCGGCTAAGGAGATTGTCAAGTGTGAGCACTGTCACAAACCATATCATACCAAGGCAAATTGTTGGAAACTGCATGGGAAGCCTACTGATTTTGAGCAAAAACGAGCACAAAGAAAGGGAAAATCAAAGGCTAATCTTTCTGAGACAGTTTTCACCACACCCTCTGCAGATGTTGGTTTTTCACAGGAGTTTGCTACTCTGCGACGTATTCTACAGTCTTCCACCGATACAGCCTCAATCACTACTACCTCTACTACCCATACCAACTCCTACCTTGCTACTTCAGGTAAAACTTTTACAGGCTTTCAAGTTTCTTCAATTTCTACTCCTTGGATCATTGATACAGGAGCCACAGATCATATGACAAATTGATCCTCCTCTTTCTTACAATATTCTCCAACTTCTGGAAAGGATAAAGTTTGAATTGTTGATGGCTCCTATTCTTCCATTGCTGGAAAAGGGATCATTCAGCATTCTACATCACTTTCTTTGTCTAAAGTTTTACATGTTCCCTCTTTCTCTACTAACTTGCTCTCTATCAATAGTCTTACACATGACTTGAATTGTAAAGTGACTTTTTTCCCATCTTACTGTCTCCTCCAGGATCTGGTCACGGGGAAGGAGATTGGACATAATAAACTAGACAATGGACTTTATTTGCGCCGATTGGAGAATTTGCGTCTTCTTTGACTACATCTTCTAATCCGGTCCATTCGGTAAAATCAAACCTTCATCAGTGGCACCGTAGGCTAGGTCACCCTCTCTAGGAACTCTTAAGAAAATATTTCCTAATTGGTTTCCTCTTTTAATGAGGATAATTTTTTTTGTGAAGGCCTGCATTTTTGCGAAGCAGACTCGTTCTACTTATTTACCTTCTCTTCATAATAGAAAAACTATTCCTTTTATGCTAATTCATACTGATGTGTGGGTTCCTGCCGACATGTGTCTATTACTGGCTATAGGTATTTTGTTACTTTTATTGATTGTCACTCTCGTTCTACATGGATTTATCTTTTAAAAAAAAATGAGGTTTTCCGATGTTTTCGTGATTTTCATAATATGATTAAAACTCAGTTCAATGCCACTGTGAAGATCCTTCACAATGACAATGGCACCGAGTATATTGATGGTGAATTTCAAAGATATCTCTCTGACTCTAGCATAATACATCAGACCAGTTGCGTTGATACGGCTGCCCAAAATGGGGTGGCTGAAAGGAAGAATCGACATCTCTTAGAGATAGCCCGTTCCATTATGATTGCTATGAATGTACCCGACCAAGATCTTGGAGTGATGCTATACTCATCGCTTCTTACCTTCTGAATAGGATGCCCAGTAGGAACTTGGCTTTAAATGTCCTAATGAGATTCTTCAGGGAGCCTCTTCTTTTGTTGTTCCCCCAAAGGTTTTTGGATGCGTGTGCTATGCCAGAATCACAGCCCACCAGAGTAAGTTGGCTCCCTGCGGCCTACGTTACATATTTTTGGGGTATTCTGCTACTCAGAAAGGGTACAAATGTTATCATCCTCCCTCCAGGAAAACCATTGTATCCATGGATGTAATTTTTCATGAGTTTTGCCCTTACTATACACCTCTCCAGGGGGAGAGTCCTAGAGGAGAGGTGTTCTTTCCGACTCTAGATCTTCCTATCATAGACCAACACAGCTTAAGTGTCTCAGAAGAGTTTCTTGACCAGGGGGAGACTTCGGCCAGTATAACTGAGGACTCTAATCCACCCCCTTTGTTTTCTGAACCATGTGAAGAACCTAGCCAGGGGGAGACCACTCCTATGAGACACACTGTTGGGATCTTTCAAAACCAGATTGACCAGAATAAGGAGGTGCAGACTTATCAGAGGAAGAAATACAACCGGCTAAAGCAAGTGGAGAAAGGTGATACGTTACCACTTCAGTCTTCTGCTCCATAATAAGATTCTATTGTTCCCCTTAAGGTATCTTCTTCTGATCTTCCTATTGCTGTTCGAAAAGGGGTCAGATCTTGTACTCAACACCCCATAGCTAAATATGTTTCTTATAACTCTTTGTCTGACTCCTATCATGCTTTTATATTCTCTCTATCATCTGTATCTGTTCCTAAAAGTTGACAGGAAGCCTATGCTGATAAGAGATGGAAGGCAGCTATACTAGAGGAAATGCAAGCAATGAAGAAAAATGACACTTGGGAGCTGATTACACTGCCTCCAGGAAAAAAACCAGTGGCTTGCAAATGAGTATTTGAGGTTAAACAAAATATGGATGGATCTGTCAACAAGTTGAAAGCTAGACTAGTTGCAAAGGGGTTTACCAAGACCTATGGGATTGATTATTAGGAGACATTTGCCCCTGTTGCGGAAACTAAACACTGTCAGAGTTTTGTTGTCTGTAACTGTGAACAAAGACTGGAACTTGCACCAACTAGATGTAAAAAATGCCTTCTTACATGGGGAGTGAGTAAAAGAGGTCTATATGGAAATCCCACATGGTTTCTCCAATGACAATACTGCAGTGAAAGTTTGTTGGTTGAATAGGTCAATTTATGGGTTAAAACAACCTCCTAGATGCTGGTTTGGACACCTCCTGAAGGCAATGACTTCTATTGGGTACAAGCAAAGCAATGCTGATCATATACTATTTGTCAAGAAGTTAGTTACTAACATCACACTTCTCATTATTTATGTGGACGATATTGTCATCACAGGAAATGATGGTGAAGAAATTCAAAGGTTGAAGAACTTTATTGGCAGAGAGTTTGAGATTAAAGATCTAGGGAAGTTAAAATACTTCTTAGGGATTGAGGTGGCTCGATCAAAGAAGGGTATATTCTTATCCCAAAGAAAGTATTTCCTAGACTTGTTATCAGAAGTGGGAATGTTGAGGTGTAAAGCAGTTGATACCCCTATTGAAGCTGGAGCTAAACTTATAGAAAAGAGGGAGAACCAGTGGACAAAGAAAGATACCAACGGCTAGTAGGGAAGCTTATTTACTTGTTCCACACCAGGCCAGACATCACTTATGCAGTGGGGATAGTGAGCCAATTCATGCATGATCCATATTCATCTCATATGAACGTTCTAACCAGAATGCTACAATATTTGAAGGGAACTCCTGGAAAAGGAATACTTTTGTCACCCATTGATAATCTAAGAGTAGAAGCATACACTAATGCTGACTAGACAGGATCTCCAGACAAGAAGTCAATTTTAGGTTACTGTGCCTTTGTTGGAGGTAATCTAGTTACTTGGAGAAGTAAGAAACAGAATGTGGTAGCTTTATCCAGTACTGAAGCTGAATACAAAGTTATGGGTCGTGGAGTTTGTAAGCTACTATGGTTGAAAGGCTTGCTACAAGATATTGGAATCCAAATTCCAACCCTATGATGTTATATTGTGACAAAAGGCTGCTATTAGTATTGCTAATAATCCAGTACAACATGATCGAACTAAGCACATTGAAATTGACAGGTTTTTTGTCAAAGTAAAGTTGGAACAAGGGTTTATTTGCATGCCTTTTGTGAGGTCCGAAGACCAAGTGGCAGATGTTTTCACTAAGGGTTTGAAAGAAGGAGATTTCCTTCCTATTGTAGGCAAGTTGGGCATGACTATACTTATGCCTCAACTTGAAGGGGAGTGTTGGTTGAGTATTATTAGGAGTCCAATTCTATTAGAGTTTTTATTCATGTAAATTTCTTGTTACCCAAGTAAGGGTATTTATGTAATAGTGTACCTTTCACTTAATTATAAATAGAGGGCTTGAGATCACATTGATCAATAAGCCATTCTACCAACATAGTGTTTCTCAACAAAGACAGTGAGATGGGACAGAGATGTCGCCTTCCTAGAGGCAATCTCTTGCTCCTGGCCATCTCAGACAAATTAGAGAGAACAGGAAAAGCAGGAATGAAAGAGAAAGAGAGCCAGAACGCAGATCGGTCATTCCATGGCTGCCATTCATCTTTGCGTCTTAACCATCCTCTCAGCAACTGTTATGGATTCTGCTCAAGAAGCTCTGGCGCCGGCGCCTTCTATGGACCAAGGAGCAGGTGCTGCCCTGCCTCCATTATTTCTGGCAGTAAAAAGATTTAGCCTCAAAAAACTGGGATCTCCCAATTCAGGTTAGCATTGGACCTCAAATTCCCAAATATTGAATCGCCCAATGATATGGATACAAACAAACAGTTATCAGCTTGAACCATGAAAAGTTTGAGTCAGAAGTTAAAGGAGATTTTTCTCAAAACCAGTGATACCAGTAGTAGTAGCAAAAGAAACAGAAAAAGGTGAAGAATTAAGGAAAAAGCATAAGAAGAAGGTTTTAACCTGAGAGAAAAGGGCCAGTCTGAGATTGAACAAACAGGAAGGAAAATTTCAGAACTGCATGGAAAACATAAAGAGAGAAAAGAAAGAGGGGAAGTATGCATTGTCATGCAGGCACCAAAAGAATAATCATTCCATCATCAAATATGTCCAATAAATTGGGCTACAAGCATATTTATAAAATTGACATTGGAAGTTTCTTAATTGTAGTCTAAAACTGAAATAGATTTAAAATCTTAAATATCGCCTAATCATCTAACCCAATCTAAATCTATAATGAATCAACCTCTAAAACTACAGATAAAATGAAAATCTAGGCTAAGTAAAGTATTATAAGATAAATCCAAATAAGCAAATAAGTAAACTCCTAATATCCATATATCCTAGCAAATCCAAATCCCAGTTTAGGCATTGTTTTCAGCCAGACCTCTCAAGCACCTTTAAAACCGTCCTAAGAATTGTTGTTGCATCATAAAAGGGTCTTTTTACCAGCCTGTTCTTGCTGATCCAATCCTTTGATTTTATAAAGGGCATACCCAGTGCCGAAGCTCCCCACCTGTGGGGTCTGGGGAAGGGACTTTCTAGGCAGTCTTACCCCTGCTTTTTGCAGAGAGGCTGATTCGAACCCGCGACCTCCAGCGCACAATGGAGAGACTCCACCATTGCGCAGGCCCGCCCTTCAATCCTTTGATTTTATGATACAAGAAAACCCCAGATTATAGTTTTGGGTCTCAAATTTCACTGTTTTAACAGTTCACTCAAATCTGACCATTATAACAGTAAACTATTTCGGTGATTATTTAGTCTTATATCATGAATGGGGGCCCTAATCTGACATTCATAGGATAAGGATAAATTTGACCTTATTGAAGACCTAAATTCTGCTTTATGGTTTTCATGAGATCCTGTTAAAGGGGTTGCGTAATCCAAACTTTGGGTTCATCCTGTCTTCCTTCCACCATCAACACCCAAGAGTTTCAGGAAGAAAAGGAACAAGATGAACAAGGGAAACTCTCTTGCTGATTCCAGTGTAACATCAGAACAGAGCACAGCTAAAAAAGGAGAAAAAATAAAGAATAAGAAGAACAAGAAGAAAGTCCAGGAAGCAATGAACTGCAGCAAAGAAAAAGGAATACAACCCCAGATCCAGAGAGACCAAAGATGTTCACAAAAACAAGAAGAGGGGGGAGGGAAGGACCAACACAGCCTTGGCTTCACAACAGCAACTCAAAATATAAATTCATTTCATATTCAATTCTCAAAATTGCAGGGGTAAGACTGTTGGAAATTTGCCCTCCCGGACTTCACATAGGAAGCCTTTGGCACCAGGTTCGCCCTTTTTTATTCAATTTTGTAATCAATGACAATGGAGAGTAATTACACTATTATATCAATCAGCCAGAAATGAAAACTGTATTAACTAGGTAACTAAATAATAACCAAAACTCATATGCTTACCCAACTTCCCTAAAATATAATAAGTTAGCAAAATTAAAAGATCATCAATACTCCTGCATAATCCTACAAAAATAGTTACATTTTTCCATTAGACAGGTGCACCTAGTTTAGACTCCTGGCCATAATGAATAGGTGGACAATGCAAACACATGAAAATTAAATAAGTATACAGAAAAAGATGTCACGGGAAGATCATATACCAAATGGAAAGAGAATGCCTCCCTATCTATTCATAGAACTTGCAACAGCCCCAGTCTAGAAATTTACATTTTCAAGTAAACAAGTGAAATATTGATGTCAGCATAACACGTAACCAAAGCATTTCCTCTGACTCATATTTACAGTTAGTTACGATGTACAGAGTTCATATGCACAGTCATCATATAATAGCTTTTCTAGTGATCAAGCTTCATCCAGTCTAAAATATTGAATCCAAGATACGAGGCTGGATCCTTTTTGTTGAAACCACATTTAATCTTGTCAGGTGTTCACTTGAAACTCACACACCAAAGGCAAATACAGGGAGGAGGGGGATTGAGACAGAAAGATGAAAGGATAAGAATTAAAATAGGAAAAGAAAATAAAAAAGAGGAAAGACAAAATATGCTAGAGATAAGCTTGAGATAACCAAGTTCCATTTCACTCCTGAACATGCAATGCACCAAATCAAACCAAAGACCAAATATGCTTGAAATAGGCATGAGATAACCAAGATCCATCTCAATCCTCAACATGTATTGCACCAAATCAAACCATTTACGTGTCAAAAACAGAATAAAGTGAAAACTAATACCAATCCTGCTATTTCAGCACCCAATATCATGCAGAGTAGATAAAACACAAAGTATGGGTTTCTTTGGCAAAATGACCGAGAACCAAAAAAATAAATAAATAAGCAAAAGACAAAATTTAACAACCAAACCCAACAAAAGAGGTTGGAGGGGAGACAAATTCACTCCATCCTTCGTTACCTATACACACGCACACACACATGAAAGCAAATTTCTACGGTGATCTATTGATAAAGAGGGTCAGAGAGAGACTTTAAAATAGTCTGCTTCAATACCACCATTCCTAATATTATAAAAAATAATAATAATAATAATTCCTGTGACAAAGCTTTGCAAGAATCGAGCTGAAACACAGACAATGGATAATAAGATACAACAGATACGAGAACTGATATAAGAAAATAAGAAATAGGTTCTATTACAGGTTCCTCAATTCATTCTCCCCGCATTGGAATAAGTTAAAAGAGCCAAACCCAGCCACAAGCGTGAGTTAACCAGAGGAAACCCAGAACCCAAATCACTAAATTTCCACTAGGTGGGTAGGGGAGACAGAAACTCACTGCATCTTACAACACCTAAAAACACGGGGGGAAATAGAAAAGATATAAATTCTATGGTGGTTTCTTCTGAAAAAGAGAGAGATTTCCCAACAAGTCAACAACCTCCTCCATAGAGTCCATACCCCATTTCTCATCTAACATAAGAAAATAAAAATAAAATCCAGAGACAGCTGATACACAGACGATGAATTTACAATAGACATTACAAGTTCTTGAGTGCATTTTTCTCCGCAATGAAAATCCTTAACTGGATCAAACCCAACCACAAGCATGAGCTAACCAGATGAAACCAAGAGCACGAATCACTGTCTAAACATCTATAGCAGAGATGGAAGGTCTCTGATGGCAAGATATGATGTTTACCAGGCTTGCTGCTTTTCGAAATCGCTCCGGCTTCGGCCATTTCCCTCTTCTTCGGGGTTTGGACACCAATATTTTCCGTCTGAGAAAGGAATACTGCTTCTCTGATACTCGCTCAGTCCGACTCTGCAGTGCAGTAGCATGCGAAGGAAATGACTTCATATGGCGAACGCCAACTGGCCGGCTCAGAGCCTTCCAGTTTCAATTTAAGCGCCATTGGTCCACCTCCGTCCTTTTCACTGTTTCATTAGGCTGCGTTTGCCTGATGGAATAAATGTTCAGTGGAAAATTTCTTTAAAAAAAACAAATTTTTCTTATTTTCCCTTTAAATCTTAATAATATAAATTATTTAATTGCTTAGGGTGGAAAAATTAGAGACAATTTGTCTCATAAATGTGACAACTCCCCCCCCCCCCCCCCGGCCCAAGTAATTTCCCATACCCGCAAACATTTTTAAAACTTTACCCAACAAATGTTTTTTGTCCGCTCCCTTCTGCTTGGTGAGGGACCTTGCGTGATGGGAATGCTTGGGGGGTGGGGGGGGGGGGGGGGGGGGGGGGGGGGGGTTTTTTTCCCCCCCCTTCCCCCCTTTTTTTGGAAAATATGAAAAAATAAAATATAAGACCTACAATCAATATTTTTCCATAAAATTCATTATTTTCCTTTCCTTCTTCCTCACCCCACTACACATGGGCCCACCTATTTTTTTTCCCACCCCACCTTTGCAAACACACGCAGTTTCTAAGGGGTGATAGGTCTATGTATGGTATTGTACCGGGCGATACGGATCAGTTAGTATCGGTTTCACCTACAAAATCAGTACAACATCAACATGGATTGGAAGGTTTTGATTAATAGATCAATGAATTTATTTTTTCTTAAAAAATTATATTTAATATAATTTTTTTCTGTTGGAAAATAAATCTAAACTTGACGTCTACAGAATTTATTATTATGATGATATTTTTCTTTTCTTGGATAACAATGAATACATTTATTGGTTCATCCCAAAAAAAAAACAATACATACATTCATATGTGTTAGGTGTCAAATCTACTGATGTTGCAGATTGCAGGTCGCACCAAACGATTCAGCTTTGGCTTGAACTGATCAGATCTATGCATACCTGCAGATTGACTGAAATGTATGGTTAGAAACGGTGCAGGCGATTGGCTTGATCGACGATTTGTCTCCAACAATCAAGTCAGTAGAGAATTAGATGAGATCAAACTAGACCTCAGGAGAACCCTAGATTTGAAAGAGCTAAGAGCTGGAAAGTTGCAAGTCTAGTGAATTTATTTGGCAACATTGAGCTCATGATTATTCTTCATCAAATTTGTTTGGATCTATTATCAATCCATCTATAGTTGTGAAAATTCATTAGTATTTGAGTTCATCTATGGTCATAAGAATTTATTTGGCAACACGAGCTCATCTTTTGATCAAAAGAGCTCATCAGGGAATCTTGAGTTCATATTCTAATCAAGAGAGTTTATCAAAGAATAATCATGAACTCATCTTTCAGATTAGAAGATGTTAAATTCTTCCCCTGACCTGGAGAGTTCATCAATGAATATTGGGTTCATCATAGCCATCATTTCTTCCATAGAGTTATTCGTCTGACTCAAGCTCTATCTCCAAATTTGAATCTCCTCATCTTGGGAAAATGCTCAGCCCCATTATCATTTCAAATTTTTAAAATGTTCCACTTGTCAGCCTTTGGCATTCTTCTCCTAAATGCTAGGTATTTTTTATTCAATACACATCCTCCAAGATACAGCTCTATACCTCTTTTCATGACTAATCTCTTTATTCCATATATCCAATTGTTTCCTTCCTAAATGCAGATGATTTGCATTTTCTTTCTCAAGCATCGATTCAATTTGGTTACATTCGTTGATTCAAAGCATTGTATATTTATCCTCCAAATTCAGAGGGACAATTGTTTTTATTTTTTTATCTAAGGTTCACTCGGGTCAACTTGCGCACACCTCGAAAAGGGGGACAATTTATTTATGCAATCATACTCGAACAGTTTATATTGAGATGATGTACGTCAAACTACAGTTGTGATGTAAAGAACATCGTTACTAAAATTAGACAAAATTATATATAGGCAATCATTAATAATTGTCAAAGTTATATTGTAAAGACTAAAATTTTCGTTTCCCCTCCCTTCTCTTTGATTTTCTCTTACAATAAAGGAGAATACTATTGAATATTTACCCTAAAGTGTTGTTATTCAATGTTCATCTATTTTAAGGTAATCTAATATTAAGATTGTATGGTAATGGAAATGGTGTAGGTGGGGGCTGGGGGAGAGAAGTTTTATACACTAAACTCAAGGAGAGCTTAACGAAATTCTTTACCCTACCTGGCATACCCGAGTGTGTGATCCACAGCCCCAAAGATCCAATATCAAAGAAACCAACCTCTCACATTCACAATAACATAACCATGAACAAGACTAAATCAAATGTTAAACCACATTATCAGAGGAATTAAGATAAAACTCAGGAGAATAACAATATAATCAAAGTGCAGAAAGAACGATACTAATATAATAATCAAATAGAATAATCACATATAGAGTGCGCGGAAAATCACTCCACATAGTACAGCTGGAATAGTAAATCAAAAGTCAAATGAAATATTACAACCGATTCCCAAAATGAAATGAAAAGAAAAGAAATAATCAAACTAAACTAATGTCTCTTCTAACTTATAAATATTACTCCTAAAAGTATAAGTCTCAGAATCCAAATAATGAGAAACTAGCACATGAGTGCGACTAATTCTGACACGATATGTCTTCACCCATGAATTCTTCACTTTCGTAGTCATCGTAGCCACCAATTTGAGAGTAGTATGCATCATCGGTTTGTGCTTCATAATACTGGCCTTCATAGTCTTTAGTACCTACAAGATAGTCTAACAAAGATATTTGCAAAAATGAGTGAGTTTCAAAAGAACTCAGCAAGACAAGTTATTCCATAGCAACACAAAATAACATGATAGCAGAGCATAGCAGATGCAAGATGATATGAAACAGACAATGCATGTATGAATCTAACTCTATGTATACATATCTCTATTGGCAAACATGCTTTAAGTAATAGCACCATACTCCTCTGAGTAGGGTCCAATTCATTCTCCCTCAACCATCTCGGTATCTTGGGTTCTCCGGTTGGCAATGGGTCTTGAAACCTTCTAGGACAACCTTGGTTGGGGTTTAGGTCAACACTCTCTCACACCACCATTTGGTATAAATACTGGCGCATGTCAAGGTCAAGCCTAGCCAAATGCAAGTCATCTACTTAGTTATATCAAATCAGAGTCAGATACTTTCATTCCTCCCCTCTCAAGATCCTTTCCGGTATCCTTCTCACTAAAGTCAATGTATCGTATCGTATCTTATGGCTACAACCAACTCGGACTACGGACTCATCAACCCTATTGGTCATCCACAAATAATAAACAGGAAGCTCTCATGTCCTCTCACGGATTTTACACCGGTCTTGAGTGCCCATGCGCGCAAGTCAACTACTTACAACCCTACCAATGAATGGCCCCTCACAATGTGTTCCATGTCCTCTCACGGGTTGGTTACCAATCTTAAGCTCCCACAATCCCACATTGCTACCACGGGTTACTCAGTCTCAATACCCTTTTGAATCGGATCTGATATAACAAGGACATCCTAGCCAAACATTGCTAGACAAGCCCTAAGTATAACAACCAATAATCCTAGAAAGTGTCAAAAGGCACCATAGGAAATGTCCCATACCACTTCCACTGATGTCCAAGGACAGAAACGTCAAAAGGACATTCCCCAATTTCAAACCATACACAATCAATCACATTCCCAATTCAGTCATAACATATACAACTGATATTCCATCATATAGAAAGATAAACATATAAACATGATCAATTGAATAAGAAACTTACATGAATAAGACCTATTGTACTTGGGGTACTTACAGAAGTAATATTATAATAAGAAGATATAAGAACAACAGTGAATCCATGAAATTTTCAAATTAAAAATTAAGATTCACACAATCTATGTTAATATGGAAACAACTATCCTTACCTTAATTAGCTTCGAAGAAATTCTAAAGGAACAAGATATCAAGTCCAAAGTTAGTAAATAAACCTTAAACAATGATAAATACAACATTAGGAAAAAGCCCTAGAAGATTAGAGGTCAAACGGATCAAATCGGACAAAGAAAACCCATGTTGTCAGCCCTGGCAACTTGGTCCAATCGACCAGGCAGTCGACCAGGTGAACTGTACGTAGCAAAATTCAAAATTTTGATTCGAAACTCATCTTTTGGAATTCAAAACACTCTGAAAATTCAAAGGAACATTAGGAATAGTAATCTAAGACTAACTATGATAGATTAGACACAAACAATGATAAAAAAAAAAACTTACTAATTTGATCAAAACATAGTTTTCAATGAAAACAAACCATGGATTCAAAAGAGAAATTAGAGAGAACAAGGATTTACTCTAGATGAATATCAATAGTAGATCAGAGATGAATACTAACATGAGAATGGATTTATCATGCTAGAGAATTCAAAACAATAAGATTAAATCATGCTTTCATGAAGAATACTATGATCTCTTCTAAAAATCAAGTATGGAGATCATAGCATCATTGGAATGGCTGGAGATTCATTCTCAACTTTAGAGATTGTAGAAGAGGTGTTTGTAAGGTTGCAATACCATCTTCATAATCACAGCAATAGGATTAGATCAATATAAGAGTAAATCAATAAGAAGTATAAGAGATTACTAACCTTCATGATGAACAAGAGATGAAGAACTTGAGATCTTGCAAGAGTCCTTCAAAAACACCAAGGAGAGGTTTTGAGAGAGGGCTTCCCACGTTCTTTAGAGGTTTTAGAAACAAAATAGGCTAAGAAACACGAAGTCCTATTAAATAGAGCATCAAAACCCTAAACAGAAGATCTTCACAAATTATGTCAGCAGCTGGTCGATTGGCCTAGTCGACCAAATTTGATAGTAAGGCCAAAACAGGGACTTCAAAGCCCAAACCTCTTCAAAATCAAATGGGCTTCTCCCAACACAACAAATGACTCACCTAGCATAGAGGAATGCCTTCAAACCATGTCTAACTATGCTTTAGGTTCATCAACTAAGCTCTTCTTCATCAAGGTGCAGTTTCTTCTCTAACACTGCCAAAGTTTCCAAGTATGGAACACCATCATCAATCTCCATGGGTTTTGGGTCAAACACCATGTCTTCCACTAAGATGACCCATAATTGTCTTCTTCCTTTACTTCGGATCTTCGGACCTACAAACAACAGGGTTTTTGGGTCAAGGTTAGGGTTGGATTTCACATTTATAGCTTATATATATAGGGGAAGTTGGGTAACTTGATGCTAAAGATATTATTTATGAGGTGCCAATCTCTACCAAATGAGCAAACCCCGTGGGGTTTTTTTTCCAACATGAGATTTTCTTCACCATTTTTTCTCTTCTGCCATGGTCTTCTGGGTTCTATGTTTTTCACCCTAACACTTTAGCATGGGGAACTCCGTCTTCTTCCTACCAAAAAGAAAAAAAAAAAAAACCATCTTCTAAAGTTCAATAGGAAACATTTTTGTATGGTTTCTCATATTTTATACCATAAATGCGTGTGTAGAGAAGGGACCTTGTTTGTATTCCAACTATTTATTATATTTTCTTCATTTTGAGAATTGACAATTTTTATATATTTGAAATAGGGTATTACATAATATACCATTTAATACCATTGGGCAAAATCTAACCCACAAACTCTTCACTAAGAAGTGTTGATTTTACCAACCAAGCAACCTTGCAATGATAACTATTTATTATCTAGGCCATCTACCATTTTTTTTTTTTAAATATTGGCTGTCTACTTTCCCAACATCAAAACAAATTAATTGCCAATGAAGTTGAATCGCAAGTTTAATAAACAAAAATATCAATGTTAAATTTTATTTATTACTATCATTTTTTTGGGGGGTCATTTTTCATAAATCCTGAAACAGCGAGGCAATACAAGAAACAAAACAGGGTGGGTAAACCCACCTCACACGAGACAGCTTAAGTCGGGAGCAACCTAAACCAGAAAATTCGCTTTTTAGTTTTCTGTTGTACGAAAATAATGGAACTGAACTGAAGTAAAATCTGGACCAAGAGACATAATGTCTTCTAGAATAGCTGTTGTTGCCCATTCTATAGCATTCAGCGTTATTTCAATGCTTTAGCAAGGAAGAGAGCATCCCTGCAAGGCGTTGGCCTCCATAGAAGGTGCAGAGAAAGAGAATGCATGCCTATATCAAGCTGCAATGAACTGACCTCCATGATCCCAGATTATCACTGCACGGCCTCCTTCAATGTTAAATACTAAAGACATGAGGAATAATTTGTTTGATTCACAAAGATTAGGAAGTGGTTTTAACTTGAAAATATCCAGAACAGGCCTTTTTCTTTTTAACTGGAAATACACCGGAGAGATTTTTTTGGTGTAGATTGGGGTGCCGAGGAATAGAAAGTGGAAGCTAATTAGGAGGGTAACCATATACAGGCATATAGTATGGAAGAAATTCTGACAGCTGATCTCTTAATTTATCCAATGTTCACAGACATACAGTTAGAAAGTTGCAAAACGTTACAAGAAAAAATAAAAAAAGAGAAGAAACCAAAGCAAAATCCTCTGCCCCAATACAAAATCTATGAGGGGATTCACAAGAAACAAGCTCATGCTTCAGCATTACTTGGTTCACAAACCGAAACAGGATGTGTGAGTCGGTGACTGAAAGAACCACACAATCTCCCATGAAAGCACCCTTCAGCAAAGCAAGACTCAACATAGCGAAAGATTTGGGTGAACTATACATAGTGGAAAACTGGACATTGGGTCTCAACGATTCTAAGCCCAGATTATAATTAACAACCAAGTGTACAACAAGGAGGCAGTTCTATATTTTCAAATTCTTTAGATAGGACAATAAATAACAACAATGATGATACAAACTCTATCATCACCAAAAAGCTGGTTTCTACCCCAAAAAATGTTAGCATCTTGATTGCAGGCTGAGGTTGAAGAAGCCATCAGTCACAGAACTGCAGGGAAAATGTGCCCCCAGATAACTTCAAGAAATTCAATGTTAGGTGATGAGTCAAGCATACAGCACTTCTAACTTTTGTGATAATCCATCAACTGCTTCATCATTTTCAGCTATTGCTTCTTCCTGTAGAGAAAGTGAAGGCATTAAGAACACGTCTTTAAAAGAAATTTGCAACTGATAAGTATTTCTCTTCAATTAATTATTGGTTTCTAATAGCAGCTTCAGATGCTGTCAAATATAGTTAACTATTCTCGATGACAACCGTTTACTTAGATGTAATTCCATTCATGATGGAAAAGCAGTCTCACACAATTCTTAAAAGCTGCCCATCTTTTTCCTTATTTATTATTCTTTTTTTACGGTAGGTTTTTTTTTTTTTTTGGGGGGGGGGGGGGGGCGCAGGATGCCCATATTGTAACTTAATCCGTATTTTTGTATGAAGTTCAAACTAGGAATTATGCTGCAGCTGGGCTTCATCAACCACCAGCTATACATATAAATTCATTTGAATGAAATAAAAAATAATGCAAATGAAAAGACAAACTTTAAGCAGCGCACTTTACCTCAGTTTTAGTTCTGCTTTTTACCACAACACACTTGGAAGCACTTATGCTAGCACTCTTCAACAGGCTACGAGCACTGTAGTTTGGTTTGCTTATGCCATCCTGTGAAGCAGATGCATCCCCATTTTCATTTTCTGATCCCTCAGATTGCTGTGGGGGGCTTTGTGTGCGAGCAACTGAAGCAGCAGTTCGTGTTTCAAAATTGTCATTTTCGTCAGAAGCTGCATTTTTTGGTGCGCAGACCCGTTCTCTGAGTAGAAATGGGAACAAAAGATAAACACAAGATCCAGTAAAAGAAAAAGAAGTGCAGCCATAATCATGACTCCTCACATCACGTTACCTAGGCAAGGATGCATGTTGCCTCTGAAGTGGAGTGCTTCTTTCTCCTTTACCATAATGCTCCTCAAGATGGGCAAATTGTCGCTTAAATCGATCAACTCCACTGGGTAACAAAGACATCAGATTTAGTACTTGAAATTCAGCATCCAAAGTATCTAGCGGGAGGGACTCACTTTTGATTGTTATCACAAGAGACTATTCTGAAAATATATTCATTAAGCTGCTGTTATACATCCTAAAAGCTACATGACAATACAGTGGTACTGATGCTCATGTTAGGTCACAAGTAAAGGTCAGAGAAAATCATCTAAAATAGGGCTGGAGTAATGATGTGTTGTCATTCAGTTGCAAAGCAATCTAATATTTCAATGAAATTCAGAGCTAGACCACCAGCTTCACATAAACACATCGACAAAATGAATCTCAGTACTGCTCTCTTTATTATTGAAGAGAGCAAAGGCCACTGTGTTGACAATAATAGCAAGTCTGTACCTTTTGTCTCGGTGTTGTTATCACAAACATAGGTTAGGCATATGGTTCTTTGGATGGCTCACATAGGACCATGTGCTAATTTTTTTGATCAAAATTCAATCATATATTTCCATGTATCGATCACTTGTATTTTCAGCTGCCATTTGTTTCAACATTTAGTTGCTACGTGTGTTCTTATTTTGTATTTCTTGGTCACCCTCATAACTTAGCAACCAGCTGTCATTGGCTAGGATTTTGAAGATTTTTGCAGACAATTGAACCGATGAGGACATCTGCCCCATCGGAGTCTTCAGGTTGCTATTTTGTTACCCCTTATTTTCTGAGAATTCTGCCAACTTTCTGTTAAGCAGATAAACCAGAGGTGCTGCTGTCTTTTCCCTCTGTAGTTAGACATTAATCGAAGGTGCTGAAATCCTTGTCAAGAGACTAAAGAGTAGATTACTTTTCCATCAACACGAGGTTGAGAAAACCACAGATGTTTGGCATATGCTACGCCAAACTGATAGAGGCCAGACCTCAGTATATTACTGGTAATTTTACCAAACAGTCACGGGTTCAAATCAAGAAACAGCCTCTCTATGTAACAGGAGTGAGAATATATACCTTATGATCGTCCCAGACCCCACAGTGCTGTAAGCCTTGTGCACTGGGATATAACAAGTCCTTTTTTATACCAACCTAATAACACTTTTTTCTTTGAAAATATATGTTTTTTCCATGCAAAGAAAATAATATATGCGAAGTAATAAGACCTGAATCTTTTAACTCAATTTGCAGAGAGAGCAATAAAAGAAAATTCAAAGCGTTGATTGTCGAACACTCTATATAGGATTCACTGTGAGGCTATGACCAGGAAGAATAAAACATACTTCCACACACTGATAGGACAATGCCTGGAAACGGCAACTTGCATTTGTTTGCATAATCATGGAAACCAGAGTATTTCAAACCTTCAGCAATATAAAAACACTGTATATGTAATATCCTCAACCAAAGATTACAAAAAGAGAGGATGATACATATCCATGTGGTGGATCCACATAGTATACCAAAAGACAACAAAAAGGAAGGTGCTAACGATGTTCAATAAGCACGAGAGTTATTCCAAATTATAAAGCTTCAAACCTATTATGACTCCAGTTGAAGTTTGCGATTCCTAGGAGCAAGTCCTAGTGGCAACTGCCAAGGCAGTTTCCTGAATGCTTCTTAGTTGTTAAATTTCAAGTTTAACTTCTTGTAGTTCTGCCGTCACTTAAGTGGGGGCAGATTTGGTTTATTATGCATTTCAAATCCATTACAAATTTAGTACCGCAAGTAGCTGAAATACTCTCTGTTGCAGGTTTTCCTTCGTAAAAACTTGTGACAGGCTGCTCTCGTCTCATCTTCATTCTTCTTTCTCAATTTTTTGGGTACTAGGCTGATTACAGGTTCTGAAATTCTTACATGGTACCAGAGCATCTGTAATCAGCTTAGGGGTTGATTCTTCTCTCTTGACTGCTCAGTTTTTTTTCTCTCCTTATTTTCTTACCTGGCATGCAGCCACCCTTCACTGCCTTTCATGTATTAGGATCCGACTTTGGCAACTAATGAGGTGATCCCCACATCCACCATCCATGCTATGGAATCCCTTTTTAGTGTTTTCCTTTGGAAGGGTCAAGAAGCCTCGCACTTCCTTCATCCTATTAGTTGGCCGGCCATCTGCCGTCCAAAATCCGAAGGTGGCCTAGGAATTTGTTGTATACTTGATGTTAATATGGCATGTCTCCTTAAATTCATCTGGAAAATCGCTTCCAAGCAGGATTCCATTTGGGTCAATTGGGTCTACTCCTACCCTCCTTTGGGTCTACCACCATCCCTTCCAAACCTTCTTGGGTTTATAGAAAGCTCCTTCTGCTGAGACCGCGTGCTCTCTCTGCGATCTCCATCCATATTTCCACGGCTCCTCAACCTCCTTTTGGCTTGATCCATGGCAATGGGTATTCTCTTCACTCTCCTTGGCCCTCACACTGTCTATGAAACCTGCATCCCCAAGTCCACCCATCTTTCCTCTTTCATCTATGTTGGCTCTTGGTCCCCCCCTCCCCCACCCTAGTCTCACACAAGTCTAGGATTCACTTCCTAAGCTTTTGGATTCCCCTCACAACCTAATTGTTTGGCTCTCGTCCCCCCACCAAAAATTTCTCCACTACTTCAGCTTGGAACCTCCTTCGTTCCCCTTCCCCCTAGGCCCCAACCCCCTTGGCCCCCATTGGTTTGGTTTAAAGGACATATTCCGCATCACTCCAGCCCTAAACCTTGCTCTCCTTACCCAATCCTTCCTTATTGGTAGTCATATCCTAGTTAGCCCCAATTGCATCCTTTGTTGGAATGGTTTAAGGACCTTGAGCACATTTTCTTCTCTTGCCCTTTCTCCAACCCCCTTTTGGGAAAAGCCATTGCCTCTATTTGTCTCGTTCGCGCCATTCTTTTGATTTTGCTCAAGATTGGTCTTGGGTTTTGAGAAATTTTTCAGGTTCCTCCATTTGCGACTGGATTGGCAAGCTTGTCGTATGTGCCACTATCCATTATCTATGGTGAGAGCACAATCTTAGAAGATGGACTTCTAAATCCTACTCTATTGACATGATTTGGAATGCCATTTGTTTCAATGTTTCTGCTAGGCTCCTTCTATTCCCCATCCCCCTGTTGGTGATACCCCAAGGAACAAGCTCATTGTTGTCTCCTAGGGTCTTTGCTCCTCGTTCTGGTCTACTTCTTGAAGGCTGCCCCTCCCCCTTTTCATCCTTTGTTCTTTCTTGGCTTTTAATTTAATTATTTAGTCATCCAAAGAAGAAGAACAAAAATTAATGAGTTGATCCCTTCACATATCTAATACTACTACAAAGCCCCAGAGGACTGGGATTACTATTTGCTTCAAGGCAAGATCTAATATACGGTTCAGATCCAGCACAAGCCTACTGCCGTTACTGATCCAGTGCACGTATTTTGTTTTTGGTTTTCTCGTCTTTTTTTTTTGGGGGGGGGGGGGTTAAAAACCCAGGAAAAAGCTAACTAAAACAAACTTGCTAGTGAAGTGTCTGCCTTGACAATCTCCTCAAGCTCTTGATGGATCCAGAATGAAATGCGCAGGATTCTCCAATGTGATTGGTCTCCTCACAATCCAGTCAGCAGCGGTGTCGCATTCTCTATAAATATGTTTAAATCGTATGGTCTCAAATGAACCAGCCAACTTCTTGATCTCCCAAGCCAATCAAGCCAGTCTCCCTAGTGCTTTATTTTTCTACTGAAGATGAATATCTACACGATCGAAGAGACCTCTAGGATGTAATCTTTTTCTTCATTGATAGATTAATCCAATCTGCACCATAGAAGACCCCTGATTTGTGCAAAAGGCAGTGCAATAGCAGGAAATTGTATGTGTTTTACCCCCCCCCCCAAAAAAAAAAAAAAAAAAGCGTGTAATATTCCTACCCCTATATATAAAAAAGCGTCTTTGTACCAAAAAAAAAAAAAAAAAAAAAAAAAAAAAAAAAAAAAATAAATAAAAAAGAGGAAGAAGAAAGAAGAAGAAGAAAAAGAAAGAGGAGCCTCTATTTGGACTGCAAGAGATAACTATTATTTTCTATTTTTTATGCTATAAGATCTTGCTGCAAGATACTACTTCTGCCTTGTTTTATTGAATACTTCTGCTGTGGAAGACTCTGTTGATGCCATATTGGATTCGGCTGCAAGATATACTACGGCTGCCCCTGTTTTATTGAATTTTTCAAAGCTAAAAATTTTTGTTGATGCCGTATTACCTTCCCTATTGCTTTTATTACTGTATTCAACTAATACAACTATTTCGGAAATTTCTTTTGAATGCTACGGTTACTTTGTTTACCAGAATCGACTTTAAAAAAAATTGTGCTATTGCTTCTCTTACTGGTTTTGAGCAATACAAGTGCTTGGGAAATTTCTTCTGAATGATACAGCTTCTCTGTTTCCAGAATCAACTTTAAAAAAAATTGTGCAATTCTTCTGATGGACTATTATAAGGATCATTTGTTCTACTGCCCTATTCATCAGAATCAACATCAATCTCTATTCTTCCTAGTAAATAAGGAGGGTTGCTTTGTGATTGATAATACTCAGATCTCGTTGTGAATGGTAAAGGTGCTACTAGTGTAGATTACTAGCTGTCCTATATCATCAGATAAATAGGACCTTGTTTTATCTGCTACCCCACTGGTTAAGTAATTTTCTGAGTTAATTTACTTTTACTTTTTTTATAATTTACTACTATTATGTTATGACCTATGGACATTGGAGCTGCACATTTTATCTTCTTTTGTGGAGGTTCCTCTCTACTGCTGGAAATGTTATTGTCATACTCATGGATGGTTGGTTCAACATGAAGATTGTTTACTTAAGTTCCTATTGATTTTCTCCTGGAGTTAAGTTCTTTCTTTTTTAATATGTCCTTGTTATTCCATGCTGGAGCCCTACTTTTGTACGCTCCAGCTTGAAGGAGAGTGTTGAAGTTTCGATTGCTAGGAGCAAGTCCTAGTGGCGAATGCAAGGTGCAGAGTGTTTTAGTTTCGATTGCTAGGAGCAAGTCCTAGTTGTGAATGCAAGGTGCAGAGTGTTTTAGTTTCAATTGCTAGGAGCAAGTCCTAGTGGCGACTGCAAGGGCAGTCTTTGGAATGCCTCTCTGTTGTTAGATTAGGTTTATTTCAAGTTTAACAACTTCCAATTCTGCCGTCACTTAAGTAGGGGCAGATTTGGTTTTTTGTGTATTTCAAATATAATATATATCTAGTACTTGCAATTAGCAGAAATACTCTCTATTGCAGGCTATCCTTCAATAGGCTGCTCTCATCTCTTCTTCATTCTTCTTCTTCTTTCTCAATTTCTTTCAGCCCCTAGGCTGATTACAGCTTCTGAAATTCAAACCAGAAAGTTGAATAAATAATCAGTTTCGTAAGCATCTAAGTTGATAATATCTTGTAGTATTTTCTACATATCAAACCTAAATACCTAGCATAGGAAATGACAACAGTACAAATTCACCAAGAACAATGGGAAACTCAGTTTTAAGGCAAAGCACAAATAGATATCTAACCTTGGATACATGAAGCTAGTTTGGTCTGCACCTCGAAGGTATTCCTGCAGCATCTGTGGATGATACTCTAAAATCTGTTTACTTTTAAAAGAAAATCCATTATAAGCAACAGTTTAGGAAAATCTGTAGTCCTCTAAATGCAAGAAAACAATCAAGCAGTATGGTCGTACCTCTCGGTAGATCAACTCCCTTACATCATCCTTTGCCAGCTTCCTTCTTTCAAACTCAAACTCCAGTTTTGAAATGGCTTGTGTTGATGGTTCACGATCTACATTTGCCAATCCATGAAAATATGGATCGGCTAAGGCCTGCAGAAACAAGCAACATCAATATCAGGAAACAGAACGACTTGAATATGAGTAGACTATCAAAATTTAAGCATATCAAACTATCGAAGTTACTAAATCTTACCTCTTCAGCAGTGGGGCGATCCTTAGGATCAAATGCAAGCAAACGCTCAAGTAAACGAAGAGCCAAAGGATCTACACCAGGGAACTTCTGTGAGAAGGGAACTGGAGGTTTTTTTCGCATGCTACTTAAATATCTTCTAGCCTTTTCATTCCGAATCTGCAAACATGAAAAGTAAAATGATGAGAAAAAAATAAATATCTTAAGTCTATATATATAGGTTAAAAGGACACTGGATGTGCGTCTCTTTCATGTTGACAGAACAGAATGTACCCTACCCCCCTAAAATGATAAGACAGGCCTACTATTTGGGTTCTACACCAAACCCACCCCCACCCCCAAAAGAAAAACAGCTGGGTCCCATCCCATACTGTACTCCACAGTCACCATATGAGATATCAAAAGGAGATATCTACAATAATTTGAAAAAGCAGCAGCACTTCAATATAAGAACTCATGAGCAAACAATAAAAGAACCGCACCACCAAGAAAGCATATAAGTAAAAATAGAAGAGAGAACCAACCCTTGCAATGGATTCAGGAGGAGGAGTTCCTAGTAAATCAGTCATGAGATCCAATTGATGCACCACATTCTTCCCAGGAAAAAGTGGTTTTCCCGTAAGCATTTCTGCAAATATGCACCCTATGCTCCAAATATCAATTGCAGGAGTATACTGCAAAATACACAGAATTAGAGCAGCATGACCAGAAACATAATCCAAATCATCCAGAATTTTAGATTTCAGAAGTAACGCTATAACAGAAAACATCTTGAAATGAATCTTGACGCCAGAAAGAAATGAAAATAACATCAAATCTGATTTTAAAATTTTATCATGCAATGACTGCAATGTTTTCATTGTTCTAAAAACGGAAAGAAAATGATCCATAGGCCAAAGTCATACATCGGCAACATGTAGTATTGAATGTATCATACTGCATTCTACACATTATGCTCTCCAAGAATGCCATTTAACTGTTTTAGAGCTTAACTATAAGCTACAAAATCTGACATTTTTGCTAATGCATATTCAGTTCCTTGGGAGATGGAAAGATACAAGAGGAATTCAATGTCATAATATATTCAAAAGTTTAGGGGAGACTCGGGGAAACTACATCCCCTATCTCAGGATATGAAAAACATAGAATTTCGTGGTGAAGTTCAGAAGTTGGAAAGGTACTTTGGGAGAACACAATATATTCTCTTATAAGTGAATGGCAGAAAGGAAAGCTAAAGAAAACAAAGGCCTCAGTAGACCTGCATAACTTTCAAGACAAGTACTGAAGGGGTGGTAAAAGAAGAGGAAGAAATTCAAGATGTAATCTCAGAGTTTGCATGGGAGAGGGTAAATCACATGACACACTCAATTTGACCAACCCAAGTGCTTTGTGTTTCCAATCTGTCTCAGCAACGTAATTATAAGGAATCTAGCAGGGATGTATTCTTTATTTTTTGTGGGATATAGGCTACAGTTCACTGAACTGGAGCAATCTGCACAGGAAAACCCTAAACAGAAGCTGCTTGTCAATGGTTGCTTCTACCAATTCTATAGCCAGCCCAATTTCTCAACAGGAGGACCAAGTATACAACTTCCTTTTTGTTGGGCAGCCCCCCCTGGGGGGCTGAGGTAGTAAAAGGAGATCTTGTACAGTGGAAACTACCACAGGGTAAAGGGGAACACAGAACATAGAGAGCTATGCGTCAGCACAGAACAGCTTCATTGAATTTCCGTATATCCATCAACATCTACTGCTCGAAGGAACAAGACCTTAAATGAAAAGGTGAAAATAAAATTAATTAGATTTTAGAGAATGGTTGCAGATCATAGTGGGAGATGGAAACAGGTGGCAGTAGAGGGGAGGCAGGGATACTTGCAAGGTAGAGATAGACGGCAGTAAAGGAGAAGTAGGGATGGTTGCATGTGGTAGCAGGAGACAGGAATTTGCAAGTGGCATCGAGTAATAAGGATCAAAGGATGTAAAGCTTGTGATGGAGGATGAAGTAGGGATTTTTAGGTAATTGAGGACTTTGATCCGGGTTAACTTCTCCAGTATTTGTTGCCCATCACCTGCATCTTCCACTTCTCCAGTGTCTGCAATGTCACAAACTCTTCCCCTACTGCTGCTCAACAGAGAAGACAATGGCTGAAAGGGAAAGGGTAGAATGGACTATTCACTACTCTATAAGGGTGGTTTAAACATTTACAAAGTGATTACCCTATGATGTCAGCATCAAACATTGAGTAACAGCTTGGCTACTTTGTTAGGAATCTTAAAGTCAGGGGTTGTGCAAGTAATTGTTTCAAAAGCTGGGTTTACTACTAATTTCCCTGAAAAAAAATGCTTGAGCATCCTTCATGTAAGTATTTAGGCAACCACACCCCCCTCCACCAACTTGGTTATCTCATCACCCTGACAACTATAGGTTCTGCTACCAAATTGGAGAGTACCAGTCAGAGAAGAGGAAGTCTTCTTAGATTTAATCTCAAAGTTGAAAGGGTGAGAAAAATACATGAAACTTCGAGCAAACGAAGCACTTTTTAATTCAAAATCTGTCTCCCCAGCATGAGCAAACCAAAAACTTTTTATTTCAATTCTCTCTCCAGCGTTGGATTACTGGGTCAGTAAACAAAAATCAAAAGACTCTTAACTAGATTCTAAAACTGAATTTAACTTGCAAGTGAACTCTATCTTCTGATCTCCAATTCCAATGTAATCATTCAAAACAAAGCATAAAAGGCATATCTAGTGCGTAAAACATGTTAAAATAAAACAAATAAAAAAAAATAAAGACCAACCAAACTAATTTCAACGCTTATTACACCAAAAATGTGGGTTGGGCTGATTCCATCTGGGTATGGGTTCAGGCACCAAACCCAATCATGCTGCTGATCCAACCAATCAAGTGGGTTAAAGTTCCATCTTTTTCTTATTAGCTTTTTGACCTCATATGGGTATCTCCAAGTGTAAACATTACCAATGTAACATGGGACGCACATATGATGGCCATTCCAATTTAAAGCAAATTCCACAATGATTCTTGAATTTTAAAGACAAATGCAGTATATGATGGCAGAAATCAATAATTTATTACCAATCGAGCAAATCTCATAAACTCTGACCAAAAACATAAAAGAAGACTCTTACTTTAGAAAAAAAAGAGCCACACAGTTCAGGAGCACGATACCATCGGGTTGCCACATAATCCTTCAAAAACATAAAGAAAAATAATCAGCACATATTGGTGAGGAATGATGCTACACGAAAAAGCCAGAATTATACAACATGTAATTGAGGAATAAAAATAATCTAACAATAACCCATTACAGAGACTGTTAATAGAATAATAAAATTCATTTGGTTATTTTCAAAACAAAGCTACATACAGTCCAGAAGATGGCAGATGGGGCATCATTGAATGACACACGAGCAAGCCCAAAATCACAAATCTTCAATTTGCAGTCAGCATTAGCAAGGATGTTTTTCGGTTTCAAATCTCGATGAAACACATTTGCTGCAGGAGAAAAGTTAAGTTTAACAATGACAATGAATTAATGATGTTGTAAAAGTCAAAGGAGCCACGATATTGAAATCAACCACTTACCTGTATGGATATATTTTAGAGCTCGAAGAAGTTGGTATAAGAAAAACTGATAATGTTCAGGGGTAAGATCATCATTAGCCTTAATTACTTGGTGAAGATCAGATTCCATCAACTCAAAAACAACATATATATCTTTAAATTCTCTTCGAGATGGAGGAAGCATTATATGCTTTATTTCTACAATGTCTGGATGCCGCAGCAATCGCAGAAGCTTGATTTCTCTCAAGATGCGTGTAGCATCAGAAACATGCTCAAACACATCATTGATCTTCTTAATTGCAACCCTCTCGCCGGTGTGAGAATCAATTGCAGACCCAACAACTCCATAACTACCTTTCCCGACAACCTCTTGTATTTGGTATTGACTGGCCTCACCATACTCTGTGAAGAACTCAGTATCAATCATGTTCTGAAAAAAACAAAACCATCATCAGTAATTACATTAACTTGGAAATGAGTAAATAAACTCGTTGCAGGAGCAGTATGAGAAAAAAGGGAATGAAACAGGAAATCAGTGTTCCAGTGCCATCAAGGGGCAGGAATAAGCAAGAATTTACAACTCCTTCCACTCGCCTCCCCAACCCTGAACCCACCAAAAATGTGAAAAACAAAAGAGAAAGAAGGAACAAATACCCTGAAGCCCCAAAATTGATATGTTAATCAGCAAGAAATTAAAGCGTAATAATTTTAAGCTGCTGATCCCACTAAGGTGTTGTACCAGGGGAAAAAAAGATCCCACCAAGGTGAAGCAGTAAATGATAGCATGATCCATCCCCCTCCATCTTCGAAGAAAATTGGAAAAAGGGGGTAAAAACGATAGCTGTTTAGCCGTTTAGACCACAAAACAAGGATGCCAAGCAGCTCCAATAACTTTGAAGGATATGTAGATTTTAAATTATCTAGCAAAAGAAAGTACAATTTTATGCCACTTGAGCAAATTGAAAACCTAAACAAACAGCAATATGAATGATTTAGTTAGAAATTCACCACTTTTTTTGTCAGGAAAAAATAATTGACATCTCTGAGCCCTAAAAGTTTCAAACTCTCTCGAGGAAAGAAAAAAAATTGGCGGGGATTGTACGGAGTTTTGTTCAGTACATCAATCAAGTTCCTGACTGGTCTTCCAAATAGAATTTCAAATTCGGTTGGGACTGCGGGAGGGGATCCTGTTGAGAGCTTACAGGTTCCAGTATCGTATTAAGGACAGGGCGTGATGAGGAATTTGTCGTCGAACGAAGTGAAGACAAGAGAAGAAACAGCACCTCAGAGGCTCAGATAATAATTAGATTAAACAGAAATGACCAATCAGAGGCTACATCGTTGCCTTTATACTATTTGAACTCAGAATAGCGAACCCGCTCGAATTACACATTTACAATTTGAATTAAAATCATAGATTTCGCAAGAAAATAAGCAGCATTAGAATTACCTCACCCTATTGTACGCCCCTTAAAGTTGAACGGCATAAAATGGAAATGAAGAACAAAAATCGAGTAATATCAAAAGAATGAATATTTAAAAAGGAGATAGGCAGATAGCTTCTGAAAGAAGATCTTTATCAACTCATCTGATGAGGTCATAATGCAGGCAACGAAAAAATGACTTTCTTTTTTTTTTTCTAACCAAAATTTCAATAAAATTATCGGAACTAAAAGAGAAGGAAAAAAAAGAGAGACGATAATCAAAGAAAATTAACAAATAAAATCAGACCGATGGTCAAAATAATTTTCCTGAATCCAATCTCCAAATTTTTAGTCTTTAGCCATTCCTGATGCCAGTTAAATAATAAAAACCCTGTTCTCAAACGAAGGAAAAAAATGCTGAAAACAGTACCACGGATCTGAGAGAACGGTGGGGATATGGATCTAAAAATATAGAAGGGGTAAAGGAAATAAAAAGAAAACCTTCTTTTGAGGATCCATGTTTGGAAGTCTGGTAGTACGCTTGGGGACTTTGATGACCTTCAAACCAGAGAAATCGAAGTCTTCGACGATCTTAAGCTCACCAGGGTCGTCGTCTTCGTCTTCGTCTTGGTGATGTTGTGGATGATGATGATCTGATATTGTCGTTGATGTTGGAATTGAAGTTGTTGTTGATTCAGGTTGAGCGTGGTCTTCGGCTAAGACTACACGATGAACGGCGTTGTCATCACAATTATTATTAGCATTAGAAACGGAAAAGCGACGATGGAACCAACGACGAAATCCATCCGCTAGAGTTCCTCCCCCCATATGAAGCTTCCGATCGATACGCTATGGCCTTTCGCTCGCAGCATTGCCCGATTTCCCCCCTCTATTTCCTCACACTGTTCCACGCGCTCTCTCTTCCTTGGTGGTGGTCTCTCTTCTGTCTTGAGCTGTGCTAGAGCTGTGGCAGTGATGATGACTAATTCATAGAGCAGAAATGGAAACAGTGAAAAAAACCAGAGATTTCAGACTTGCTTGTCTTGTTTAATTCCGGAAATTTCAAGCTTTCAACTATTGTGACTGAAAGTTGGACCCACAAGTGCGATGAGATCTTTGGAACACTGGATTAGAATCTCATCATGTCCCTTTCGCAAGTAAATCTTAACCTTGTTTTACCGAAAGGAAAAAAAGGTCAACCTTTAAAATACTTTTAACAGGGAAAGAAAAAGATTTAACAAAAAAACCGTTTCATTTAACAGAACTATCTAAAAATTGAGTTTGCATTTAGGGCATGTTTGGATACTTGAATTCGGAGAAAACTTAGAGATTTTAAATTTATAAAGTCATGGTTCATGAAATTTAAACTGGTTCATGAAATTAACTGGTTAGCCTAAATCTTTAGAATGAAATCAGTAGATTTCATCTTAAAAAAACATCTATGGAGTCATGATTTAAATGTTTAATGCTTCTATGATAGGTATGAAATCTCTGGATTTCACCTTATACCCATAAATATATAAATTCATGTTTCTAGTATAAAAAGGTGAATCCCTAGATTTTATGAATCCAGGGATTCACACAGCCAAACAGGTATTTATTTCCCATTTATGAATCCAGAGATTTCAAATCTATGGATTCATGTAACCAAACAGTGCTTATAAAACTAACAAAAATAGTGATTTTTCATTCCATTGAATATTTTTATACCTAAAATTGATCTGGATTCATGTAACTAAATAGATCCTTATAAAACTAACAAAAATAGTGATTTTTCATCCCTTTGAATATTTTTATACCTAAAATTGATCTGGATTCATGTGACCGTTTAGATGGTATCCAAATTTTCTCTTATTTTTCGGTGCAAAAGAACGGATGATTTTTATTTTTTTATTATTATTATTTTTTTTTAATAACGAGTTTAGAGAACAAGGTATGAAGCGTTATCGGGTCGTTTGTCGATCGTGTGGATTATGGATATATGGACCCAAAAAAACATAAAAAATGATACTTGTAGACTTTTGTGGGTGGATATATGGAAATTTAGCTTTTATATAGGATAAAGCGGTAATATCTAATATATTTATTATGGCTTTATTATTTTCTTTGTGAGATGGTTTCACACGAAAACTAATAGGATAACGTATTTGCCCTCTTTTATTTTATTTATTATTATTATTATTTTTTTTTAAATCGAGCTGGTTCTAGCATTAAATTCACCAGAACCCACCTTTTCTTGAGAAGACTATTTTTTTTTTTTTCTTTTGTTTTCTTGAGAAGACTATGTCTTTTTTGGTAACCCTAGAAGATAAAGTCAGTTCTACAATAAAGTGATAAACCTGGGTGGCATATTTATTAATATTTTAAAAAAAAAAATTCCTTTGATAGAATTGTATCATTCCCTTGTTCATAGTTTACACTATGAAATCTATATGGGTTATTGTTGAAAATGAAAATTAAAATTTTATTATTAATTGTGTTACCAGTTTATTGCCCCCGCAGTTTAGGGGCGTTGTTCGATTCCACCGCCTGTATTATATTTTATTTTTTTTTCTGCCGGGCTGTTTCCTCCTCCTTTGGTTTTTTTCGTTCTTGTGTTTTCTTGGTTGTGCTTGTTCTTCTTTCTCCTTCTGGTCCGGCTTGGGGTGTGTTTCCGTTTTCTCCTCCTCGTCCTGTGGCTTGGGTGTGTCTTTCCTCCCGGGCGCCCCGTCTTGTATTTTTTTTTTTTTTCTTTCTTTGTTTGGTATTTAACATTTCTATTGAACGCGAGCAAGAGGGGAAGGTGAACATAATTCCACCAATCACCTATTAAAACGCAATCATTCTGTTAAGAGGGGCTTCTCTTCGCTAGTCTTTTTTGAATCTTCCTTGCACTAAGCTAAGCGGTTGTGCCTTGGCTCTCCCATATATCTTTAGAGATGAGCTCCCGGCTTTGAGCAGAGTTGGTAGCAGATAGAGGATCAGAGAAAGGGCCTTCCTTGCTAGTAGGAACATAAGCAACGTTACTATCTATAAATTTTAAGACTCACATTGCTGACTAGGCCACATCCAACCTACGACTCTAATTTGGAAGATCTCCTCAAACCCTAAACCCTAATGTGGCAAGCATAAGTACTCCCAACCAAAGCCAATCAAGGGTAATACAATTTTAATTCTCAATCATTCCTGTTTAACACTCATTGATTTCGATTTATTCGTGTTGCTCACTACTTAATTTTATCCTAAGAGACAGCCCACCAATCAACACTATCGGCTTTGCTTTGACATTTTCTTGATATCTTAGCAGATTCAAGTCAGTTTCATTCCTCATATCAATATTCAATCTAAATATTTGATCCAATATTATTTAATATCCCACCATTGCGTGAAATCGGATCTAGTGCTTAAAAAGACTTACAAAGGAAACATATATCAAACATACCTAACGCTTTCATGAGTATATTTATTGTTCGTTTATTTAGAGTTAAGTATAGAGCACAGACCAGCATGGTTTAATTTATTTTTCTCTCTCTTTCTTACCATTATGGGCCACCATGCACACGACAGCCGCCTACTGGTGTAGTTCGAAATGTTTATGTGAAACCTTCAACTCCTTCCCGCTACGTGTGAGTTTTTTCTGTCAAAAACTATGTGAGAGAGAAGGTCAAGGCTTGAGAATGAGTATCATGGACGTGGTCATTTTAGAGGTTATTTATTCCGGTCATGACTCATGGTGTTTTTTTTTTCTTTTTCTTCTCCTTTTTCAAAATGGAAAATTCATTCAAACAAACATTGTTAAGTTGGAGTTTAAAATAGAGTTATCAATCATAAACAATGTTGGAGACTGCCACCAGACTAAGCCTAATATCTTGACTCCTTGATAATGAAAATAGTTGTAACATTCAAAGTTCCATCTACACTTGAAATCTAATAAACTCAAAGTCGAGAGTAATTTTCTAGATTTCTATTAGAATACTAGCTCCCACCCAATCGAGTGCAAAGAGAGTCCATTCAAAGCATCGATGGTGAGTTGGCGACCTTGCAATTAGACCTGTAAACGGATTGGATTTGACTTGAATACACTAATATCCGAATCCGAATCCGACAAAAATATTTAGAGTAGGCATCCAAATTTGAATCCGAAACTTTATCGGATATCCAATAATAATCCGATCCGATAAATTATCCGATTATTAATTGATAATTTTCATTTCTTAATATTTTTTATTATAAATTTCTAATTTCCGATTACTGAATACCGGTTTCCGAATCCGATTATCATCCATTTTTAAAGAAAAAAATGTTAAATACTTTACTCTATCTTGGATAAAATTTTATCCGGATATTATCCGATCCGATAAGCAATTATCCGAATCCAAATCCGGTTGCTTAGCGGATGGATACGGATATTTTCCGGTATTTTGGGTACATATACCCTTAAACGAATACGAATGCGAATTCGGAGGTGGAGTTCGGCTATCTATTTACAGATCTATTTGCAACCTTCGAGTGTGAATATATCTTGCAAGCAAAAGGATATCCCGTATTCCTTCAAACCCCTTATAAAAGTTATGATAGACCATAACATGACACCGCTTGAGTAGCCACAAAGACCCATTCAGGTACTGTAAGACACAGCCCCCCCCCCCCATCCCATCCACAAAACTCCAAGCTCAATCTAAAAAACCTGTTTAGATATTGGTATATACTTCTTGTTATATTGCATTGTGAGGAGAAATATATGGAAGAGTAGTATCCCTTTGAGCAATGGATAATATTTCAACAACTTAAAAAGTACATCGAGATAGAACCTGTGAGATATGTATTGGTAATCCTTTAAAAAGTGCAGCTTTGTGCATTCCATATGCAACATAAAGTGGACCACAATATATTTACATACTAATGATCATTTGAATATGCAAAGTGTTCATAAATAAAAGAAAACCATTCAATCACAATGGATCCATTAAAACCAGACTATCTAAGTGATGATTCAACTAATATAATATAAGATGTTTTCTTCTTTACTTAAGTGCAGAGTAAGAAAATTGATATCCTCTCTTGGCTCCTTTATTAGATTGATACTTCATAGTGAAGAAGTTGAATTTTATCGAGATTAGGGGTAAAGTCCTATATATATTTAAAGATGAAGAAGCTATATCTCTAAGACGTAATCAAGATGTATCAGTCTTGACAAACCTAAGTAAAAAAAGAAAATAAATAAACCCTTGAATTGTTCTTATTCTTATAAAATTTCTTTAATATTTAAGGGGCAAAAATAAAATTTTAAGCACCACTACATCATCAAATGCTAACCTTGTCTTCCATACTTTTCAGACATAACAACATGAATCACATTTCTAATGTTGCACTTAAAATGTACAACTTTTAATTGTCATTTGTCATATACTCAAAACTTATTTTAAAAAATAAATTTAAAATGATTTTTCAAAAGTAATTTAAATAAAATGATCTATTAATATATAATTATTAAAATATATTTATTTTAATTATAAAATCAATATGAAGATTTATTTTTCTTATTCGTTATTTATTTATTATGGCAAAATCGTGTATACTTATTGAATACGTATATGAAATGATATGATTCTCGTTGATGAATGCATATAATTTATTTAGCAAAAAATAATAGATATGTTAGACATGTCAAAGGATGTTGTCAATGATAATGATACCAGACATAGAACATTCAAAGAGATAAGGTATCAAATTCATAATCAGGACAACAATCGCAATAAATTTTCATGTTTCTTTGTCCGGCATGAATAAAACAATTTTCATTTCCCATTCAATGTAACATCATGCAGCCATCTTAATGTTCCATTATTGGATGATAAATTTCAATTTCCTTTTCTGTTTTTTTCTTAGGGATAGAAGAACTTTCAATCCCATTAAATCATTTCACATGAATAAGAAATCCAATCCAAAAAATTTCAATCCTCTTCCACCCATCACATTGATTTGCCATTGGCTTCTTGTCTTTTTTAATGATTTCAAAACTCTTAAAAGTGAAGAAACAAAAGTCAATAATTGAATTCATGGCGAAATCAGTACTTGGAGGATGGAAATTTTTTTGAAAACGGTGGATGTGGAAGACTGGAAGCATTGTCAACTTCATCTTCCTTGTTTGTTTTTTGGTTTTCTATTTTTAATAATAACACGCAAGATTCGACAGAGATTGTGCCATAGATTATGAGTTAATTATTTGTGTTGTTAGGCATGTCACAATTTTTGGACCACGTTAACAGGCCTATGCTTTGTTGCACGCATTTCAAGGTCTTTCTTTCCTCTCGGCTATAACTATCACTGACGTGATGCCAGCAAATTAAGAAATAATAAATAAAAAAACCCTTGTCGATGCCATACTAGCCTTGCAACTTGGCAATTTTATGATTGAACTCTATTTGGATGTTAATGAAGTTTTCCAAAGAATTAAAATAAGGTGAATGAAGTGGAAAAGTGTGTCCGGGGTCTTATGTGATCGGCGTATTTCATTAAAGTTTAAAGGAAAATTTTATAGGACCGTTGTTCAACCAGCTATGATGTACAATGCAGTGTTGGGCTGTTAAAAAGAATCATATAGATAAACCCAGTGTAGCAGACATGATAATGCTAAGATAGATAGAGTGGCAAAACTAAGATGGATAAGATAAGAAATGATCATATTATAGTTGGTCTGGGAGTTGCTCTCATAAGTGACAAGCTTTAAGAAAGTCGTTTGAGGTGGTTCAGCCACTTTCAACGGAGACCTATAAATGTCCATGTACGGAGAAGTGATATAATCTATATTGAAGGAACTAAAAAAGCTAGGGGTAGATCTAAAATAATCTTAGGAGAAGTGGTGAGAAATGATATGTATAACTTAGGGCTTGTATCTACCATGGCTTCGAACATAATTGATTGGAGGGCAAAAATCCATGTAGCCGACATTTAGTAGGACAAGGCTTATTGTTGTTAAACTCGTACAAAACGAACGGTCAAGGTCGAAATCTTAATCATAGTTTCGATATGGATTGTACGTAACATGATACTGCACATTTAATGCACGACACCGAAACAACTTATGGTTTGACTTCAGTGCTGCGCATTTAAAAAATATGTAATTTTTGTATTGTTAACAGATTTTGACTAAGATTATGTTGTACATTAAATATACAATATTCAAGTCTCGACAGACAATTTCATGACCATGAACATGATTGCAATGTAGAGCAGCATGCTTTCTCTCCTGTTTTTCTTTTTCACATGGCTTACGTTCAAATCCCATTCAAATCATTTTGCTAGATATCGATGAATGATTAATTTAATCATCTCCATCTTTTGTTGGATTATACTTATATTTATTAATTCATGGTTATAAGTGTTCAGAATAATTTCACCTGAAAAACAACTACTTACGTGATTTTTGCGTCTAGGTATGGTTAATATATTATGCATGACACATAGTGTTTTTATTTTGAATTATTTTGGAAGTTTTCTTTACTTAATGTCTTAGCCTATACGGTTTTAAATTAGATGACCTAACATTATATAAAAGTCCATAATTTCTCGGCAATTATTGTGTCCTAATCACCCATGTGTTGGTCATTTACACACCTTACCTCTTAAATAAGAAGATTGCATCAACACATGCTGCAGGCACATGCAAGTTTGACGTTGATTGCCAATGGTGGGTTAGTTGAGCAATTAAAAGCCCAAACTCCCATGGGGACGTCTTGGGTCAGAGACAATTTAGCGAGGCCCTCATTAAGGTCAAGCTCGAGTGTTTAACTCAACTCTTAGGTTATTTTTGATAAAAATAGGAAACAATATGCAATCATGCATTGTTTTACTATCTGGACAAACTTAGAATCAAGTGTCTAACCTAACCCAAATTCGGCTTCTAGGATCAAGACTGAGCTAGGGTAGTTATGAGCTTGTTGCTGCCATCCTCTGGCATGCATCGAGCATAGAAGTCCATTTCTTCATTATCCAATACGTAGGAGTTTGAAGCCCACACTACTTAATAGCCTAATAAGTGATGCTTTACGAGATTCACATCCCTTGCAATTTCCTGTAATTTCTATCTAGGATTGCGACACATGGGAGTTAATTATCAGCTGTCATAAATAAAACCTGTTGATACAAAATCTCGCTCGTCCTTCCCTGTCACGAACCTGCAAGATACGAGCTCGACCTTGGGGGGTCGAGGTACGTCTCCGACGAACAAGTCAGTACCAATAATATGATCTCAACTACTCAATGGAGAATTCAAGTAATTGATCACACAAAGTATGAATACCTATCTCATTGTATTTACTTGGGGTGTTTATATAATGTATCGTAATGGAGTTATATTCGGAATATGACTCTAATATGAGTTTCCATAGGAGAGTTCTTTTACCTAATTGGTACTCCTCTCTAGTTGTTGGATGGTAGGACTCTACCCTTGTGAGGTTTCCTCAACCTGCTAGGTGGATGTTGTTTATCACTCTGGTCGGTCCTACCATGAACCGTCTGGTCAAACTTTACTAAGTACCGAACATGGTCGGATCGTGCAACTTCTTGGTTCAGCCGGAATATATAGAATGACCATTTTAGTCATTAACAAAATCCATCTAAGAATTGAATCTAGTAATTCTTAAAATTAAGCTTCAAAACAAGAGGAGAGATGAAATTTGGAGAAATTTTAGGAATTTATTAGATTCAATTCTTAATTGGGTTTTAATTTTGACAACTGGATAATTAACTACCACGTGTCACAATTGTAAATAGGAATTACAGGAAATTGCAGGGGGTAGGAATTGTAGAGGATGTGAAGCCTGATTAACAAATTGACAAAGGACAAGTACCAGACTACCGCTTCCATTTTCCTAAGCCAAGGTGGGAAACCCCCGGCATTAGCAAAGAGGCTGGCTTTGGCTAAGATTGATATGTTCTAATCTCAGCTCACAATAACTCAAACCAAAAGGCTAGTTGCCAACCAAATGTGCAAATAGTTGGTGTTACTTGAAAGCTCCTTTACAATGTGTGGCTTTTCAGAGTCAGTGAGTTGTGTGAAAAGCGGTAATCTAGGCCAGATTATTGGCATCCTCTCTAGTTGGATTTTATTTCAAGTCATTGCAAATTTTGGAGTCAAACTCTGGGATATTATTATGAAGGAAATGGAACCCATTCGAGCGAAGAATCGAACCTACAACCTCTTCACTAAGAGGTGTTGGTCTTACCAACTGAGTAACCCTGCCATGGTGTAATTATCTAAAATTGTCTATAAGATCTGCTGATAAGCTCTAAAAGATCACCAAAAAAAAATCATGTAATCCATGACCCAGTTAGCAGATCTCTGAATCAAAATGGGAAAGTGTCAGGTCAAAATCTGAAGCAGAATCACAGATTAAGTGGAACTAGAAAATGATTTTCTGGACTTCCCATGGTATAAATTTAAATAACATTACCCTCCATCATGACCCTGCCTTGCAACAACCACCAAGAAGAACGAGTCTTGATACAAAATGGAGCAACAGACCTAGAACCACACTGCAAAAGAAAATCAGAATGTGGTGGTCACAAAAAATAGAGATGCTGCCAAGATGGCCAAAAGGTTAATGCAGGAAATTAGTTCCTGTTGGGATCTCAACCTTTTCCAATTGAGGAAAAAACATGCTACATAACTCACTTATGGAGTCGTTCCCAATCACTAGTAGGATACATGCAGCAAATGTACATACCTATTACTTCAATATTTTTCCCCCTCTCTCCGAACAACGAAGAACAAACTCAGTCTCATCCCAACTTAATGCAGTAAGCTACATGGATGAATACAAAGAAAACAAGGGAAAACAAGGGGTGGGGGTAAAGTTGGGGAAAGAGGGGTACGGCCAAGCAAGCCAGTAGAAACACAGCTTATTATTTCCTTCTGTTCAAGCAAAACATAAAGAACTATGACGAGCAATTAAACATTTCTTCTAGAGGAGACAGCTGAAGGGCCACAAAGTTTTCAGTCATGTATGAAAGAATCACATGATATACTAGGTTTCTCCAATCCAGTTTTTCTGCATACCCTGTTTAGGGACTAGATCAACATGAACAGGAAACAGGGTCCATGTTATCCAGTTCATGTTTTGAAATATTTTCTTGACATGTAAAGTTTCTGCTCTTCAAAAGATTTATGAGGTTTACTACCATTTGGATAATCACACATCTCCTTCCTCTTCATTGAGTAATTTAGCTCCCACCTGCAATTCTGTAAGACCAAAATATACTTAGCCGTTAAAGAGATCATTAACAAATAAAACTGACATTATACTATTGGGCTTTCATGTGTAGCACATGCCAAACTACTTGTTTCATCTTCTTCAACATCATCTTCAATCTGACAAAAGAATTTCAAACTCACTCAGTAACTATTAATTGTTTAACTTCAAATATAGCTGCCTTCTGAGTTGTAATCTTCATCTTTATAGGATCAGGTGAGACAAGCATCAGGAAATCGATCAAAGTTATGCAAACATATGGAATCACATCAAAACCCCCAAACTAATACATGAAAACCTACAAAGGAAACAAAGGTAAAAGTACAAACATATGACTAGTACAACTGGAGCTTCTCCTACTGTCTAGTCCATGGTATAAAATGGATTAGCTGCTGAAACTTTTAGTCATGTCCGCCCAACTAGAGCTATCAAGCAGGTATAATGATACAATAGTTCAAAATTTCACTGAAATTTCAAAAAAATTCAGAAATAGGTTGCCATTTCAGTCCAGAAATGACCTCCAGAACGAGATACTGTGATTGAAACTCAAATTAAAGAACAAAGAAATGCTGCTCTGGAAGCTTTAGATGAAAGGCAAAAGATTTTCAAATTTCTATACTACAACCACCCCCCACCCCCCAAAAAAAAAAAAAAAAAGAAAGAAAGGAAAAGAAGAACCCAACTGCTACATTGTATTCTTCTAGATATTTAAAGAAATAGAAACGTATTAAAGATTATAAAGAAAGTCTAGCACATATAAGAAGTGGTGATCCAAATACTAAAAAACAACCTGGTTATGGACACAAATAAAGGAACTCCATCTTACCAAATGATAAGATTCTTTAATTATCCACAATAGGAAAAGCATATGATCCTCAGCTGGTATCTTGGAAAAAAATCAGAGAGGAGGCAACAGTAGGGAATAGGATCAGAGGGAGAAATATTACGAAGGCCCATATATGAAATTGGCATGAGAATATTTAGTAGCTATAAGTCATTACTGATCTAGATACATTGTTTGAGACAACAAAGGGGTTAGGGCATGTCTCAGAGAGGGAAAGAAAAGAAAAAACCCTGATTCTTAATATGCCAAATAGTATATAGCATGAAAAAAGAGACACTAAAAACCAGTTATGTGATCAAAAATAAAGGAGAAACTAGCATTAATAGAGAGATTGAAACCTAACCAAAAAGGAGCTATTTCAAAGATGCACTATAAGCCCCCAACTTCCCTGCAGCCCTAATTCTCTCTGTAGAGGAGTATGATTACAAGGGGTGTCATTCTAAAAAAATCCACATAACTTCTTGACTGAAGACCATTGAGTATACAAAAGACCATAAATTTAGGTGAATATGCAATCTCCAGGAAGAAAGACCATCAGCAAGGTCACAAGAAAATCCTAACCTCCCATGATCCCTCATTCAAGCACAAATATACAAAGCTACAATTTTGTAGGCAGTGCATCAGATTTCGTATATGGTAAACAAAAACACATATTATCAGCATTAACATGCTGTGCCGCAAAGGCATTGAGAATAACATTAGCAAAACCAGCAGTTCCACTTAGATCCACACATCAGATCTGAAATCATCAAGTAAGTACTATGAGACACAAAAGATTCAGGAACCTTAAAATGAAGCAATAATAGGAATCCAAGGAAAAATCCAAATCATAGTGTTTGTGCTGTTACCGACACAAATAAAATTTGAAGTTCAAGATTTGAAGACCAGTATCAATACTGTTCCAAGTCCACAACCCCCCATTTATGCATCACCCTATCATTAAAAAAATTTACCTGATAGAAAGTGGTTAGCTACAAGCACAAAAGCCCCAAAACTATGGGGATTCATTAGAATTCACTGAGTAGCTGTAGTAGAGCTCTACTATGACATAAAGCCAAGTTGAAGGCCAAGACCTCCTGGCTTTTTAGGGTGACAGACATTATCCCAAGCAATAAAATGGGACTTTTCTATCCTAAGACTTTCCATAAATTAAAAATGGTCATTCCACATACTCTGGTCTAGACCGGTTAGTGAATGGTCCAATCAGTCATTATATATAGTTTGGTTCGACCAGGCTGCATATAGAAGGACCGACCATAACGACAAACATATTCACCTTACATGCTTAGGGAACCTGACAAAGGTAGACTCCTATCATCTATCAACTTGATGGAAAGATAAGTTAGGTAAAGAACTCTTTGTAGAGTTACTTTCCTAGAACAACTCATCTTAGAGTCACATTCCGAATATAACTCTACCATCTTATACCATATAAGGACCTCAGGTAAACAAAAGAGGGTAAGCATTGATATTCTGTGTGGTCAATTACTTGAATTCTCTATTGAGTAGTTGAGATCATATCATCGATACTGACTTGCTCGTCGGAAGCGTACCTCGACCACCCAAGGTCGAACACATGTTTTGCAGGTTTGTATCAGAGAAGGACGAGCAAGATTCCGTATCAACATAGATATATCAAAGCATTCTAAAATCTATCACTCTTAGACTAAAGAGCTTCACACAACAATAAAAAATAGATATACAAATTTTAGTGAAAATAACAAAGAGATACCTTCCCATGGAGCAGTCTCCTTTCTTAGCTGAAGAACAGAGTAATGATATAAAAACTGGCCTTCAGATCAGATGTGAGGATTAGGGGTAAAATCGTCAAATTTGTTAAGTATTGTTCCCAAACCCGCTCGAATCTGGAGGAGATGGGTCCTTTTCTATTCGGGTTAACCCGATAAATGTCAGTGTTTTTTTTAAAAGCAAAATGAAAGATAAATGTCAAATATTTTTTTAGCAAAAAGAGGGATGCAATAGGGGCTACCTTGCACCTTGGCACGCAATGTTTGGACTTTTAGGTTCGACCTATGCATGAATTAGCCCAATAAACTCCCAAAGCAAGTATTGACCTCATCAAATAGCCCCATCACAGGCCTAGTATAGGCCACATCAATAGCAATCCCATGCCTAAGGGTGTCAATTGCGTACCGAAACCGTTTAACCGTATCGAACCACACCGTCTAAAACTCGCACCATACCATACAGTTCAAAATTCGGTACGGTACATACCGAAACCGAATTTTTTCGGTACAGTTTCAGTTTTATGTACTCATACCATCGGTACATACCGAAACCGTACCGAATTGGTACCGTACCAAATTATGGGATATAAGTTGTAATTTTACAATTAAAACACTTTACCTTTACCCTATCCCTAATTTCCTATTTCAGTTTTTCGTTTCATCATTCACTCCTCTTCTTAGATTTACTTGTTTTGTCTCTATTAATTAGATTTACTTGTTTTATCTATGTTAATTTCAAATTATATTGATTGGTTGATCACAATTTCATTAGGATCTTAATGAACTAATAACAAAAGTGGCATAAGTTCATTCGTACCAAAATTGTATTGCACTAGATACCGTGTTTAAACTGTTTTTCCGTACCGATTTAATACCGAAACCGTACCGAATCGTTTTTGTAAATACCGAAACCGTACCGTACCTTTTAAATTCGGTATGGTACGGTTCTAGTTTTCGGTATTCAAAGTTGGTACCGTACCGACTTACCGAAACTGTACCGATTGACACCCTTACCCTTGCCTAGGCCAACACACAACTGTTCTGATACAGGAATAATAAAATAAACCGAACCGGTTTGGTTCGACCATGTTTGATGTGATTAGACCAAACCAATGGTCAACTCACTAATATAATCTTGAACGAAATTCAAAGGAGTGTCAAGTAAAGAACTAGAACCCTAGTCAAGTATGGAAGCTTGAATTCAACTCATAAAGTTTGAAACATACTCAACAAGAAGAGTCTAAATAAACAACTGTCTACAGGAAAGTAGAGTTCAAGAGGAATTCATGGACTACACGGCTCAAGTAAAGTCCATTATAAAAAGACAAGCCCAAGGGAGAAGGAGGTACATTCAAAAGAGTAATCCCTCTTGCTGATTTACTACTTGTTGCAACATGTTATTATTGCTCTCGCTAATTTACTACTTGTTGCAACATGTTAGTATTGCTCTCGTTTAGATCCGTCTAACTTGTTATTCGGATCGAAGGCTACCAAACTGTTTGAGAGTAAGCTTTAAACATGATGCGTCCAAAATCTGCTCAACCTTAAGATATTTGAGCACGAGTTAGACATCGCACGACCGGGGGGCGGGAGGCCACCCGGGCGTCGGTTGATGGTCACAAAGCTAGCAAACATTTATAACTCAATCTTATATCCTACTGACCTCTTTGGGGATTCGCTCGTGCTCGTCTTGGATCTAGGGTTATCCCTTTTCGAGATGGGTGGTTCCTTAAGCACATCCTTCACCCCGTAGTTAGTTCCATCTTTATACATGTCACTCTGATGGTAGTAGCAAACATTTATAACTCAATTTTTTTCCTGAACCTTCGGGTCCCTATATCATAACGTGGTTAGCACTACAACCGATCGTTTGACCGGAGTCAAACTGACTGACCGAGTCAAAGACTGAAAAGAGGGTGGACCCGGTTCGGTATAAATTTCCCCGTATCAAAACCATTGGACCACCACCCTCAGCAGGTCAGCTTTGGACTCGGCAGTGTTTGACATGATTTTTATTTCTGAATTTTACCAATTTTTAAAAAGCCGAAACACATTTTGGATCAATATACGGAAATCGTAGCAGTCCAGAGACTCAACGCACTCTCTCTTCTATGCAACTCTAGGGTTTCGGCTTCAAGAATTAGGGTAAGCGAGTTGAAGCGTTAAGCATTTCTTGAAGACCTACAGGTTTCTTCGTAGTTTGTAGGGTTAATTTGTCTTCTTTGTTTGCTCTAATGGATCGCAATAGAAAGCGAGCAGAGCGTGATGATTCTTATTCGAGATCAGATTATAACAAGAAGCATCAATCCTTGTCGGCTCGAGACAGTAGGAGTGAAGTTCATGAGCAGCGACCACAACAGAATAGGCGTCCGGCTTTCATCTCTCATCTCGATAACCCTAATTTGTCCCCCAAAGTGAAAATACTCTGTGAAATCATCGCGAGTACACATTCCCTGGCCGTCGAGAAGGTTCTCGAAGACACCGGTGTTAGAGTAACGACGGAAGATGTGGAAGAGGTTCTGAAGCATTCATATAGTTTCCCTGCCCAGGCTGTGAAGTTCTTCCGCTGGGCCGGTTCACAGCTGGGCGACAAGCATAGTCCCTATTCGTGGAACTTGGTTGTTGACCTATTAGGGAAGAATTGTTTGTTCGAGGCAATGTGGGATGCTATAAAGTCAATGAAAGCGGAAGCTTTGCTATCCCTGGCGACATTCGCCTCTGTTTTCAGCAGTTACGTGGTCACTGATCGTGTTGATGAGGCCGTCATGACTTTCGAGGTAATGGATCAGTATGGAATTCCCCGTGACGTTGTCGCATTGAATTCGCTGCTCAGTGCGATTTGCAGAGATGGGAAGACGGCTAAGGCGAAGCAGTTTTTGGACATTGCGAAGGGTAAGATTCGACCTGATGCTGATACTTATGCAATTTTACTTGAAGGTTGTGAGAGTGAAGGCAATGTTGCTTGTGCTAGGCTAATTTTTGGGGAGATGTTGCATGATATTGGTTGGGACCCGCGAAATGTGCCGGCTTATGAGTCGTTCTTGGCTACATTGCTTAAGCATCATGATGGTATGCACGAAGCTATGAAGGTCTTTGACACCATGATAGAGAAAAGGTGTTTACCTGGGATGAGATTCTTCAAGATAGCCTTGGAAGAGTTTGTCAAGACTGACAATATTCGCAGTGCATCTTCCCTCTGGGATGCAATGGTGGGAAGGACTGGCTTTAGACCTGATACCCAGATGTACCACTTGATGATTACCCTGAATTGCCAGACGAACAATTATGACATTGCTGAGCGACTCTTGGACGAAATGGTCTTCAATGGAGTATTTCCAGATTCAAAGACTTATAATCTCTTGCTTCAATTCTTAATTAAGAGTAGGAAGCTAAAGGAGGCATCCGCGCTATTCAATGAGATGGTTAAAAATGAGTGCATTCCCAGTGAAAGCAATTGCAATTCTGCCATTAAGAAATTCTTGGATATAGGTGATCATCAAATGGCAATCAAAGTTTGGAAGTGCATGATTGATAATGAAATGTCTGGTTTGGAGGAGACGGGAAACTTCTTGATTGGGGGTCTTCGTGACCTTGATAGGCTTCCAGAAGCATGCAAATATGCGGAGGATATGATTGAAAGAAGGATCAAGTTGACCTCTTCTACATTGTCAAAGCTGAAACAAAGTCTTTCCAAATCAGGGAGATCATATCGATATGAAGAACTTCTAAGGAAGTGGAAGTCACATTAAGTAGGTGCGAATTGTCTGCAATTTTGTAATTTAAAGAGAAGTTTTTTCTTTATCTATTACAACCCGATGTTCCCTTCGATGCAAGTGTTGTATTTACTCTGGAAAACTTGTGGAATCTGTATCACTGGATTTGTCATCAGGAACAAATACAGATCAGAGAACTTGCTGTGCTTGGAGCATTAAACAAATAAGTACAGATATTTAGTTTGAATCTGGTCCTGTATTCAAAAACACACTTTAACATTAAACTGACAGTTGGATCTTTGCTTATCGTCTTGTATCTTGTATTTTTCTTTACTTGAGGGTCGTTTTTAGGTCCACCTTACCACTGATACTTTTGGAGTTTGTTTTGTATATGCACTGTTGTTGCCTTTTGCTAGCTTTTGTGCTTTTGGGATAAGCAGGTGTGACATCATGTTGACGAACAAAGTTACATGTTTGATCCATCTGGATTGCAACGGGGTGGGTGCATTTGTGAATGAGCTGCATGACACTTTCTCCTTGGTTGCTGCTTTAGCACCATTTCACATTGCAATTGTAGAGGTCTTGACAAAGCCTTCCAATTTTTCAATGAAACTGGGATGGTTGAACCCTTATGAGAGAAAGCAAAAAGATGAATCCATTTCTAGGCAAATTCAGAGTTATGCTCCTTTCCCTCTATTCAAGAATTGAAAGATGCTGTTTTCTCCACGGATGGAGGGGGTGCCCCGGTCCTGATGGTTTCTCTGGGGGGAGCTTGCATCCGGTGTTGCCATTTGATGGTGTTGTGTACGACCATGTGTAGACTTGTACATGTAGTCATGATGATGTATATTATAGTTAATTGCCAACTTGAGTTTTTAAGGCTCTATTTGAGTACAAACTTATTTGTTGATGTATATATTTGCGTTGATGCATTATAGTTTTCTTACCTTGAACTTTTCAGGTCTTATCTGAAACACTCTTGATTCCTGATTCAGTTGATCCCTATTCCACAGGAATTAATCAGGGAATTCTGTAAAAAACTCGACTGCTCGACCTCTTTTTCTCCTCTTCTTCCCTTTCCCTTGCTGCTGTTGTTCTGCCACATCCCCCTGCGCAAACCCCATCACCCATTACTGCCACTATTCCCGTACCTGCCATCCTAACCTGCAATCGCCATCACCCCTCTGAAAACCCACCCACCCGCCAGCCACCATCTCTTTGATTATCCCCCTTCCCCGCCCCCCCCCCCCCAACCAAAACAAAACCCCCACAAAAGACAGAAGAAAAAGAGTCACCATAACCTTATTATTTTTCTTTTGTAATTCCTTATTTATCAATTCAACAGTCAGATTCATGCGTAGATATTCAATTGACCTTTTAACGCTTGCTGCTAATTTCATGCGTCGCTGCCTGCTGAAGTAAGGTTTTCATGTCTCTTCCTGTTATACTTCTGAGAGCTTCAATATTTGCCTTTGGAGTGAACCATTCCAATATGCCCCACTTGAAGCATTCACATCTTTTCCTGTTAGACTTAGCTGAGCTTCAGTGGTGACCTTTGGAGCAAACATGCCAATATACCTCAGTTGGATGCTTCTTTTTGTTCAAATGTTTTTAGAACTCCTGCAAAAATGGGTTTCCTTAATTGAAGCAAGACAATATATTGATTGTTGACAATCTTTGCAAAACCAGCTTCTTTTTGCAGATGCATGCAGGTTATTGGATGAAACTTAGAGAGGGAACTGTTGTGATGTGGAATGCAATGATACATGTGGCAGTTGGCTGTGGTAGAAGTTTTAGTCAACACGGTGTGGGAGTGTACTATTTCAAGGAAATGCTTGCAAAGATGGTGGCGTCCACTATATCACTTTTACTGGTCGCCTCACACCAGGACTGAGCTAGATGATGTTGAGATTTGGTGAACAATTGCATTGCTTGACATTGTTGATATCTATTTGAAGTGTTCCCAGTGTACCTTAGTTGAAGATACGTGGTGGTTAAGATTCTTTTTGGTGAGATGCTCTTTGTGAATTGGGAGGGCAGCTAGTTTTTAGCCTTTGCTTCAATGTGGATTTTCTTGTTAGCGTGTATGCAACAAGGTGCATACTTGCAGGTCTATTGATGAAAGGATAGCCTACAATGTTGTTTGTTGGATCACCATTATAATGGGTTATTATTATTTTTTTTAATGAACAAGTTTCTGATCTTTTTATGTTGTTAGCAGATGCCATCCTAGTGGAAAGATATGGCATTGTATGTTTCCTCCCGAACTAATTTGCACATGCTCTTGCCTGATTATCAGGAATCTGGCTATGTAAGGAGCAGCAACCAACTTCTGGTTTTCTGCAGAATTTCGGAACGACGCCTTCTTCCCTATGGTTTCTTTTTCATTTAGGGGCAGCAGTTTCCTGTAGATGGATGAGGCAGATCGGTTTTAAATCCCAGAAAGGGGGGGGGGGGAAGTTTTTGTCGAATTCTCATTGGGCAAAACAAGGGTTTCACCGCGTGAGTCGATGACCCTTCACCGAATCACCATGTTCATCCCTCTCCATGGTTTGGTGTACATGGGTAGGCTTCTTCCCAGAAGCTTAGTAATTACAGGCTGACAGCCATAGATATGCACACGACTTACTTTTCGTATGTCCCAGAGTTTTTATTTTGATGAATATCTTCAATTGCAAGAAAGAGTCATTGTCCCATATCCTAAACAGCATTAAATGTATTCAAAACTAAAGTATCCAGAGGCCAACAAAGCTAAATAACATATGATGATATAGAAAATTCTTATACTAGATGATCCAGATTAGCTCAGTTGTAAGAGATTTTTTTTTTTGAGGTGAAAAGCTAATTTCTTAAATCAAAAGAGTTTTTTCAAACAATGGCATTACTATTACATAACTTATTGAGCCAAGATTGATGGAAGACCACATTGGGACCACTTATTTGTAGGTTTGCAAACCAGTCATTCTCAATCACAAGACAGGTCATGTCTTTGGGCTAAGACCCTGAAATATAACCCATTCTTAAAGACTTTGATATCAAAATAGAAGCAATCACATTTGCAAATCAATACTAGGGTAGACGGGGAAATTTTGAGAAATCTGGGCGTCTACGTTGCAAATAGGCCGTCTTTCCCTCATTACCCTCCTCGGTTCCATAAAACATAAGTGTTGCATTACCGCCAATCTCCTGTAATCAGAATAACAGCAAAAATGAGGTCCGTAGGGTGAGGAACTTCTACATTTTTTGTGTGTGTGAAGCATGCAAAAGTTATGATACCATATCAGTCAACCTTACATTACAAAACAACATGGATCATGCAGTCCAAGATGTTGACAATTAAAGTAGCCTAAACAGTTCGGAGATACCTGCAGACCAGCATGACCATCATCAACTGCATTGAGGGAAGCTTTGAGAACTCGGATTGCTGTGGGACTGTTTCTTAGGATCTCCCTGCACCATTTAAGAGTTTCTTTTTCCAAATCTTCAAGCTGGTTACAATGAGAAAATGGGGTAATCTTTGTTACTAGTTAAACTTTATTCTAGACTTACGAAAGAAAACAGAAGAAAAAAGAATACATTGTAACTTCTGTCAGTGCAAGATGCAGGTAGTACGATATGAGACTAAAAGTGTTTCTTGAATGCATTAACATAGAAAGTGGCTAAAGACTTGATCAGGAACTAACCGGCACCACAGTGTTAACTAGGCCCATTTTCTCTGCTTCAGATGCACCGTAAAATCTTGCCAAGTACCACATTTCGCGTGCTTTTTTGGGACCAATCTGCTCAAGCAGAAGAGAAGTCTGAAGTTAATGACAGGTATGATGGATGAGGGGGGGGGGGGGGAAATCATACTGTAGGTAACATTCTCTCTCAAATAATTGGAGCAAGTTCAGAAGTGAGCATATAAATGATGCCATATACACCCGGAACTTGAGAACCAGAGTAGAACCAAGGTGAAATTGAGGGTGGAGGGACTGCATATTATGGGAATGAAGCTAAGAAAGCTGCAGCAAAGGAAATGAGCTTAAAATTATTCATAACATGTTTTCTAGATACCGTGTCACTGGAGAACATGGAGCGCAAAAGAAAAGGCATCTCTTTCTTAGTGGCTTACCAAGCGAGACATAATTGAACATCCATAACCTGCATCAAAGCTCCCAACCTGCAATAATCATACAAAAAGAATAATTTCAACATCCATAACTTATCATCCCATCTTCCCAAACCACACACACACACAAACAAACAAAATATTCAAATTTTAATTCCAATTATGCTTTTAGTTGTGAAAGAATCTTGAGCTTTGCTGACATAAAAAGCAAATTTGAAGGGTAATATGCATGTCAAATCTATTTCAACCAAACATGTTTAAATATATCAATTCCCTTCCCCATCAGAATCGGTACTGTTAAGGTAGGCTCAGTTTAGACTAGGTATGGTTCCTACATTGTTATGTTTATTTACTAGAAGTACTTTAGGGATTTATGTTTAGACTTTGGTTGGTGGGAATTGTAACTTAAGGTTTTGTTTTGCAATCAATATATTCCCCCTCCCACGGCTTGAGTGGGTAACTACTTATTGAAGAGTGGTCACCATTGTCTCAACTTCTGCTCCCCTCAACTCATTTTTATCCTCTAGATTGTTTGTATCAATTCTGTGACACTGTTTCAAGTATATTTGGTGATATTAACCAAGAATCCTAACATTTACTTCCAATATCACAACAAGATTGGTTGCCAATAACAATAACGTTCCAACTGTCATGAACTTAATCTTTCCCTGGTTCATAGCTCTTACACTGTTTTATCACATTATATCAATCCACTTACTTTTTGGGTTCCCTTTGCTTGTCTAAAGGTTCTAACTTCCATCACCCAATCCTAAACTACTGCCGTCAGTGGCCTTTCATGCCTGGGTATGGCAAGGAAACGAGCATAGATTTTGATACCTAGGTAATGTAGGTTATTCCACATGAGGACTATCTCAGTTAATAGCAAGTGATAAAAAGATGAAATACTATTCTATTTCCTAGTAGTCTTGCTGCAATGTGGGGGATGCAGAAAAGGGGTGAGCTCTGTTGTGATCTGAAACTAATACGTAACATGCAAATGTCCAAGCAGTCAGTAACACTTCCAGTACTCTTTCTTTTCCACCCTTAAAGTATAAACATGGCTGATCTAGTTGTTTGTCTAATTTGAAATCAGGAACAAGAAGAGCATGTTAGATTGAACTTGCATCCTTTGTATTCCATTAAGAAGCAACCAAAGGAGTTATAAGGACAGTTTTTATAGTGGAGGGGGGAGATTTTACTAAATTTTAGCAGTTATTTTATTGAAGACGCATTTGCAGTAATGCGTACTCAAAAGTTTCATGAACAGCATTTAACTTGAATGTGGGGTTGTAGCATTGAATTCTAAATTCCAAGTAATGTTTAGACTCAGCAGTTTTATGGCACTCCAAACATCACCAAGTAAACAGTATCCTAAAGGAATGTCTCTGCTTGGAATTTTAATCTGTGTAATAACAAGTGAAAAAATGAATAAGATAAAAGGACCTTTGGGCCTGTCTGACCAAATATCGCATTATCAGCTGCAATTGTTAGATCACACACCATATGCAGTACATGTCCTCCTCCAATCACATAGCCTGCAACCTGGAAATCAGAAAAAGAAGGTAAATTAACAGGTCGAATGACAGATATAAAGACATAAAAGGATAAAAACTGCAAGTAAGATTTACCATGGCTATCACTGGTTTAGGGAGACGACGAATTTGTACCTGTATGAAAACACAGAGTGCAGATGGAAATAATACAGAGGGATTATAGAAATACTATAGCAAAAGTATATACCGGGAAAAGACTAGATAATATATATTGCTGCTTGATTCTTAAGAAGACATTTAGAAAGAAAAAAGGGCACACTAGTGTGCGAGGCCAAAGTCTAGCGTGGAGTAAATGTATGCAACCTTTGCCCCTGCATCACAGTAGATGCTGTTTCTAAGTCCTGAACCCACAACCAACAGAATGCAATAGCGCAACTTAATCATCAAGCCAAGGCTCGCCCAATCAAGAAGACAAATGTCTATTTCAAATATGACCAATATTGGTTTAATTGCTGGGAAACAGATATTCAAGAGGAAAAACAACAGACAACAAAGACAAGAAGGTTGCACAGGACCCAAAAATTAAGTTCATCGCACACTAAATACCACCTGTAGGTCTAGAACATTAAGACGACCAAAGTCCTCAAAATCAGCATATCCATCTTTGCCTCTCAGTGATTGATCACCACCACTACAGAATGCCGCTGAACCCTGAAATGCAAACTTCCAACATTACAACGAGCACTTGCATATATAAAGAGTAGGACAGTAACTGACTTTGTTCCTATAATAAGATTAGCTCTTAATGGAATTGGTCTTACCCAGCCCAGACTCAATGGATCTATTTACCATGAAAGATCCAAACAAAGAGAGACTAAAAGCAAAGGAAGAGACTTTAAACTAATAACTAATCCTCATCCCAACTAGTCGGGTCACATAGCAGAATCTTGTCCAGCTGTAGCCTAAGGCCATAGCAGTTGCCAAGTAGTATCTTTCCTCACCTCTTCAACCCATGTAACATTCAGCCTTCTCCTTGTCTATTAACACCTCAAATTCATACCATATCAACCTCAATGGAAAATTCACTGGCATTCATAAAAATTGATAATAAATAAACTCTTCATCTTGTCATTTTTTGATGCTACTCATTAGTTCCTGCTCTCCTATTCCTAGTTTTGCCACTCATTAATCTTGTTTCATCCATATATCCTTTTATGTACATATTGTATCTCATTTGCACAACATTGGGTTTATTTTAGGCTTAACAGGTGAAATATGCAACCGTGGGAACTGTATACACTGAATTATTTGAAGAAATAAATGATGACTCCATATTGAATTCAATAAATTGAAAAGTTTCATGACTACTACTTCATATTAGGATCATCTAAAATAATTGTGAAGGAGATGGTACCTTCCCCGTGAAGATAATTACTCCCACCGAAATATCATCTCTGGCGTCGTTGAAAGCACTAGTGAGTTCTTTAATAGTCTGTGGCCGGAAGGCATTCCTTTTCTCTGGCCGGTTGATTGTAATCTACATGAAAATGAATGATACATTAATGTAAAGGCCTATAATGCATGCAAGGACTACCACCAGTGGCATGGAATGTGGTCAACCAACAGTGGTTGAAGAACACTGTAAGCCTCTACCCTACCATCAGCAGTGTTCTCAATATGCTGAGATGTAAACACAAGCTACAGATAAACCCCTATAAACTCTCTTCCCTTTAGGAATATTGCCTAGCAAATCCAGGCTTTGGTAAGATCCTTGCAGCACTTACATCGCCGAGATATGCTTTAACAAATTTTTTTTTTTGGTAAAAAGGAGCTTTATTAATATGTTCAGCGAGATTCGAACCCACGACCTCTTTATTAAGGGATGGGTTTCAAGTTTCAACCACCGGAACAGGAACAGATCTGCGTTGGTTTTCAAATAGAGCAAGATATCGGTTATGAACCATCCTCAAACACTGTTGGGTAATCATATTTCCCGTTGCTGGATTAGATCTACCCAGCCAAGAACAGAACATAACAAAAAGAAAAAAGAGAAGAAATAAACACAGACCTTGGCGATTCCTTCCCCCACTGCTTTCTCGTAGATAATATCAACAAACTCCTTCCCTGATTCGTCGAGGGCAGGTTCCCACACTGCTTCCTGCGTCGAAACTTCGCCATGTACTCGATGGTAGCTGTCTTTCATGGAAGCATTACAGAGATGAATGGCAGAGTTGTCAGGAGCAGAGTGAAGTGGCATGAGATGACTAGCCACTGAAGCCACTCTTCTTGTCATGGTCTTGAGGTCTTTATCTCCAGTTTCCGCCATTAGAGTGGTCGAAGTAGATCAGAAATTCTGTGATTCCGGAATTTGGACACCAGTGATCTCTCATAGTAGAGACTAGAGAGTTAGGTAGATAAGCAGACGAGAGACAACTAAGCCGTGGATGGAAAATAACCCAAGACCCACTGCCACTTGTTTTTTTTATTATAACATTATTATTATTGAAGCTCAACGAAGATAAAATACCTCTTATAATATAGTGATTACATTATTACATTATTTTATTTCTCTTAGCTTAGCGCAAATTATGTCCTATTAAGGCAATAATTGAGAAAGAAAGACACAAATAAAATTCATAATAGAGCTCTGGATCTGCATGACAGGAAAAACGCAGTAAAAGTTTGGTTCCACTAATCAAGCTTGTCGAAGGGATTACACAATGTTAATAATGACTTTAAAGTAACTCATTTGGTACAACTATAGAACTGGAATAGCAATCCAAAAATTAAAACACACACACACCCTTATAGTCAACCATTTCAACGTCCACTAAAGGAGGACTGTATACCTTTTAATTTAGGCCAAGCATAGATAGCATGCTGTAATTTCAAATTATAAGTTTTGACTTTTATTTGGTTTCAAATATTTGCAATTAAACCAAGCTCAAACAAACACAATGTGGACGTCCATGTCTTCTTCTTCCTTTCAAAAGGGTTAATCTACTACTCACCTATAGTTCAGTGGTGAGAAACAGGGGTGGACCTATGAAGGGGTCGAGGGGGGCCATGGTCCCCCGGATTTTTAAAAATTTTATAAGAATTGCCTTAATTCCGCTAACTTTTCCAGTTTTTTCTCTTCCTACATGTAAAATGTCACTATTTGCCCCCCACCAAATATTGAAAACAAACTTTAAATGTAAAATAATAGGTATAAATGGAATTCCTAATTAAAAATTAATTCTTCAATCCCTATTTATTCTCCCCTCTCTTTTCTCTCGTCTTTTCTTCCTATTTATTCTCTTCTCCTCCTATAATCGTTAGCTTAAAGAAAATTTTTGAAAAAAAATCTTATTAGATATTGAAAAATCAAAATATCATTCTTATTAGGTTTCTTTGTCTCGTTTTCGATTCACGCCAGGTTCAATTTGTTTTGGGCAAAAAAAAGAAAAAAAATGTGCTATAAGGTACTAGCTCTCCTAGGACACAAAGAAACCCAAACCAAAGTTGTTTTTCCCAGATTTTGCAAAGCACAGACAAAACTCAAAAACGGAGTGGTATTTATAGGCATTGAGGTGTCTGTACTAAACAATTTATGGCTTTGTATGAATGCACCTCTCTGTAGGGATACAAATGCCTACGTTCAAATCTGAGACGTCGGATTATTCAGCCACATGATTTAACGGTCCAGATTAAACCATCAAATAGATATATGTATCATCTTATACTAGATTCTTGGAATCCAATGGATCTACTTCCATCGCTCTTGATCAAAATACACGCTTTAAATCTAATCTTGCTTGAAGCGATGCAAGCTTGCTAAGTGTGAGCCCAAAAGCGCGTCCTTTGTATGGGTGCACCTCTTTGTAGGGATACAAATGCCTACGTTTAGATTTGAGAAGTTAGATCATTCAACCACACGTTCTAACGGATCTCATTGGAAGCTAAGTGTGTGCACCAAACTAAGACGACTTTCTCTTGTATAGTCATGCATTTCACATTAACCATATGGTCAAACTCGACATTTCCTCTTTGCATAGCATCAAGGACGAAATCAAGACTCAACGTTGGAGGGGCCAAAAAATAAAAATCTAAATAAACTTTCCTTTGGGGAGCACCAATGTTTTTGATCACACATATTGTATAGGTCCTTATAAGACCCACTGGGATCCCACCTTTAAATTATTTTATTATATTAAAACATATATTCACATATATTTTTATGAGACCTACACATATTTGAAAAAAATAAGTAAATTATTAATAATAATATTTTTCTCTAACAAAATATAAATAAACTAAAACAACAATACAAATAAAAAATGACACATGACTTCAACCTTAAAAAATTGGAGTGCAAACCAAAATCTTCTTTGGTAAGCGTGCAAACCCATATTTTTTTTATAATTATTTTTTTATTTCATATCGTAGAACCTTATAAATGTATGAAAAATTGTCCTTGGAATGCCAAATCTTCAGAAATAAATGGACCATTTTAACCAGAAGTGGTCCATATCGATTCCCACCAATTTTCCTTTGAATTGGTAACTTGTCGTATATCAAAACCTATTTTAATCAAATCCGTGTAATGCGACATGTGAACTAAATGGAAAGAAGTCAAAGAACACAGTTTGAATTAGCAAACTGCCGTATTTTATAGCTGCTGCATTCAACCCAACACTTGTACTGGGATCTACGCATCTCCATCGAACTATGCACGATGATGGAAGTTGAAATGGTGCTTTAAGGGGTTTTCCGAGTCTTTACTCTTGAATGAAAATATGATCTTGTGAAATTCTTTGCTGAGCATTGGTGATTTGGTATTGAGAAGATGGTATTTCTGTCTGATGGCATGTCTTTGGGGCTCTGGCTTGGAGTGCTCGTTTCATGCTTTGGTGTTGGATTGGATCATCTAGGGGTTCGCCTTGCTGAGATGAATTCTTGTCATCTTCCAGGTTGAGAGTATGTTGGCTGCAGCTCCAAAGGAAAGGAAGCCCTGCAATAAATAACCAAGTATTTTATTCCCTTCAGTTATCTTTTCCTGTCCTGGAGTAGTTTAGTGAAGCAACAGACTGGAAAAAATGATACCAGATTCATGATACAGTAAGAAGATTCTGAAACAGTGAAGCAACCAACCAAATACAATGTAACAAACTTCATGGGCATGGGTTTATGGGATAGGAAAGAAAAACCTGATATTTGGACAACAGCCTCGCAGATGAGCAGTGATAGACATTACTCAAAAACATCGAGGACAAAAATGCTTTACCTGAGGATGATCAGATCCCTTTACCCTGAAACACTCTGCTACCTCTCCTTCCGAGAATCTCTTACTCCCAAGTTAGGAGCCTGCACCAGAGAATGCACAGGCATCAAACCATGAAAAAGCAAAAATAGATGACTAGAAGTTTCACCTGTAGACAAAGGTTAAATTCAACCACCCTGGGTTCTTTTTCCAAGATGCAACGGCTGTCTAAACAGCTATTTGAAAAATAAAAACTACTTGCAATCTGTCTGGCATCGAAACGTCTATATGCAACAAAAGATACATAAGAAGAAAAGAGAAAAAGGAAGTAGAAGAGATCACCTGGATTCAAATCTGATCTCGTATGAAAATTGCAGCAGATATAACTTTATGAGTCAAATAAATCCTCCAGCAAGCCTTTAATATGACAAAATGAAGCAAGGCATAAAGAAAAGTAGCTAAGTGACATTAGTGAAAAGTGTTCATCCACATCAATATAAGTGAGAATCACACTTCAAAATTTCTGATTCTAATGCAACAGGTTTCAGTCCAGAGTACAATAGACCGAAGACTGAAGGCATATATGGAACTGGTATGTTTTCACTATTTGAGATATAAAAAAGGATGATCACCAATGTTCATGGCAGTTACGGGTAGCAGCAAGGCACTCATGCATGTCATATAAAAAACCAAGAGGGAATCATTAAAGGAAGTCCCAAGAGCTAAAATACAAAGCTGAGATGGATGGACATTCCTGAGGGCCTCAAAGGTCGGACATTTGGTAATTGCAACACTTAATAAAATTAGTTGATTTAATTCATTAATCGTAAAACAATAGCATCCAAGTTGCTAGATGTAAATAATGGAATCCAGCATCTTTTCAAAATAAAACTACTAACATAGTTTTAAATCTTTATCGAAGATGCACAAAGCTGAGGGCACAAAATTAGGGAGAGGACTTACACACAAGCTTAAATAGAAAGAAACCGAATGGAAGCCATATGTTCAATGATTAGTTCCAACTTTTCAAATCCAAATATGAAAAGAAATAATTCATGCCCCATAGAGTTCAAAATTAGCAACAGCACTTTGAAATAGATGGATACAGGCATTGCCTCCCTACATGAATTTGCCATATGAACTCTATCCCAACTAGAATATTGCATTCTTAAGCTTCTTTCTTCTACAAGTCAAAAGCAATAAACATTGCTAGCAGGCAATGCGGAGTAGTATAGCTTTACATTTTTGAAACCAAGTCTTCACCATGTAACTGAAAAAAAGGTTAGAACCTCCCTTTTTTTCACATGGATTTTAAGAGTAAGCAAAGCCAGTGGAGAAGTCCATGGTACTAAAGTCAACAATAATATCCCTTCGATCATAAAAACAATATCTAGACATCTGATACAGGCCTCTGCTTTACTTTTTTGGGTAAACCTGCGATAGGGCTTGAAACTCAAGAAACTGCATCGGACGTTGGCCAACCAGAATTTGGCATTGAATGAGGACAACCCTTCTGATATGGCCAAGCTATAGTTGACTGAAAAAACTAAAGCTTCAGCTCCTTGAGAGTAAATTGAGAGATTGTTGATCAAATTGATCCTTTGACTTAACTTGATAATTAAATATCTAGCAAACAAAACGTAAATACCAGTGTAAATGCACAAAAACACACTCTCATTTTTTCTAAAGGTTAAGGGGTAAGTTACTGAGCTAAATATCTCAAAATATAGCAGAACAGTACTTCTGCAATGACTATTGCTGTTAAGCATAATATCTTCTTATCCAAAGTCTGTTGTAAAATAGAATATCCCACAAACCAGCGGAGCGTTAATAACAATGATACAGATAAAAAAATAAAAAAACAGAAGACAAATAATGACCTCAGGAATGGAGTCAATTATGCAAGAATGGCACCTTACACAACAGTCAAAATGACCTTAACTGTCCCCAACCAGAGCTTAAGCAGATAATCCAATTCACATTCCAACTAAAACATGTAAAGGAAGAAAATCCACACTCCTACAACAAGGTCCTACAAAATTCAGGAAACAACCATAAAAAAAAATAAAAAAAGAATACAAAATCAAGCACACAGAAACTAAATCTACTGCAAAATCCCACTCAGTACAGCAGCATTGGAAGAAAATGATTACAAGTGAATGAAGAACCAACCTCCAGAAATAAAAGACTGAAATGCAGAAATGATTGGACTAGGGAAAAGAAAGAGAGGAATAAAATATCTAGCACATTGTGAGAATAATCTACCATGGTATCTCTCTCTCTAGCAACTCCGGAAACCCCAGCAAGCCTCAAGAGAATGAAGAGAGAACCACAGAATAAACAAATGGATTTAGTTCTCAGACATAATGAGAAATCATCACAATTTTCCTAATACAGACTTTTGACTTCTGAACACTTGAGGGGGGGGGGGGGGGGGGGGGGGGGAAGAAGAAAAAAAAAACTTTAGATCAAATATGAGAGTGACAAGAAGCCCAATTTGTTGATGGGAATGAGAGCACAGCAATATGCTGGAGCTTCTAGCATGAAAGAATACAGTAAGTCAGCAGACATGATAGCTGCTCAAGATGGGATGAGGAGATCTGGCTGGTATTGCAAAACCAACATTTTCTCCTCTTCAAGTAAATGTTACAACAGAGTCTTCATTGTTCAATAGTTGCTGTTGCAGCTGGAAAATTTATGCTCAAGGCAAAATTTCAATAATCTATGTCACAAGGTGTAGAGAATCAAATGCTAAACAGAACTTCATTTGTAAAATTACTTTTCCTGCAGAAGAAAGCCCTCTCTCATTCTCTCTCTCTCTCTCTTCCAATCAGATCTAAGACACAGCTGAGCAAGTACAAATGCCCCAGATCTCTTTTGGTAGTGGTTGCTAGATAAGCACTGCCATCCAAACAAACTAAAAACTCAGCAAGGGATAGTGATCAACTGTTGAAACTGTAACTTCTATTTAACAGCAAAATATTTACACTTTTCAACCTCAAAACAGCTTAGGACAAAAGTTGTGCCACCCAAAGCAAAACATCAAAGAAGATAAACAAAATAAAAAGAGCCAAAAGAGGGCATACCCAATGCATGAAACACCCATCACTGCTCAGGGTCATACTGTACATCCTTGTTTAAGTAACTGGCAATTTAAACAAGGATGTACAGTATGATCTCAATCAGGCAGAGCCACATGGTGCCATTGTCACAACACAGAACACCTAACTTATTGTCTTTGGTTTGTTATGAGGCCTTTCTCAACCTTGACCCTGAACCTGGACAAGTGTCTCCACAAGAACCTCCTTCCTGGGTCACCTGTTTTGAACCCCTCGTCTTCCAAAGCACCTCCTCCTTCTTCAGTGGCTTGCGTTGACCCATGGACACCTCCTTCTTGGGCGCACTGCCTTGACCCCTTGTCTTCACGGCTACCTCCTTGAGTGGCCTGCGTCGACCCATTGGCTCCACAGCCACCTCCTCGTTGGGTGGTTTGCCTTGACCCATGGTAGCCTCCTTGTCTCCAAAGGCCTGAATCTCGACTGTTGTCTCTGCAGGCACTTCTTTCTTCTTGCGTGGCCTGCCTCGACCCCTTTTTTCCACATTCACCTCCTTGTCTCCACAGTTCTGAACCTCTCCAGTTGTCTCCATAGGTAACTCCTTGGGTGGCCTTCCTCGGGCCCTAGTCTTTACATGCCCCTCCTTGGGTGGCTCGCCTTGACCCGCAGGCAAATCCTTGTCTCCCCATCCCTGAACCTGAAAAGTTCTCTCCACAGGGACCTCCTTCTTCTTGGGTGGCCTGCCTCGACCCCTTGCCTGCAAAGGCACCTCCTTCTCCGTTAGTTTGCCTTGATTCCTTGCTTTCTTCTGTGACTCCGATGGTTCCTGATATTTTACAGTCATCTGAGATTTGCCCAGTTGAACATCACCAACTGCAGAAGCCACACCCACATCCAATGGCGACGCTTTATCTTGCTCGACATTTTCATCCTGCTCCTTGGGCCCTTGCTGCTTCTCCAGGAGACCTGTTCCTTTGGGAGGTCTACCTCTCTTTCCTGGCACCTTCTTCTGGAGACCTGATCCTTTGGGATGCCCACCTCGCCTCATTTGCCCCTTCGGTTCTTCTTGGTTCTGCCGGATCTGTGGTTCTTTTCTACTCGTTCCTAACTCCATCCTCTGCTTTTGTGAAACCTCCATTTTTGTTTCTACTTCTTTTGGTTCCTCTTCCAGATAACCATCTTGCTTCTTCTGTAAAGGTTCCATTTCTGTTACAGATTCGTCCTGCTCTTCACTGTGACACTCAGATTGCTGATTAATCTTCCTCTGTGAAGGTTTCATTTCTGTTCCTGATTCTGCTTGCTCTTTACAGTGACGCCTAGGTTGCTTCTTCTGCAAAGGTTCCATTTTACTTCCTGACTTCTTCTGCTCTTTTCTGTGATGCTTAGGTTGCTGCTTCTGCTTCTTCTGTGAAGGTTCTATTTCTGTTACTGATTCCTTTTGTTCTTCACCGTGAGGCTTACGTTGCTGCTCCTGTTTCTTCTGTGAAGATTCAATTTTTTTAGCTGATTCAATCTGCTCTTCTACGTGACACCCAGTTTGTTGCTTCCACACATTCAAAGGTTTCATCTCAGATCCTGATTCCTTCTGCTCTTCGCTATGATGCTTAGCTTGCTGTTTGTGCTTCTTCTGTGAAGGTTCCATTTCTGTTCCAGCTTCCCTTTGTTCTTCACTGTGACGCTTACGTTGCTGCTCCTGTTTCTTCTTCTGCAAAGGGCCTATTTCTATTACTGATTCCTTTTGTTGTTCTTCACTGTGACGCTTACATTGCTGCTCCTGTTTCTTCTTCTGCAAAGGGTCTATTTCTGTTACTGATTCCTTTTGCTCTTCGCTGTGATGCTTACGTTGCTGCTCCTGTTTCTTCTTTGAAGGTTTCAATTTTGTTCCTGATTCATTCTGCTCTTTTCTGTTACTCTTAGGTTGCAGGTTCTGCATGTTCTGTGAAGGTTCCATTTCCGATCCTGATTCCTTCTGCTCTTCTCTATGATGCTTAGGTTTCTGTTTCTTCAGCAAAAGCTCAGTTTTAATTCTTAACCCTTTATTCTGTTTCTTGAGTTGATTAGCTTTCCTGTTTGGCTTCTGCTGCTGCTCTGAGGATTGCTTCTCTTTCACATTCTTCCCTGCCTCAATTGCAAAAACTACCTCCTCCTCTCTTTTCACAGCAGGTAGAGAAAGCAGTACACCAGTCAGGGGCTTGGTTTGCACTTGCTCTCCTTGCTGAAATAGGTTTGCAAGACGTGTACTCCGTCGGACTGTTGACTCCGATTTCTTGCTTGGCGACCCCTCCTTCTCCTTCTTAATAGATTTGGACCTCCAACAAAATACCACAATGGCATCATCATCATCATCACCAGCACATTGGAGGGACAATTGCTGTTCCTGAGGCAGCTGTTCTTTAGACTTCTCATTTTCCCTCACCACATCTTCAACAACCATAGGAGGCCCAGCTGGTAAAACCATCAAAGCATCGTTATTAGCAAGTGAAGCAGGGCTTCCCACTTCTGGATGTTTTTGCTGTTCCACCACAGGTGTACTCGGATGCTGCTGCCACTGCAATAATTGATTGCACTCAGTAACAAAAGCTCCCTTCTCCAAAGCAGCATCCATTGGACCATGATTACCAACATTAGTGGCAAAAGATTCCAACTCTGGATGATTTAGCTCCTCGCCCCTATGGGGACTTAGTAGCTGCTGCTCCTGTGTCTGGAAGGGCTTCTCATCTTCAGAAACTGGAGCTCCCTTGCCCTCCATTGAAGCAATAAATTTCCCACTGGATAAGCCCGTAAATGATTCATTAGCATCACTGGAAGCAGTTCTAGCTTCTGCTTCTTTCAACTGTTGTGTAGAACTCAGCACAATCTGCAAATGTTCCTCACCATTAGGTTTAGAGGCTCCCGTCTCCCCTACCAAGGCCCTAGTTTCGTCACTACATGGGACCGTCGACGTACTACCATTATTATCGATATTTCTAGCATCAGTCATCTGCATCAAGCTATCACAATCGACGTGATCATCTGGTTGCTTCTGTCCACGCCGGCTCCGCTGCTCGTGCTTTCTATGAGGGGTTGCCTTAAACTTCACAATTAAACTTTTCTGCATCACTTCCTCCCCTGCCCTAACATCCGGTGGCTCCTTAGGATGGATAATCAAACCTTCTCCATCAAAATGCTCAGTTCTACTCGCTTGTCCGGGATGTATTTGCCGTTCGCACCCACGCTTCCTAGAAAAGCCACCTCGTTGCGGCGGTGACGACGGGTGGTTTCTCTCTATTTCCACTTGCAGTTGACGTAGGGTTTCTTCCTTTTCAGACCTACATTTTTTATTTTGGTTCCCTCGTCCTCTCTTCTGCGATTGAGATCTCTGTGAGGGCTCCTTCCGACGTTTTCCACAAGATCTGTTCCTAACTGTTTCCTCCAGAACGGCGGCATCATCATCATCATCAGGCTGCTGATGCTGCTCAGGGTTTGATAATGAAAGCGAATAACGAGAGTTAGGGGTAGCTTTTATCTCACCCGCCTCAGTGAGTCTGCGAAGATGGTGAGGAAGAAGATGCAAATGAGCCCACGGCAAATGTTTATAGGTTGAGAGGATGTAATCCGAAATCGCTTCTTCGGATGCACCACCTTCATCTCCCAACCACTCGATAGCTCTCTGAATCATCTGCAAGAAATAATAACACTAAAAACCCATTTTCCAGTAGAAGCCAAGAAAATAAATTAGGGAGAAGAATAGAGCAATGCAGTGTCGACTACCTCCGCATATGGAGGGTGATTAGGAGTGCGATCGAGTATCTGAGGGATTAAACTACAGAGACGGGCTTCGATAAACTCTCTTCTCTCTGCAGAGAGGTTCTGATGAAAAGGAGACATGGCCAAGCGACGGAAGACGCCTCTCTTCAACACTTCCATGGCTTCAAGCTTCTTCGTTCGCTCCTTCGCCCTACGAACCACGTTGTCGTAGGCAAGATGAAGGCTACTGCTCCTTTGGTCTGCTTGTCCCCTAACCATGGCACGATTGAACGAAAGTTTAAAGGGAAAATTTGTCGAAGAAGATCGGAATCAGAAGACGAAAGATTTTTTCTTACCTTCCAGATCGCCTACTTCCCATTATCCTAGCAGAATTTTTCGGAAGTTGGAAAGATGGTAACTCACGCTCGAGTCATTCGTCTAAATTGTAATCTTCCGCCATTATCGTGCGCATTGAGTAGTACAGTAGAGTAGAGTATAGTAGAGTGTCTCTTCCTTCCTCTTCGATCTTCACGCTACGGCACAGAGATTCCCGTACTGTTTCTGCGCCACGACTTTTCCGCGCCATAGAAGTATAGAACCGGAGTTCCTCTCTCCCTCTCAATCTGATTTTTAAATTTTTTTTATTTTGATTTTCTTTGGATAATGACATTTTCCCCCCTCTTGTTTGAAAAATATCAAACTCCACCCTTTAACTAGATGATAATACTTTAGAAACGACCGCCTCCGTTATTTATTATTATTATTTTTTTTTTTGAACGAATGATGGAGAAGAGACTTGCTTGGAGCACAAGTATATTAAAGCAGGTTAAAGACTCAACTTCCCTAGGGGAGGTCTTGGGTTCGCACCCACTCGGCGGCATTAATATAAAATTCCACCTGAGAAAGTAAATCGTGGTGCGCGCAAGCTGGCCCGGGATGAACCTCAATTCTAAAAATAAAAAAAATAAAAAAACTAAACCAAATGTTTACGTTCTCTTACCAAAATATATATATATACCCCTTTAAAAGGGAAAAATAAAAATACACCGAAGAGCAAATGAACCAAAAAATTTGAACCTAAAATCATATAATTCTCCCCAAAAAAAAACCCTCGAGAATGCGTTAAATTTGATTGATTGTAAAAAGAAAAAAAATATCAAGCTCCCCTCTAAAATATAAATAAATAAATTTTTGTTTAGATATTAACATGCATTAACAATAGTAGAATACACGACCTCTTCACTAAAAAATATTGGATTCACCACTAGAACAACTCTACGTTAGCACAGAAAAACATGAATCTCACGAATTGAAACCTTATCTAGGGCAATAAGGAGCAAGGGATTAATGACAAAACTTTCACTTTTACAGTTAGAACAATTATGCGTGGGTAATTTTCACTTTTACGTATTAAGAAGAAAAAAAGCCACTAAAGTCATAATTCTTCTAAACCTAGATGGAAAGTTAACTTCACTTTAGAAGATGGATGTCAATCAACTTTCAAGCATCTTCTCTATAAGCTATTTCAAAATTCAAACACATATTCGGAAGCCAAATGGTTGTATTACCTTCCCTCATTTTCTTTCTAAATAGATACAAACTATCCAGAGGTTTCGAATTCAATAAATAATTTTGTACCAAAAAAAGGAAAAAAGTGGAGTGACAATTAAGAAAATAATTGTTGAAACAAGTTATAAGACTTGGGTTCTTTTTTATATCAATTATCATTCTCTATTATGTCTATTTAAAAGAAATAAGTATAATAATTTATTATTAGTCAAGAATTTGATGAATTTTGTCAAAAATAAGTTTGGCATGTCAAAATAAAAAATTGTTAGAAAATAATAACAAACAAGCAAAATAATAATAATAATAAAATATATAATTTTTTATAAAAGAATGTGTATTGGCTATTTTACCCTCATCTTAACTATAAAAGTTTAAGTAAACTTTTACATAAATAAAAAAATGAAATTCTCACCATAATATATAATAACAAAAAACCTGTTATAGATTTTGGAGGTTTTTCTATTATTTTAAATAAAAATATATCTGATAATAAATGTTAAATATTTTAAAATAATAAAAAATCCTCACAATTGAGAAATTATAATTATACCAAAAAGAGCCTTGATATATAAGGTACTTATTTCTATTGTGATACAAGTTAAAAGTTGTTTTGACAGTAAGACCTTAAAGTGAGGCATATTTTATGATAGAGTCTTTCAATTAATATTTCTATTCCCTCCCATGTAACCAAGTTTTAATGCTAAAGTGACCACAAGATAAAATAGCATATGACTTCCAATAACAAGCGTACGATCTAATCTACCACCTTGAGCACATTTAATACATTCAACAATATCATCACATAAATAAACATGATCAACAAAATCAAAAAAGTTTTCCGAAAATTTCTTCACACAAAAGGAAGGGATTGGTTTTCAACATGTAATTAGAACCCAATTCATCATACCCTTCTCATGTGATATATGCTCAAACCCTAATGTTAGGTATTTTGATTAAAATCTATATTAAGTTTCAAAATTAATTTTTGTATTTTTTTATTTTAATTATTTTGTAGTGTGTGGGACCCATGAGGTAAGGTAGTAATGAGGTACCCATGAGTATAGGAGGCCTTTCATAACCTTGGTTATGAGGCTCTTCATAACATTAATCATGGGTCTTTAAAAGTCTTGATTATGGTGATGAGGTGGGCTTATTTGTAAGAACTATTGATCTTCAATTCTCATTTCAACTTGATGATCATTCATGGTCATTACCATGAGTGGGGTTAAGATTATTGAATGGATTAAGTTCAATTCATATAAAAGATGTGAGTTTATGATCATTTATTTTCTAAATTAATAGTATCCATTTAGAAATCATACAATGTGTACCCGTAGTCTGACTTTTAGCGGTAGTCAGTTGTCCTTGTTCTCCTCTTTTCATTGCCCTATTGAGTAAGGGTCGGTGTTTGCAAAAATGTCGAGCCGACGGGGTCAGGTACCAGTAGTGACAATGGGGAAAGGGATCAAAATATTGCCACATATGTATTAACATCTTATATGCCTAGTTAATGAGGGAAAATGTGAATATATATGTACTTTTTTTTTTTTTTTTCTGGTGCAAAGACGGGGTTAAACAACCCAAAGGAACAAACAGAAAACTTAACTTAAATAAGATTCTCTATCCACCATGAGAATTCTTTCCAACTCAGCTGGAGGATCTGGGAAGAAAGCCCATGGGTCTAAGGGACAAAGTTGCACCCTAGACATCCAATCAGCAGCTTTGTTTGCTTCTCTACCAAGATGAACAAACCTCACCCTTCCATTAACGCCTGAAAGGGTTTTTATAGGGATAATTACTATTGGCCCCCTTTACTTTGATTTTATTACTACTGTATCCCCTGTACTTTTCAAAATTACTAATCCAACCTTCAACTTTGTCTATGATTACTATTGCCCCCCTACCGTTAAGTTCCGTTAGTTAACTGATGATGTGGCATCTTTATATTTTCTCAAAAATCCCAAAATACCCTTATACTTATCTTTTTACTTATTTACCCTTTTGTCAAGTTACAGTAATACCTTAATTAACTGTGGACAAAAAAAAACTACAATCCATGTCAAGTTACAGTAGTACCTTAATTAACTGTGGACAAAAAAAAACTACAATCCATTTTATTCTCAAAAAAAAAAAAAAAAAAAAAAAAAAAAAAAAGAAAGAAAGAAAGAAAGAAAGAAAAAAGAAAAAGAAAAAGAAAAAGAAAAGAAATAGAATGAATAATTGAATAAAACTCAAATAGAAACGGAAGAGGAAAAAAAATCGAATTCAACTCAAATTGGAAATTGAATATCACATAAAAAATTTTCAAAATAAATGAAGTTTAGTGAGGGTGGGAAACCAAATTGGATTTGAATTTTGTTCATTTATTTAATTCAAAATAAATGAAGTTTAGTGAAGGCGGGAAACCAAATCGGATTTGGATTTTGCTCATTTATTTAATTTAAAATAGATGAAGTTTTGTGAATGTGGGAAACCAAATCGGATTTGGATTTTGCCCATTTCATTAGTTCAAAATAAATGAAGTTTAGGGTAAAATTGATATTTAATCTGGTTTTATAAATGAGGTAGCATCGTCATTTGATTTCTTAATTTTAATGAAGGGCAAATTAGACATTACAAATTCAAACTTAACGGCAACTTAACACCGTCATAAGGAAGGGGGGCAACAATAATTTCGTAAAGAACATGGTTTTTTTAGTAATAAAATCAAACTACAGGGGGCAACAGTAATTATCCCGTTTTTATTTCCTCAATGAGGCGAACAATACTCCCTTGTGCATGCCTACAAGGGTCGAGGAGAGCAACAGCTTCCTTAGAATCAACAAAACCCCAAACTCCAAGCCAACCTAAGGCATAAATGTACATGATTGATAAAAATATAAATTAATTGACCCAAAAAAAAAAAAATATGAAAATCATGATTTCCTTTAATGTGTTATCTTTTAAATTAGGGAATCGGGATCATCTCCCCGTCGAGGGAGACGGCTTCCCAACCACAAATGCCAGTGGATCCCACAGGTGAAAAAATAAGTGTTTTTTTTTCAAAATGTATTTTTCACCAATGGGACCCACTGACTTTTGTGGTTGGGAAGCGGTCGAGGAGCACTCTGTGCTCCGCTGACGGAGAGCTGATCCCGACTCAAATCAGGGCCCTAACTAGGCTCCATTGTGGCAGGTGAATTATAATGTTTCTTTAATTGAGAATACAATTTTATGATCAAACTTTAGCTTTACCCCAACTTGTTTATTCAAAATAAATAAGGATACCCAACTTTAAGTAACGAAAACTTGCTTAAACTTTGACCAAATGTTCTAATAAATGCAAATTAACTATATAACATTCCATGAAAATCATTACCAACCAATAAGGGATTGGGAATGGTATCTTCGGTATGGTCAGTATTTCCACTGTATATCGGATGAACAAGAGTATACAGAAATCTATACAACTTTTGTTTTTGGTAGAAAATTTTAAGAAGTCCATAACAACTAACAAGCTTATGAAGAAGAGGGTACAGAGGCGATAAAGAAAGGATTCTGTTCAAGTTCTTTAATGATAAGCAGTGTTTCTTTTTTCTATACCAAAAGAAAGAAGATGTCTTTGTTTTTCTTCTTCTCGTGACATCCATGAATCTTCAGTGCAGGAAATCATGTTGGGGAATCAGTAGCAGGGGAACTTATGTAGAATTTTTTAGCAACCACATGTAAAAAGGCTCTTCAGAATTAAATACAGAAGCTTCACTGACATCATGACTAGCAATAATTCTCACTTCTTCTGGCTTTCAACTAGATCGATCTTCAAACAGTCTCAGTCGACCAAACTCTTGCTGCATATTGTTCTCTGACTCCATATTCAAGGCTTCCGGTTCCAGCTCCATCACCTCCTTCCCTGACCCACCATCCACCATTGCTTTTCCTGGCCACTGTAGTAGCAAGGGCTGCTCCTCTGTTTCTACCTCTACTTCTTTCTGGGTTTCTTGCCGTTGAAACCTAAATTTCTTACGCCGTTCTCTGTGTGAGAGGTGCTTCTCCTTAGATTTTCCAGGATGTCTTTCTCTGATGCTTGTCTCCGTGAAGGAAGGATCATAACCATCGTCGTCGTCAGCATCATCATCAGAATTAGGCTGCTGCTGCTGCTGCTGCTGCTGCTTCCCAGGTCTTGATAATGAGAGCGAATAATGAGGGATAGACGTTAACTCACCCGATTCGGTGAGTTTGCGGAGATGCCGAGCAAGAAAACCCGAATGAGCCCACGGCAACTGCTCATCGCCATAGGTTGAATTGATGTAATTCGAAATGGATGTTTCAGTCGAACCACCTTCTTCTTTCAGTGCCTCGATCGCTCTCTGTATCATCTGGGGAAAAAGAAAATAAAAATAAAACCCCCATTTCCAAGATCAACAATTTAGTCCTTAAAGAAACCCAAACAATTGATCAGGGAAGTACCTAAAACCTACCTCAGAATAAGGAGGGTGTTTAGGTTTGTGTTCGACTATCTTATGCATTTTAGCATCGAAACGGGCTTCGATTAGCTTTCTCTCCTTTGGAGTTTTGTTCTGAAACACAGGAGAGCTGGATAGATAATCTTGTACACGTTGCTTCCACATTTCTTCTAGGCAAAGCTTCTTCCTCAAGATTTCCACGGCTATACAAATACATACAGTGCGTGCTCAGGTGCGAGTCTGTCGTCGATCACGGGACTTGGGAATGGATTTCTTTCTTCTCTGAAACAGAAACTACTTCGTCACTGACATTCTATTTTCCCCATCCAGAACTGAAGCTTCTCTCTTATATACTTAACGTAGAGGGCTTTGCTTGGCTCTTGTGGATTTGATGTGCATGACCCTCAAGCTAAAAACCATGGGCTGTTAGATCAGAATCTTGGTCGAAAATTAATCTCCTATGACCCAGGTGAAATTTAACGGTTGAGATTCAATTTTGACTTGAATTTTGGATCTGACGGTCCAAAATCTTGGCTTGAATAATACACAATTTCCGAATACAATCTTTTTCCGCTAAGGAAGGTGGGATCTTGGTTCTGTCCCGGCCGCGCCCGCTTCGCCGTCCCTTTGCTGTTTGACACCCGGTTTGCTTCCTCTTTCTTTCTCGCCCCCTTCTCTTCTTTCTCTGCTCTTCCTTTCCGCTGGGCTTCTCCTGTCTTCTTCTTCTCCTCGTCTTGCCTGCGTGCGTTGTTCTTGTTCGTCCTTCGTGCCCCCTTTGGCGTGGTGTCTGTTTGGGTTTCGGGCGTCGGGTGCTTCTTGGGTGTTGCGGGGCGGAGGGGGGGGGTTAGTCTGGTTTGTTTTCTTTGCGATTTTGTGGGGTTGTGATAGCGATGGTTGCGGGGAGTCGTTGTGGAGCTGGGTGTCCGGTTTGTCCTTCGCCGTTGCTCGGGCGAGCCTGTTGATGGGTTTTGGTCTTCCGCTAGTGCTTGTTCCCGTGGTCCAATTCATTTTGTTTAAAATAATTTGCGGTTAGGGTTTTTTGGTTTTTTCTTTTTTCTTCAATCGGATTGGAGAAGATGTTGCGTCGGTTCCGGCGCCATTCTTGAAACATATCAATTGGTGGAGTCCAATCCCCGACTGACCTTCTCTGCTCCCGCCTCCTCCCCGCCGCCTTAATGTTAAAGTTTTTTTATGTTAGATATAAATTAACACATTATATTAAATAACCTAAGCGGCACTTTGGTCCTTTCCGTTTGTTTTGAAATACTTCGGGGCTCGTTTAGTCTCGCTTATCCACTGTAATATATTACATTAGGCCCACTAAGGGCTCCCTTTTCTTAATGTTATCTTCTCGTTATCTAATTTATGAGTCAAGCTTCTTGTTCCAAACACGGTTAGTCTCAATTAGTTTTTTATTTATTTTCAATTTTACCCCACATCTTAAGTTTAAAAATATTATTCATTAATCATATCCTTCAAACTTTGGGAGGAGTAAGGAAAAATAGAGAAATGAGTCAGTATAATGTTATTCATACAAAGTTATTAATGTCTTCTTAAAAAGTTTAACTTGCTTTGTTATATCACAATTAAATTCTGGTTTTTTCTTCTTTGGGGATGTGCTTGTTACTATGGGGTGTGACCAAATTCTAATATAGGCCGGTGGGTGCCCCCGGCCTCCTTGTGGGGGCGGTCTTTCGCTTGACAAACCCATCATTGGCAAATTCTGGTTTTCTAAGGACAAAAAGGTGTCATTGATATATTTTTATTTTGCACTAGATTTGATCGATAAATTAAATAACTCAATGATGACATTAATTTAAAAGAGTGTTAATTTTCCAAAGGAAGAAAACAGGAAAGACTAGACAAAGCTTAAACGTTGGCTCAGTAAGCTCCGAAGAAAACTACCACATTTGTTAGAACATGTTTGAGGTTACCTAATTTTAGACTTAAGTCGGCCAACTCTGAAAATAAAATCCAATTGAATCCAACACCATATTCCCTCTGTTGCTTATCATCTTTAATCACTTGAACTTAGAAGCTTCCAACACATGCATAAATTAATCCATGTTGTATAGCGTAATTGTTGTTTCAAAATCTTTTTCTAAGTGCAATCTGGTTCACTTTTGGTCCAAATCAGGTTTTTAGAGATAAAAAAAAGTGAGAGTGGGCAGTCTCAAGCTACGGGAAGCCACATCCAATAATTAAGTCAGATTCAGGAAAACACGAATTGTCGTATTTAAGAGTAAATGCTCCAAGAAGGAATGTCTAACGTCTTCTTTGGAACTTGCAGGAGAATAAATGCTAGAGTTATTGTAACTAGGCTTACCCTTCTTTGTACTGAGTGTATTGCTTATATATCAATTCCATACCTTTGACATCGCAAGGATGTATTGTAACCGTCCAATCGTCCACGTCAGGGTGAAGGGTTGAGATTTGCTCACGTTGGATTACTCAATCACCAAGTTAAGGGCTCAATCTTCCTAAAGAAGCTTCAAGCCAGCAACATCTTATCCCAAACTGATTAGAGGCTCAAAGTCATGTAGTCGACCTCCCAAGTCATAGTGTTCATCACGGTCTTCCCTATCGGCGGTTTTCCTCTTACTTTGGTTGGTATAACCTTGACCATCACCATTATCGGTTTAGCTTTGACAACACCACTGTTTGTGATCTTCAGTCTGGTTTGGGTCCTTGCGGCGTTCGTCATCGGAATAGTGCTGATGGGGTTTCTTGTTTCGGGTGTATTTGGGCTCACGGCAGTGTCTTCTCTATCATGGATCTTCAATTACTAAAACTCACAGAAAATCCCAAGTTATTTTTAAATTTCATAAAGATAGCGAGCATTTGTACTAAAACTCACAGAAAATGTAGAAACTTATCCAACAACTGGATGTCGAATTGAGAGCTCAAAATCTATAAGAACCATAGAGCAAGATTGCACAATAATGTTAGGGTTTTTTTTATTAAAATCTATATTAAGTTTCAAAATTAGTTTTTGCATTTCTTTTATTTTAATTGTTTTGTTAGTGTGTGGGACCCATGATGTAAGGGTGATAATGACGCACCCATGAATAAAAGAGGCCTTTCATAACCTAGGTTATGAGACTCTTCATGACATTGATCATGGGTTTTAAAGGTCTTAATTATGGTGATGAGGTGGACTTACTTGAAGGAACTATTGACCTTCAATTCTCATTTCAATTTCATGACCATTCATAGCCATTACCATGAGTGGGGTTAAGGTTATTGAATAGATTAAATCTAATTCATACAAAAGAGGTGAATATGAGAGTTAATTCTCCAAGTAGTAAGGAGATTAGGTCAAGGTAGTTTATTCTCATTAGTGGAGAAGGGACAAACTCATTGATTCTTCATTAGTAGGGAATTGATTCTATTCCTTGTGAAGAGGTGGGTCATTGTGATTCAATGATCCAATTCATTGCCTTAAAAATCTCAAAGGGTGTAAGGTATGGTTTGGTCCTATATAAACCTAACCTTCCTTGCATGTGGTGGGTAATAGAAACACTCCTCACACATGCATAATTTGTCACTTATTTTTAAAAGTTTATTCCTTTGAGTTTGTCTAAGTGTAGTGCTCTAGCTTTTGACTTCTTGAAGGGACTAGAAGAACTACCTCATCTTCTAGTTTGAAGTTACTTTATCTTAGAGATAGTGGAGCAAAGAACCCTTGGTAGTAGGGTGCATCAATTACCTTAAAGACAACATTTAATGTGTGACTTAACCTCATCCATCGGTGGTTCGTTCGACTGCAACATCAAGCTCTCCGAATTGACTAAAGGTCTCCATCTTTCAATTGTATTACAATTTCATTATTGTGTTTTGTAGAATTTGTAATACAATTACCCCAACACATAATCTTTAAAGTATAAATCCACACCAAGTTAACATTTTTATGTGCCAAAAATAAATATTAAAAAGATATATAATTACTAGAAAAGGTAAATAAGTATCTAAAATATTGATGTAACATTAGTTTAAGGAGAATCATTGGAAAATCAACAAAATAAATAAATAAAGCATATACATGACAAAACACAAGGTTTGGCTAAGATGGGTGTGAACAATTATATTGAATTTACTTTGTCCCAAGTTCTAGGTATGATGGAAAACTCCTATTACAAGTATGATGCCACTGTTTGAACCCTCCAAAAATTAATAGTATCCATTTAGAAGGAAAGGGATCAAAATATTGCCACATATGTATTAACATCTTATATGCCTAGTTAACGAGGGAAAATGTGAATATGTACCCTTAACATATGCATAAATGCTACATGATTGATAAAAATATAAATTATTAGCCCAAAAAAAATATGAAAATCATGATTTCCAAAGGAAATGTGTTCTCTTTTTAATTAGGGAATCGGATCATCTCTCCGTCAGGGAGCACTCTGGAGCACAGAGACGGCTACCCAACCACAAAAGCCAGTGGGTCCTGCAAGTAAAAAAATAAAATTTTTTTTTTCAAAATGTGTTTTTTACCAATGGGACCAACTGGCTTTTGTGGTTGGGAAGCCACCTAGGAGCATTCTGTGCTTCCCTAGCGGAGAGCTGATCCCGACACAAATCAAGGCACTCTAACTATGCTCCATTGTGGCAGGTGAATTATAATGTTTCTTGATTGAGAGTACAATTTTATGATCAAACTTAGCCCAACTTGTTTATTCAAAATAAATAAGGATACCCAACTTCAAACTTTGACCAAATGTTCTAATAAATGCAAACTATATAACATTCCATGAAAATCTATACAACTTTTGTTTTTGGTATAAAAATTTAAGAAGTCCATATATAACAAGCTTATGAAGAAGTTACAGAGGCTATAGAGAAACGATTCTGTACAGTTCTTTGATGATAAGCAGTGTTTCTTTTTTCTATACTAAAAGAAAGAAGATGTCTTTTTTTTCTTTTTTTCCCTTCTCGTGACATCCATGAATCTTCAATGCAGGAAATCATGTTGGAGAATCACTAGCAGGGGAACGTTCTTGCTCTTAAATACAGAAGCTTCACTGACATCACTAACAATAACTCCACTTCTTCTGGCTTTCAACTAGATCTTCAAACAGTCAGTCGACCAAACTCTAGCTGCACATTGTTCTTTGACTCCATATTCGAGGCTCCCAGTTCCATCTCCATCACCTCCTTCCCTGACCCATCATCCACCATTGCTTTTCCTGGGTGGATGTGTTGTTCGCCCCGATTCCTTTTAGGCCTACCTCGCTGCCTCCGCTGAGATTCTGGCCACCGTGGTAGCAAGGGCTGCTTCACTGTTTCTACCTTTACTTCTTTCTGGGTTTCTTGCCGTTCAAACCTAAATTTTTTACGCCGTTCTCTGTGTGAGAGGAGCTCCTCCCTAGATTTTCCAGGAGGTCTTGCACTGGTGCTTGCCTCCGAGTAATAAGGATCATAACCATCGTCGTAGTCAGCATCAGAATTAGGCTGCTGCTGCTGCTGCTGCTGCTTCTGCTTCCCAGGTCTTGATAATGAGAGCGAATAATGAGGGATAGACGTAACTGTTAACCCACCCGATTCAGTGAGTTTGCGGAGATGCTGAGCAAGAACACCCGAATGACCGCACGGCAACTGCTCATCGCCATAGGTTGACTTGATGTAATTCGAAATGGATGTTTCAGTCGAACCACCTTCTTCTTTCAGTGCCTCGATCGCTCTCTTTATCATCTGGGAAAAAAGAAAATAAAAATAAAACCCCCATTTCCAAGATCAACAATTTAATCCTTAAAGAAACCCAAACAATTGATCAGGGAAGTACCTAAAACCTACCTCAGAATAAGGAGGGTGTTTAGGTCTGCGTTCGCCTATCTTATGCATTAAATAATCGAAACGGGCTTCGATTACCTTTCTCTCCTTTGGAGTTTTGTTCTCAAACTCATCATCGATGGGTATAAAATCTTCTACACCGTGCTTCCACATTTCATCTAGGCAAAGCTTCTTCCTCAAGATTTCCATGGCTATACAAATACAGTGCGTGCTCAGGTGCGAGTCTGTCGTCGATCACGGAACATGGGAATGGGATTCCTCTTCTCTATTAGTTTCTCATTTCCAATGGATTTCTTTCTTCTCTGAAACGGAAACTACTTCGTCACTGACATTCTATTTTCCCCACCTAAAGCTACAACTGAAGCTTCTCTCTCTTATATACTTAACGTAGAGGGCTTTGCTTCGCTCTTGTGCATTTGATGTGCAGGTCTCTCAAGCCAATACACTATGAGCCGTCAGATCACAATTTTGATCTCGGCCATTGAAATTCAACAGTCAAGATTAAATTTCAATCGAGATTTCAAATCTGACGGTCCAAAATCTTGGCTTGAATGACCTAAACAATTTTGTAACATAGAAAGAACGGAATCTGTTTACCAGCTAAAAAAAAAAAGAAGGGAATCTTGAGTTCCATCCCTAACTTACCCTTGAGATTAATGTTAGAGTTTTCTACGTGTGGGTTTAGAGTAATACCTATAGTTACCCTACCGTTAAGTATATTCAAATTTCAAAAGTGGAAGAACCAAAAGATCACTCGGTTTTTAATACATTATATTAGTTAAATATATAGATTTTTTAACCATGTAATTAACGCTTAATAATCAGTTATCTCTTAAAAATCCATATATTAATACAATGTATTAAATAACCTGAAACACTTTGTTTCTTTCACATTTGAAATTTGAACATACTTAACGGCGACTAACGGTGTTAGTTTGCTTGAGACCCACACGTAATATATTACATTAAAAGGACCCAACATTAGTTTATGGTTCACTAAATACATAAAAAACTCTTAATGTTATTTTTTGTGTTATCTAATTTTTTATTTTTTATTTTTTTTTTTGGTATGAAAGTGGGATCACAGGGACCCAAAAAGAAGAAAAAAACATTACAACAACTCAGTCAGAGCATCCAAATCTTACTGAGTCATTGTAATGTTTTCTTTTCTTTTTGGGTCCCTATGATTCCCACTTTCATACCAAAAAAAAAAAAAAAAGGAGTTAGTCTTAGTTAATTTTTAATTTATTTTCAATTTTACCCCCACATCCTAAGTTTAAAAAATACTATTCATTAATTATATCTTTCAAACTTTGTGAGTGCAATTTGGTTCACTTTTGGTCCAAATTTTATTTTATTTTATTTATTATTATTTTTTTTTTTTGAATTCGAAGAGTTTATAAATAAAGTGGGGGATGGATGTGAACTCAAGACCTCCTCGTGGGAGGTTGGGCGGAGATTTCCACCGGCAAATGCAATAGATCTCAACAGAGATACAGATGAAGGCGCAGAATATAAGAAACCCTAATATGTAGTGAAGACGATGAGAAGATCCAAATTGATAGGAGTTTCTTCTTTCTTTGAACCTCCTGCACAACCTATTGGAGGCCGCAGTGATAGCAAAATGAAGGTGAGAAGTTGGTACTTTCCACTTCATCCCATGCAACCCTGCACTCATCCGACGCTTTGTTTCCTTCGCACAACACTTCCGCTTCCATCACTTTCTTCTCTATCATCTCCGTCAGCTTCTTCTCTCTCATCCATGTTCCTCTGTACTTTGCTACCGCCATCCTTTGACCGACCGTGGTTGTCTCTCCACAACCTTTCGGCTTCCTACACCAAGAATGACGGTAAACAAGTAAGAATAAGAAACCTCGCAACTACAGAAAGAGGAAGGTTTCGGATCTCCAGTTGCCGGCGAGAGAAAAACTCTCGGAGTTATGGAAAGAGCCATCTCAGACAAGAAGCAACAGAGTGGATTTCAATCGAAATAGGGGTTCGATGAAACCAAAAGTCGGGCGACTTTTGGCAACATGTCGCCCGAGTCGCCGTGTCGCCAGGGTCCGACACGGCGACACGGGCCGACATGTCGAACCTTGCTCTTAACCACTTTACTAATCCACCATTGACATGGTTAAGTTAGATTCATGAAAATACAAATCCTTGTATTGAAAGGGAAATGCTCCAAAGAAGAATATCTAATGTCTTCTTTGAAACTTGCAGAAGAGTAAATACCAGAGTTATTATAATTGGACTTACACTTATTTATACTGAATGTATTTCTTATATATCAATTCATACCTCTAACATCACAAGGATGTATTGTAACTGTCCAATCTTCCACGTCAGGGTGAAGGACTAAGATTGCTCACATTGAATTACTTAATCACCAAGTTAATGGCTCAATCTTCCTAGAGAAGCTTCAAGCCAGCTACACCTTATCTCAAACTAATCAGAGGCTCAAAGTCACGTGGGCTCAGATGTGACAGCTATCCCTTAAACCAGCAGACAAAACGTAAGAGAACAACACTCAAAAAAGCATGATCGAATGAGAGGTTTCCTAATAAGCGTTGGGCATTTAATGCTTTGATTGACGTTTGAATAAAAATTAGCCGAGTCCCCTTACAACGTTATTTTCCCCATAAATAGCATCATGGGCACCTGATAAAGCGTTATCGGAAAAGTCCTAAATGCCACGTGACATTCACTGAGAGACATTCTTCAAAGCCAACATTCTTCTAAGAAGTGACATATCGAGAAGTACAAGACAAATCCTTTGAACCAGGTTTAGTGAAATGTTCTCAATTGAATGATTCACACCAGTTTAATGGTCTAAGCCACAATGTACATAACAGTAATAAAGCTACCCTCCGACTTGGGAGTAAATTTTGATGCTCTTTTTTATACTTGGGGTACTTGGTTCTTGGTGATATGGATAGTGTACGGAATGTTGATCTTCTACTGAATTTTATTTTTAAAGAAAAGGCTAAAAGGAGAATGGGGACAAATTGCTAAACAAGCAAAAGAAAGAGAAATGGATGGTGGTAAACAGATGGAACCAGAGAGACAAAGATATCATTGATATAATTCTCTTTTTCTGTCCCCACGAGCTTGTCTCCGTCTTTTATCCTTGAATGAAGAATCTTTATACCAAAATAAAAAAAAATGGTTTGCAGTAAAGCAATTGTTGAATTGAGGGAGGCAGATGGTTGCAGATATAAAAGCAACTCCTTAAACAGAAGTCCACACAAGAAAGATTTTCATGCTTCTCTGCTGGGTTAGCACCAGCTACATCACATGAAGATCGTCTTCATGCTCTTTCACATTCTTAAGCACATCATATTTGTATTCTAGAATTCACACACACTGCACCAAGATAATTTTGGCAGGAATTTTGCCGTTCCTAGGCAGTACATGATGTCATGGAAAGGGAATTTGAAGGAGGAAAATAGATTGTAGCCCACAGATAATGTTTCTACTAAGCAACATTTCAAGTTTGAAGGTTGTAATGCCATGTCATTTACAATAATCATGCGCAGCTTACTCCAGTACAAATTCTATCAAGTTAAACAACCAACAGAACAAAAACCACACCCTAACCTGCCTATGTTCTAAATCTATATTTTACCCAATGTCTCTTTTCCATCGAAGTAAGGCATCAAGGTTCCCAAGACTTCCTCATACGTAGGTCTCTTATAGTCCACCGCCTACAGAATTTTCCCATTAAGGACTAGTAAGCCTTAGATACAAGAAGAAGCTAATATAAATATTTATGGGGAAAAGGTTTCCGAGCATACCTGCTCAATGACTTGATCAGGATCCGACCATGTCCAATCTGAGAACTCAGTGTCTGCTTCACCACTTGCTAAGTTAACTTCACTGTCATCTTTGGTTAATCTCATGAGAAACCTGCCAATTTTTTCACACTGATATATTTAGTGTTCGAAGCTGAACAGAACCATAGATATTGCAGCAACTCGTGCTTGATAAAATTCAGCAAATTCCGTAGATGGTTATGCATGCTTATTATTCAAAAATCAAATCCATATGGTCTGGATTCATACAGATTTTCTGCATTCATGCCACATTTGCTTCAAAGTAGTGAAAGATGTCCTATGGTTCATGTTCTTGTCTCAGGTAAGATTTATTGTTAACATCTCTGTTTTGATTTTGGAGTTTGAGTTCTACTAAGTATGGGGATTTCCCCGTGTCATGGGAGGAGAGTCCAGCAACTCACTGTCTTTAGCTTAGCATCCTGAAGCAGTGGAGCAAATCAATAAAAACAAATTTTCCAGTTTGATCCTCTACGACATCATATTCAGTAAGGAACTGGGTTTATACGGAAAAGAAAGGAACTAATAGAAAGCTGTAGTAGCTTATGAATGAGGGTTTAGGCCTGGAGTTTCAAGTTGAAGTTATTAAGGATGATGAGACTAGAAGGGCAGCTGTAAGCCTAAAAAGAATTGGAATTGAAGAGATTATCAACAGTGAAAGGGACTTTGACTTATGAAAGAAGTGTTAAAGTCCTACAACTCTTTTGGATCTCAATATTAACACTTAAATGGTCCAAAGTGAAAATCACTTACTCGAAGGCAGAATGACTCCAAATCTACAACTATTTGCCTGAGGTTGCCTTTTGCTTGTTACATAACCATTAATTGGAAAGGGAGAAGGAATCCATCAAATTTCTCCATCTTTGCCCTTCTATCAGTTGATGCACTTCCCTCCACGCTGTTCCATTTCTCAGTTTGACCTGACCATGACTATTTCAAATCCTTCAACTAGTTTAACTCTAGCTTAAAAACCAAAGAATGGTCACCACCATTCCACCACTTCAGCAAATCTGGGGGCCCCAAAAGATATGCTTCCAGATTTATCAGGAGATGCTTTTCTTTGTTTCTAGAATCTAAAATAAATATTATAGTGATGGAACTACAGAGGACTACCGAAAAAATGCAACTAAAAATGGTATTGTATCCTAGGCTGTCTGTCCACAAATAACCCCCATCCCGAGGGAAAATAGAAGGTTTCCTTGGGTGTTACAAGATGACCCATTAAGTAAAACAAAGGAAGCACTCCTCTCAACCAAATCTTAAAATCTTTTTATCCCCAAGGTGATCCTACTCAAGAGTAATGAGAACCCAGGAACCTCATAATTACCAACAGATCAAAGCTCCACAACACAATCCTTTCCAGCATTTGGCCATATAAAAATAATTAGCATTCCACTTTCCCCAAAACATTTTTTTCATCCATCTCCCTACCAACCCCACAACCCCCCCCCCCAAAAAAAAAAAAAAAAATCTTACTTCACTGTCACAGACAAAGGCAATCACTGATGAGCTTGCAACCAGATGAAAAGCACAATCATGGACCTTAAAGTCGAGTAATTACTCTCCTCTATTGTAGTTTTATTTTCTTGGATGCTAGGCTCAACAGATTTATTTTACACAGTATATTTTTGGTAAGTATTTTACATAGATTTTGTAGAGGATATCTTTGAGTTGACAGAAGCATCTAACAGTATAGTTTCATACACGAAGCTTCACCAGTCAATTATTGTTCAAATCATAATTTTGGCATCCATAGTTCCCCAAAAAAAATCCCATGTTACTTTTAAATTTCATAAAGATAGCGAGCATTTGTACTAAAACTCACAGAAAAGGTAGAAACTTATCCAACAACTGGATGTCGAATTGAGAGCTCAAAATCTGATAAGAACCATAGAGCAAGATTGCACAGTATATAATTGGGACAACATAAAAAAAAAATGCCATAGATTTTTGAATCAATTAGTATCTTAGTGTCTGTAAAGCTAATGACATAATAAAATGTAGTTGGACACCATCTCACAACAGAAGTCATATGAAGAGAAATTTTCTGTCATATTTCAGATCAGACCATCAATGTTCAATTAACCATCAGTAATTAATTTCTAACTCATATAGACAAGGTCACTTAACAAAGATTCAGGAGATTAAACTCCAGCAGTGTTGCTTTTACCTGTGAATGTTAGATTTGACCATCAAAACATAAATAACAATTTGACTAGAGACCAGAAGGCATTCCATTTCACATCATGGATGATGTGATAATGCAACTATTGTCAAGTGTAACGCACCATTTTGTTGCTTGCCCATGCCATTCTCCTCCCCATAAGCGATTAACTTTGGCCTTTACAGCAGGAGGGAAATCATATGTAAGCCAATGAGGAACCTGTTGATACACAGCTTCCAATCATAAGTATGAAAGCCCTCTAATATGTTTATTCAACCGACTCAATTAGCTGGAGTGTGGAAAATTATAGGCCAAAATGCTAATTCATTGAAACCACATCCAGAGATCATAACTCACAACATGCCGGAATTAACATTAAATTTAGAATATGATATTCATTCACGTTGTTACACATAAGTATTGCAATTGCAAGATAAAAAAAATCCCCAATCACAATTCCTTCCCTCTGGGAACTAAGACAAACATAGAGAGAAACTGAGAGGCCTGCCATTTCTAGCTTCTTCCTCTGTAATCAAAACAACAGCTTTTCTAATTTATACTTTCCTTTCTTTGCCATTCAATGCAAGGCTGCACTAAAGTTCGTAAGCCTTGCATGGTTTAGCAAACCAATTTGCATCTGTATTGGATCACACAAGTATTTTGGACTGCCATGAATATGTCATAAGCAAACTGAAGAGAACATCATCTGGACAGTTTCCACTACTTGCTCTACAACAGACAAATGTACCACCAATAGACAGGTTTTTCTTTTTTTAGAAAAAAAAATTTTAATACCAACAACTGTTCTCTTCAATAAGCTCCATTTCCTCTCCTCCCAACCCCCACCCTTTTTTCCAGGAAACACAGTTTCCTGGACATACAAATTCCTCTTATCCAGAAACCCCCATCTTGTTTTTGTTTCTAACATACATCAGGTAAAAGATTCAGCAATCTCTTCCATGCTTAGATGAATGTATTATAATTCAAAACAATTATAGCAGTAACCTTTCATATGGAACTTTTTCTTGACTAACCTCTGCTACAATTTCAGCAGATACTACTCCAGTTTCTTCTCGTAGTTGTCTACAGGCTGCAGATCTTGGGTCTTCACCATCTTCAATACCACCCTACATTGTTATTGCTAATACAAATTACTATCGTGCTCAACTGCAAAAAGTAGCTCACATGTGTATCATTTGCATGGCAATTTGCTCAGATGAAATTGGACACAGGAGTAACAGACTCTGTCACAATTACATATCAATGAAAATGTAAAAACATAGAGACGAGTGAGCAATGAAAGTTCTGCAGAAGCACACAACCAATTTGACTAAGCCTTACTCCAAATATTGTGGGTTTTCAAAACAAATCCTGTCCAGCCATATAACTCTATGAAGGCTATATTGTCTGGTTAGACATTCACTGTGACCCAAATATCTAAACATGCTTTGAACTCCAGAATGTAATGGGAATATCGCTGCACAAGCCAGTGCAGGGATGCTTCCAGAGTACTGAATTTCCAATTAAAAAAGGGCAAACCCAGTGCCAAAGGCTTCCACACGCAGAGTGCTAAGCAACAAACATGATTCAAAAAACCCTCACACACACCCCCCCCCGAAAAAAAGAAAAAAGAAAGAGAGAAATGAGAGGATGCTCAAAACTGCATGAAGACCTGGGATTATTAGAAGTTAACAGTCACTTCTCTGCCATCATACTGTTGTCTATCTGGCATCCAAGGTCTAGGTACTCATAAAGACAAGCATCTTATAAATAATAGCATATATAACATGTCAAAGTCGTGTTGGATAGTTCGACATTATATTAGATCATTAAATGAATTATAACATGAATTTATGCGGTTCTTCAAGCTACCTAAGCCATTGGCACATGCCTATGTAACAAGTGACCAGAACAAGAACCTTTACCCCAGTAGGTATGGATGTATGACAATTTATGACATTTGCAAGTAATCATCAGGTCAGTCACAGAGTATGCTTTCCTGTTGTCAATGTTTGTGCCTGTATGACTTTTCTTTCTTTCTTTGGTTTAAAGTTCCAATACATCCCAAAACAAGCATAGAGTCCATTACCTGAGGCATCTGCCATGCTCCAGGAACATTTAATCTTGAAGCCACAAATACCTGCATGAAATCCACAGAATTATTTTGCAGTTTGAACAGGAGATTCATGCAATTGCTATTGTAACAGTGTTAGAAGAAGGAAAAGAGACAAACATTGTTATTGCAACAGAAACTCATGTCAAAACTCAATGGGGGCAGTTGATTATCTCAAATCTGGCTCCTTCAGATGCTTTGCCATTTTGAAAATTCAATGCAACAAAATTGCACAAATATTTTAGACAATTTGATTTTATGTATCAACATCATTGCTTCAAATCACACAAGTGAAAAGAAATGTCATAACAAACGCTGTACATAAATGCAATTTAATGAATTGTGAGGACAGACAGCTAGATAGGTTGAGAGATACAGGCATACAGCACGGTAGGATGGAGTTAACAAAATGCTAAATAAAAATGTAATTGTATGGTTAGATAGCCGTAAGTTCAATATGAGCTACTGATGTATTCTTCTCTCCCTTTAAGATGTCTTACTTCTTTTTTTAGTAGAAGGATGTCTCACTCACAAGATTAGCATGACCATACCAAATGGCTTAATTTCAGATGACAGCAAGGACAACAACAAAAAACAAACAAATAAATAAATACAGGTTTTAGGATCAAATCTGTAGTAGAAATACAAGACATTCAAATACAATCCGTTTGTGCTTCTTAAGTTCTTTCGACTTTGCCAGCAGATAAGTTCCATCAACATACTTTGTGCTCACCAGCAACTCCCAATTGAACTCAGTTACAGAGACTGTAGCCGTACAGATTAACATCAAGCCCCCAGTCCTGTTACCAATTACCACTGCAAACTCACTGTTTTCATCTATATACATATTTAAATCTAATTCAAACTGAATATAAGTACACTGAATCCATCGAACCGCAACAAATCTAGTCAAATTCTCGACAGAGGAACAAAAACGAAACATGAACTCTGAAGTCTGAGCTCTAGGGCTCTGAAATCTACCGAAACATCACTTCAGCTCAGCTAAGTATAATTAGCGAAGAAGCTAAAATTCTGAAAAAGAAAAGAAAGAAGAAATTGGCAGAGGATCCAAGATTACCTGGTTTTCAGAGTTGATGAGACAAATTCCAACGTTGGGACGGTAACCAGAGGGGAGACCTTCCATGACTGATCCAAAGCTGAGTGTCTACGATCACTCTTTCTCATGAAAATTCGTTCTTTCTTATTAATTTATATTTATAGGCGCAGTGACTGAGGGAATGAATTTGATGACGACGAGGAGGGGTGGTAACGAGGTGAAGGTTAAGTCCCTTAACCTGCGCAATCAGGCAAGCAAGACGCAACGAAGAAACGGCGCATCTTCTGGAATTGTGGGAACTCGTTAAAAAATAAGTAAAGAAAGAAAAAAAGAAGAATGAAAAAAAAAAAGCCATTTGACATTTGTTGAGTCATGATGATGGAAGCACGGCGTAAGTTAGCAGATGAGAAAAAGCCAGAAGGACAACAACACACAAGAAGAGCCAAGAGGACATGGAAAGAGATTAGACGATTAGCGTTGCAGTCAAAACAAAAAGGTAGAGACGAGGAGGAGAGAAGGTAAGTGGCGTTGACTTTTTGAGTTTTGGTTTGGGTAGGGGAAAAAGTCAGGGGGAGGCAGGGGCGTGGACTCCACTTGGGTAATCAATCTCCCAAACACGAGAGTGGAAACCAGAAAGCGGCTCAGCACCACCAACACCTTTTTAGTCTGATCTCTCTGATAGAGTTTTGTTTGATAGCGGCGGTCATCCAACAACAATAATAATGGGTGGAAAAAGTTATGTAAACCGCCAGTGGAGGGGGAGTACACTCATGTCTCTTCCCCTCCCCCGCCGACCCACTCTCATTTTCTTTTTCTTAGAATATCAAAAATCAGAATCTTACTGTATCAAATTTATACCGTATATGATTTCGATATTTGTCAGAACAGCTCGACACGATTTCGGTATTAAATCAATGCGAAAAAATGGTTTAAACACAATATCTAGTGCAGTACAATTTTGATATAGAATGAACCCATGCCACTTTTGTTATTAGTTCATTAGGATTCTAATGAAATTGAAGTCAAACAATCGATAGAATTTGATATTAATAAATACAAAACAAGTAAATCTAATTAATAGAGACAAAACAAGTAAATCTACGAAAAAGAGTAAAAAACAAAATGAAAGACTTAAACAGAGAATTAAGGATAAAGTAAAGGTAAAGTGTTTAATTATAAAATTAAATTTATATCTCTTGATTTGGTACAATATCAATTCGATACGGTTTCGGTACATACCAACGGTATAAGTGACTTGAACCGATCCACCGCAAATTTAGTTTCGGCGGAGGTGTCGCTTAGACAACACGGTTTGGTATGGTTAAACAGTTTTGATATGCAATTGACACCCTTATAATAAATACCTTCCTACTTTGTTAAACTATTAATGAATAATCTTTGAGTCGAAAAGTCACTTCCGGGTAGGGGTATAAACGGATCGAATTTGGATCGGGTAGTAGTAATACCATATTCATATCCTATTATATTTTGACGAATTCTAATAGTATCTATCAATTTTTGCATGGACATAGTCAAATTCATATAGTTATTTTTTCCATATGGATTCTTCTAAATGGATATGAATACATATTGAATAAAAATTTTCGACTATGTACTAACATTTTACCTTCTTTTTCTTTTTGTGCCAGTTAGGTTTAAAATTTAAAAATTTAGTAGGAAATCTAAAAAAAATATATTCACATGTCTCAATTAGAAAATTAATGAAAATAAGAAAACAAGTCCAAATGAGTAACTAGTTGGATAAATTGATTAAACGGATAATAATCAGTTGAAAAAGGTATTACCATATCCTCATTCTATTAGTAATCGGACGGATTCAATTACTTTTAGATGGATACACATGCAAATTCATAAGCGAATTTCATTTATTCATTTGCACCCCCTACTTCATTAGTGTATTCCCTATATTATTTTCTTCCTAGTGAAAAATTCTCTTCTATGTTTGAATATTATTATGTCCACTATGTACCTTAGGAGCAAAACAAGACAATGTTGTGCGCTCCCTTGCTTAGAGGACTTTGTCTTGTGCATGTGAGATAGTGTCGCCAATTTCCTCCCTTCAGGTCAGGGAACTAGCATCTCTTGACTTATACACACTTAAAAAAAAAAAAAAATTGAAAAAAAAAGAAAAAGAACAAAAGAGCAAAAAATGCGGCTAATCATGTTGTATTTTGGGTTTGTGGTTTAATGTATGATATTATACCAATGGAGTTAGTAGAATGGTTAAGAAACTGACTTCTCAATGGAGAGGTCGTAGTTCAACTCTTGTCGGTGTCATGCGCGTACCATGATCCATCAGGGCCAAAAGTATGGATGTCTACGGTTCTACCACTCTACCAACCCTGCATTGGTAAAAAAAAAAAATTAATACTATGATCAGTTGTAAATTTAAAAATAAAGTTTTTTTTTCCCTTGATACTTAGGATTTATATCGATGTCACATTTTCATCATTTCATTTGTTTAGTGGTATGATCTCACTTTATTCTAGAATGAGTTGCCAACTGGGTTGGTTTAATGTGCCAAAGCCACTTAGTTTGTGATTGGACTTTATGAGTAAGAAGACAGGTAAGAAAAAGTCTGAAAAGAATACGTGCATTTAGGCAAACAAACAAGATTCCACCTTGTTGAAATCAACGCCAAATTGCCAATATTATCAATCTAGACTTGGGGAGTGAGATGAAAGTCATGAAACATCAAAAAAAAAAATTTGAAGAACTGGCAGTAGTAGATTAACTTGACCATCGTGAGACGACTAATTTCTCCTCAAAAAAATTTAGGCACTAACAACTCTTAGATTAGAAAATCCTAGGGGATGGTTCAGTTGGCAAAAGACCAACGCTTCCACATAGGTAATCAAAATTCGAATTCCCTCGAGCCAGGGGCGAATCCCATTCTATATTAATTATATAAAAGCTCATTTAATGATGTAATCATGGTACCCAGATGAACCTCAAAAAAAAAAAAAAACTCTTAAATTTGACGGGATTTTGCTTAATTGGGTGCTGCGTAATTAATACACAGTATCGTGCAACTTACTATCGAGATCGAAAATAGATCGAGATTTCGATCTCGACCACTCGTTTTCATACAAGTGTTAAAAAATAACTCTTGCAAAACGAATGGTCGAGATAGAAATCTCGACTCTCATTTCAATCCCGACCATACGTCGCACGATATTGCGCATACCCCAAGTAATTTATGTTTAAAAGTTGCTTATACACCTGAGGTGATTCATCATTGTGCGATTCTTCCATATTAGTTGTTTATAGTAAACCAATGTTTGGTTGTAAAGAATGATTATAAGATGGTTAATAAAAACCTAACAAGATAAGAACAACACAATCATAGACTTATAAACGCATCTATCTATTCAATTTTTTTTAGTTCTTAAAAAAAAAAAATCTTGACAGCCAAACATAATGTAACATTTATAGGTGACAGAGTATTAGGATGACAAAAAAAAAAGGTTACCTCACAATTCCAAACCAGAGAGAATCTCCCATGTCATACCAATGGCCACTATAAATATAATAAAAATGGGGATTCTATGATCAGGATAAGAAGATAAATATTTTAAGAATGAAAAGAAAAAGAAAAGAAGAAAAGGGAGATATATGTGAGAAGCTGATTATCTTTTTTTTTTAGTCATGTGGTGAAGGTTTATCTCAATCAAGGTTTTAACATCTAAGGATTTTAGATGGTTAAAAAAATATAGATTTGAGCAAATTCTAATTTAGGTTTGCAGACATGAAACCACATGCTGTGGTTGACTTCAAGTGGGAAATCAATAGAATAAGTCAAACCCTTTTTTTATGTACAGGGTTGACAATTAAGAAGACGGATTAGCAGAATAATCAGGATCAAAGTTGTAGCATCTAATACGGTTGGAACTTTAATACTTTCGTTTATTTAATGTTTCCTGGCTTAAGTGAGAGAAAGATGGTGGAGTTGACTTTGCTTATTTTATCCTTTTAACAAATTTTGACTTTTGCTTCGAAAGAGAAGTTAGGAGTGAAGGGTGTGAATGGACCCCACCTTTACACTCTCAAGTGGAAGTGGAAATTGGAAGGGAAGTTCTAACTTCTAACACTATTATACAAAGCAAGATATGTTTTGTTTGACTAAAACTTCATAATTATAGAAGAAGAAAGACTTGATGGTATTGCAATATATGGGTTCAAGTGTAAACACAACGTCGTATTTAAGTGGTTAAGATTTGATACTTATATTTAAAACATAAAGTCAAGGTGTCAATTGTATTTCGAAATCGTTTAACCATACTGAACTATGCTGTTTAAAACCGCATCATACCGTACTATTTCAAATCCGATACGGTATGTATCAAAACCGTTTTTTGGAATTTAGTATCATACAGTTTTGGTTTTAAACACGGTATTGTCGGTATGTACCAAATACCATATCGGTTTACTATATACCGAATACCGTTTAGTGTATCGTATTTGAAGGTTATTTTTGTAATTTTATTTTAAATTCTTATAACCCTAAGTCCCCCAAAAAAGTCCCTTCGTTTTAGACGTCTGCCGTTTTAGACTTCTTCAGTTCTTCCGTTCTTCGTCTCTTTGAGTTCGAGAGTTGGTGTTAGACTCCTTCACTTCAAGTTCAACCCATTACCTTCTCCTTATTGAATCTCTTGATTCTAATAAAATTTTGGTGAAGTTTTGAGATTTTTCTCAAGAAAACATTAGAACTTTGGAATGTCTTGCGAGGAGTTTCCCATCTTAAGTTTTCATGCCTTCAAGAAGGAAGGTAATGGGTTGGAAACGATTGTAGATCGCCTTTGAATTTGGCTGATTTCAACAGGAAGAACAACAAATCAACACCAGAAGTAAATCCTTATCTTCCTTTCTCTCATTGTTTTGATTAGGTGTTGAAGTTTCATTTATGTATCACAAGTTTGTTACGCCATTTCTATAATGAAAACACTGCATTCATGTGTTGATTAGCTTTATCTTTTGGTTATTTAATACTTAATCCAGAATCTCATGCTTTTCCTTACTATTTTCCTGGGAGCTTTTGCATTTCAAATGGAATCTGGAACTTTAAAGCCACTTCCTAAATCAATACTTGAAGATGCTGAGCATGCAATTCTAGCATCATGAATCTGTATTCTCACTGGCCGTCTCAAACGTGCTTTTCCTATTCAGTTTTGTTTCTGAGTCTGACCCACAAGGGTCTTCTAAGGAGTAGGGTGAGAATTGGAGGAAACTAAACCATATTTCTATGTCTGCTTGATCATGGTTTGGTTTCCTCCAATGTCTCATCTTCAAGGTTCTTAGTGCTGTGTTGAAGCTTCGGTTTATTCTGAAAGTGAGATATCAAATAATGGAGTTATGGGTATTGCATAAACAAGATCAGAGCCAATTCCGGTCAATCAATGACACATTTCTACACAGATTTTCGAAAAAAAAATTAATGGATAACCACCTAATCTATTAATTAAAGCATGCAAGCTTAAGCTGAATTTAAGAATTTGGTTTGGCACAGAACATGCAAACTTAGTCTTAATTTGGTGTAGAATTATGAATACAAAAACCTTACCTTCGTATGCCAGGGAATAAAACAGAGGTTTGGCACAATAGAAGAAACGAAGTTAGGAACATTTACATCGTTATTAAGTGCCTAAAGTGACGGATTTTTATCACAAGTGTCATTTTAATTTGTGCATTCTATGTTGCACTGGTATTTTTTTTTCTTTTTTCTGTAAGGATGTTGCAAACTTGCAATGGCATTTGATGCATAAAACGTGTTAGGTGAAATACCACAATCAATATAATGGGTTTGCACTGGGCGTTGGCATTCGCCATTTGATTCTTGCTTAATGGTGGAATTTTACTTCTTTATGGTAGGATTCCACATCAAGTTGGGGTAGGCGCTTCCTTGTAGTTTTAATTACAGAAGTCAGGTGTTGCAAGCTCCTTTATGGTGGATGCTACATAAAGTTGGGGTTGGTGTTGAGTTCTTTTAACGTTGTTTAATTTGTTGCAGAATTACCCAAATTTTTTTTTAATAATTTGTGTTTAAAATATTTATATATTATTTTAATATATTTTTATTTTTATTTATTTTATTTTATCTCATGATCTCTATGACGGAACTTTAGTCCCACATTGGACAGGACGGAGCTGGTTATATGGTTTATATATAGTAATGACTTATGTTATATATATCTTTGGGGTTAAGGATTGCACTCACGTAATATAGTGCAAACTCATGTGCAACACCAACCTAGCTTGAGCCATAGTCTGACTTAACCATGGTTATATAGCTATATGTTAATTAAATTAATATTTATGTATGACTTGTGTCGTGGGTCATAGGCCTTAATCCAGAAAGCCCATTTAAGCTTACTACTAGGGAAAAATGTGAAATGTGAAATGTCATTAGAGAGGTACATTCCCTTAAAGATGTGACTTTATCCTTTCATCCATAACTTTTGGGGCTCTATATAAACCCATAATTGAGTTCATTTTTTACTATGAATTTTCTCTTCCTCCTGTCTCTTTACTATAATTCCATTAAACAATGAATACAACCTGATTGCACTTGAAATAACCTCTTTGGAGTGCAACGTTAAAGGTTTTAGCTAATTGATTTTAGGGGTGAAGACACACTTGGAACCTACCTACACAAATCAAGATGTTTAAGTACCTTAAAGAAAGTACTTCTAGTACATTTCAACTCTATCAAAGTTTATGATTATAGTAGTCTTATAAGCATTCGTGTAGATTTCTCAACAAAGTTTCTAATAATTTCGTTGCAGCTTTTAGCCTTTTATTATTTCTCTATATATATATTACTTTAGTGGTGGGGGTAATTAGTTTCCAATTTAAATAACAACTTAAATCTCCTAGCAAATGATACTTTTTGATCTTACCAAAAAAAAAATTGATACTTTTTGATTATTAACACTTTGGATCTACCTTAATTGTCTTGCTCCATATCTTAAGCAATTTATCTTAAATTATCAATATGGATGTGCTTTGGTACAACAATGATGATTCTTATGAGAGACAATAAAATCAAAGAAATCTTCGGTTGAAAGATTTAACTAAAAAGTAATTAAAAAGTAGTTATTTGGAAGATGCATTTCTATTTTATTTTATATGACGCTTCATTTTTCTTTTGGAAAAGGGGAAGAGTTATATCAGTAAATGGGGAACTATACAAAGGTGTTTTCTATAAAACAAGTGCTACAATATATATATTTATATATATATATATATATAAATATATATATATATATATATTTTTTTTTTTTTTTTTTTTTTTTTTTTTTTTTTTTTTTTTTTTTTTTTTTTTTTTTTTTTTTTTTTTTTTTTTTTTTTTTTTTTTTTTTTTTTGTGGTGGGAAGGGGGGGGGAGAAAGGAATGTGTGAAAATATATCTCCTTGTGACTATGGATACCATTGGCTAGTCAATCAACACAATGGTTGCTCTCTCTATAACACAAAGTGAAGGAGGTCAAGGAGAAGTGCAAGATTAAGGCTTTGATGTTGTGAATCAAGATTGACCTATGCCAATTAGTAGGTTGCCCATGACTGATTCCTTGGATGACAGACATAAAATCTTTAGGGCGATGGGAGGGGAGGATGTATTGAAATATATCTCTGTATGACCATGGACCGTGTTGGTAAACCATTGTGCACAATAGTTGCTTTCTTTGTAACAAAAAGTGAAGGATGTCCAGGAGAAGTGCATGAGTAAGCTTTGATGTTGTAAATCAAGCTCACCCTATGCCAATGAGTATAAGTTTCCCATGATTGATTGTAATTTCTTAGTGTTGGAGTGGGGAGAGGGGGAAGGGAAGGATGTATGAACGTATATCTCTGTATAATTATGGACAATGTTGGTAAGCCGATCTACACAATTGTTGCTCTCTCTACCCCCTGAATGAAGCTAGGGGAAAAAAACTATAAGAGTTTTTTACGTGTGGGTCTCTTTAGTGGACCATAAGCTTTGTTGGGTCCCTTTAGTGCAATATATTACTGTAGGTTTCAACTACACTAACGTCATTAGTTGCCGTTAAGATATTCAAATTTCAAACTTGGAAGGACCAAAATACCCCTCATGTTATTTAATACATTGTGTTATACATATATTAATTACCTATTGTAAATAGATAAAGGGCATTTCAGTCATAATACAATGTATTAAATAACATGAGGGGCATATTGGTCCCTCTAGGTTTAAAATTTGAATATACTTAATAGCGACTAACGGCATAAGTGTGGTTGGGACCTACATGTAAGAAGACAACCCCGAGGGGTGGCTCAGTTGGCAAAGCCCAACGCTTCCACATAGGAGGTCAAAGTTCGAATCACCTCGGGGCCAGTGGCGAAGCCCCGCCTATATTTATTATATAAAAAAAGCCTTGAGGATGTAGTCGTGGTGCGCGCAAGCTGGCCTATATGAACCTCATTCAAAAAATATATATATATTGTACTAAGAAGACCCAACATTAGTTTATGGTCCACTAAAAAAGATAAAAATCAAGTTGAATAAGTTGTCTATTTGAAATTATGTGGATTGAGTGGGATTTTTATTTAGTCTACTTTTGATGGATGTATGACATGTGCCTTTACATCAAATCAAAAGGTTGAGGTTAGGGTTACCCTTTGATGTGTTTTACGAATATGTGTCACTTATCTATGGCGAAATGAATTGTCAGAAATGGAATCAATATTACCATTTTGCCCCTATAAAATGAAATATCCCACCTATCTAATGTGCTTGCCTTTTTTTTTTTTTTTGTACAATAGGGCTTTATTAAGCAGGGGTATGGGGATATTAATATGTCTCACAATCCTCTTCATTAAGAGATAGAGATATTAGTTTCAACCACTAGAACATATCTACATTGACTAATGTGTTTGCCTTTATTCTCTCATTTCTCCGATCACAATAAAGGTATAATAAATATAAATAAATAAATGAAACAGTGGAGGGAAAATGGGAAATTAGGTTCTCTAATCTCTACCGTAGATTCCAGACCAGATGTTTGGATTTGGAGAAAAGCAACGAAAATGAAATAGAATCTAATGTTTGGAAGCATCGAAAACCAGAAGTAAAAATAGTGGGAAACAGCCGTTCGACGAACGGATTATCAGATGAGGGAATACTTAAAAAATGACCCCACAGCCACAAGGCTACCGGCCACCACGGTTTCTTTCTTATATGGAGAATCTGTTGCTAAGGGCTTGTCCGAAGTTTGAAGACAAGTATAAATACGCGCCGGAAAGCAACATTGAAACGTTTCGTGGAGTAATCTCATAGTATTTGTTTCTCGTTTTCCGTTGGTCTCTGCAACAAATTGGGAGTTGGGAGACGGCAATGGATAACGATGTTGTTCAGCGAGCATTCGAGGAGGGTGGCCGTGATTACTCTCAAGTGCAACAACCGCCTGCCTCTACTTCGTCTTCTTCTTCTTTATCCATCCTTCAATCCCTCCCTCTCCATGTGGTACGATACGATCAATTTCTGGCAAAATTTCAATCAACAAGGCTTCAGTTTCTGTAAAAAGCTTCACCAAATTTCGATGGACTTCTATAACAATCTAATATGTTTTTTTCTTTTTCTTTTCTCTTATTAATACTATTCAATAAACCTTTACCTGCGTGCTTTTGGGGGTTTCGTATGATTCGGTGTTTTAAGAATTGAGAGTGGAAAATACGGTTACTTAGAAAATAGGGACTGTTAAAGTTTGATTCTTTATGTTGGTTGTTTTTGAGTTGGGGGCGGATGCTGCATTTTTCATCCCAAATTGGGAAGTTATAGATTTGTTCTTGCTGTAATTGATACGATGGAGAAACTAAACTGCTAAAATTGTCTGCAAATTTTATTATCGTTAAGTTTTTCTACAAGTGTGGTTGAAAATTTGGAGTTCAGTCTTTCAGACTTACAAAGCTGATGGAGTTTTATTCTTCGGCTACTTATGTAGCTCGTTTTTGAGTTAGGGAGCGGATGAAGTTTTTGACTTGCAACATCTGGGGATGAAATGACTAATAGGCACTGCTAATCCCCCCTTCGTGCCCTCTTCCTTTTCTTCTCTCTAATTTTTGGAATTCAGTCTTTCCGACTCACGCAGGTGATGGAGATTTATCCCTTGGCTATTTACGTAGCTCGTTTTTGAGTTAGCGATTTTATGAAGTGTTTCACATCCAACATTTGGGACTGAAATACTAATGGGCACTGCTACTCCCCCCTTTCCCTTCTCCCCTTTTCTCCAGTTTGGTTGTAATGCAAGATATGACCCCAAAAAAAAAAAAAAAAAAAAGAAAAGAAAAAAAAGAAAAGAAAGGAACCATCATACACTACTTAAATCCAATTGGTTCAAGTAATGTGTGCCTTAATTTCTGTATCAGTTATTCTTCTGGTGCTGCTTATAGATTTTCTATGTGTTCTTGAATATCCTGGGTGCTGCTCATCATATTAGCTTTTCTTTTAGAACCTTAATATTGTTGGATTTTTTATTGTGCAGTCCTTCGATCATGGGTATTATTTATTAGTGAAAGCTATTCAAGAACTCCGGGAGAAGAAGGAGGGTCTCGTGACAGTTGGAATTGGTGGACCTAGTGGCTCTGGTAAATCAAGGTACGTGTATCACCTGTAGTCATATTAGTTGTTGTTTTGGAAAATTTGGACAATTATTATTGGTTGTTTATTACATTAGTTAATGGTTTTAATTTATTTTCATCTGTTCATTCATTTGATTGATAAATATGCATTTTTTGGTTCCTGAAGCTTATCAGAGAAGGTTGCATCAGTAATTGGTTGTAGCGTCATATCAATGGAGAATTATCGTGATGGAGTTGATGATGGGAATGATCTAGATTCAATAGATTTCAATACTTTAGTTCGGAATCTTGAGGTTAGTTTCAAGTATGTCATTTACATTTGTACTAGTTTCAATTGATATCCTTTCACTTGGACCTAAATTGTTTGAGAAAACACTTGGCTATATTGTTCACTTTAGTCTTGTTTGTGTATGAAATGGTCCTGATTCTATTTTTTCCCAGTGTTATCGTTGGAAAAAGTTCTTGGTTTTGAAACTTGATTGTTAACTTTCTGAATTACTTGTTTAGCTTTTCTTTTTTGGCTAAGTTAACAGAAGTGAAATGTATCCTGAACTGTTAAGAGTAACTTTATCTCAAGATTCAACTAGTTCCTGGTTGAGTTGACCTTCTTGGTTCTAGAGGAGTTTCATTGAGTTGATAATATACCATGCAAGGAAGCCTCTGCCAGTGGTGACTGACAAAATCCATGTCTAATTAGGACTTAATGAAGGGAAAGGATACATTGACGCCATTGTTTGATTTTCAAAGAAAGAGACGCATTGGTTCAAGAACAATAAGGAGTTCTACGTCTGGGGTGGTAAGTATTTGTATTTCCTTATAAACTTTTTAGTAAATTATGGATCGAATTATATATTTTATTTGCCTAATGGTATGAATTATTGTGGAAACTCATAAATCTAATGGAAGCTTACTCAGGATTCATTGTAAGGATTTGCATATTTTGTTTCTCACATAAATAGGAAAGATTTTATGTTACTCTACATCTTAGCCAGGAGATTTTTTAGGGAAATGTTGTTTTTTTATATAAAAGGAACTTAACATAATCCCAATGAGCCCTATGGTGGATCTTGCATGGAAAGCTCTCTATCCTTGTTTGGCAGCTGCTAATGCTGATATTATAACCCAACTTTAGCCTATAACTGACTTTTTATTTTGAAACTACAAGACTCTTTCCCCTTTTTGGCTTTTTTCTCTGAGAAATACTATTTTTCTGGTCTTGTCATTGTCATTTGCCCTGCTTCCACTGATTAATCTGACCTTTCAATGCATAATAACCATTACTTCGGTCTTCATAATGTTTAAAGACATTTTTCTTGCATGTAGCTAAAGCAGGATCATCAAGTGAAATTTTTTGATGTTTCTCCTGCTGTTTGTTGGTTGTGAGGCTCTCTTTGACTTTCGAATCAAACATCTATTCTATTTAGTTTCTACAAACAAGGAATTTGGTTAGTAGTCAACTCCCAAATAAAAAAGAAACAAAAAGGAGAACTCAGTTTCTATGTTATATGATGTATAATCCATCTAGTAAATGTAATAGATGCATACAGTTACAGTAAGTGTCGGCAGTTATGGGCTTCAATGTTTTTGTACCTAGATTTATGTGCTTGGCGCAGGTAATTGTTGATGGTACATATGCGCTTCACTCAAAATTGCGATCTTTACTGGACATTCGAGTTGCAGTGGTACTTTCTTGTTCTTGAAATTCTGTTTTTCTGTAAAGTAAGTTTCTGATTTATCTGGCATAAGTTTCTGCCTCTGAAATATTCAGGTTGGTGGTGTATACTTTAGTCTTCTTTCAAAGGTGCGATATGACATTGGAGATTCTTGTTCGTTGGATTACCTCATTGACAGCATTTTTCCATTATTTAGAAAGCACATTGAACCAGACCTACATCATGCTCAGGTTGGTATTTTGATTTCCTTGATATAATTCTGTTTAAGGATAGTTTGTCACTTATTAGATTTGTGTTGCAGATTAGAATCAACAACAGTTTTGTCTCATCCTTTAGAGAACCTATCTACAAGCTGAAGTGCAAGAGTGAGGTCTGTACATATCTTTAAACATTTTTCTATATGGATATTCTAGATTGATAAATCTTTTCCTGACAAAATGGTTCTTTCTATTTTTCATTCAAAAATTTTAATCATCTTTGTCTCTTCTGTCACCATGTCAATATTGAATTCTTATGCAATTTGAGAAGATCACCTTTATCTTAATTTTATTTTTGAGGCTTGCTCATTAAACTTATGTATGAATAAAAAATTATGTTGACTTCTATACATGATTCTTAAACAGCCTGCCATGCTTGAATTTTCTTTTTCTTCTACTTATTGTTTTTGTTGGAGAAGAGGGGCAAAGGTTTCTTAGATGGCCATTTAGGATAGCCTTCTTTAGTTGTCCATATATTTGCCAGATGAATGCTTTGTTGATGCTTAAATTTGAGGTCAAATTTTTCCCAAGGAGAAAATTGGTGTAAACCAGATACGAAACCACCCAAAGAGAGCCCAGGGAGGTTACCAATACCCTGCAGCCCTATCAGCAACACAGGTTCGTCCAAGCATAGGGGTGGTTTGGTAATTTTGCATTTTTTTGACCTAGTCCAAATTAGGGTTTGGTTGGGTCCATTATGTTTCTAGGACCCTAGATCTACTTTCGTTTTTGAATTTGAGTCCATTTTTGTTGAGTTGTTGACGAGTCCTTGGGAGGTTAGGAATCCTGAGTTGTGAAGGAGCCCTCTAGTTTTGTCCTATTTCTTGCAAGGATTCCATATCTACTCTTAGAATTCAATTTAGACTCTTCTAGAGTGAGATATACAGGTTCCTTGTATAAGTCTTTAGTCAAGTAGATTTTTTTCAGTTTAAGTTGTTTTCTAAATTAGAGTCCTAGTTTGATTTATTTCCTAAGGTTGAGTCCTAGTGTGAGTTTCTTCACGTGGGCTATAGATAAGCCTCTCTAGCTTGTAATAAGTAAATTATGATTATTGAATAAAAGTTTGAGATTGAAGGAGAAGAGTTTAGGAGTTGTGGGTTCCCCGGGGGGGGATTTGCGGCTGCTATTTGAGTGAGAGTTTCTGCAGAATTTTACATTCATGTTTCCATCCTTCTTAGCAAGTAAGTGGAAAGCCTCCCTACCCCAATGCTACCCTTTCCCTTTCTTCCCTTCCCACCCGCAGGCTTCTTCCCCCATCCCCAGCCCTAGATCTGCCATTACAGCCCCTTCCTCATCGAGAATCATTCCCCTCCCCTGCGCCAGCAATCCTATACCTCTCCCAATCCTATTTCCCTCATCCCGTGTCTTCCCAACCATAGATTAACAATCTCAGCCCGTCTTTTCTTTCTTTTTTTCTTCTTCTTCTTTATCCTTAACCATGCGGCACTTCTGGAATTTCCATAAGTTACAAAACCGGAATATAAAAAGCTGAAACCCTAACCTAAACTCTAGGTTTCCCCTACCCAAGACCTAACTCTTTAAGGAAATTGGAATCCCCTTCCCTAACTCCTATCTTTGATGCTAGGATTCAACCCATTCGGTCCCTCTAAACCCTAGAAAATTCTGCAATTCTTCATCTTCATCAGGAAACCCTGACCCTCATTAATCCATTAAGCAAATCCTAACCCCTTTTAGAGTTAGCTTCTACACTACCTATTGAACACTTGATTTAACCCTTGCTTTAATCTGGATGCTAGAAACCCTAAATATCAAAACCCTAAACTGTAAAATTCAGTTCTGAAATCAAAATTACAGCAAGGTTTCAGACTTGGTTCAGCAAACCCTGGCTGAACCTAACCCTAGAACCCCACAACCAACTCATTTCCTTTCAACTGTAGGGTGCTGTAAGCCCTAGTAGACTTATGGTATTTTTAAGAGTCCATATCTACTTTTGCCCTTGATGTAGTTCGGCCCCATAGTTGATGCCGCAAGAAAGGGCTGCTGCTGTAGGCTCTTTCAAGCATGGTGGGAGATCTCGCTCTCGAGCGAGATCTCGCCACTACAAAAAACCGAGATCTTGACCGAGATGGCGAGATCTCGGTCGAGATATGCCAAAAATTTGGCGGTAGTCTCGGTGGCCCATCTCGGTGGGTTTTAGGGCTCTGGTTGGGCTGAAACTTGGTATTTAGCCTATTTAAGGCCTTTTGAACACATTGGTGGCCTTAGATTTGTGAGAAAATAACCATAACTATGTCTCCTAAGTCGACCCTATGTGTAAAACCGAAATTCTGTGAAATGCAAGGTTAGAATCTTAGAGAATAGAGTTAGAGTTTTAGAGAGTCAGAGACAACATGTAATGTAAAGATATCAAGTAATTCAAGACTTCAAGTTAATGAGTTATCATTTATCAACTATCAAGTATCAAATACAAATATACAAATACAATAACATTACACATCAAGTATTCAAGTCAACAAGTGATCAAAGTTCAAACTTCAAACTATCAAAGATTCAAAGTAATAAATTGTTAAATGTCTTCAAAATTTTACAACCATAAGAATTAAGAAGATTACAACTTACAATTTACAACTTACAAGACTAAGAGTATCACTCAACATTCCGCATCAATTGATTCTGAACGGTGGCCACATATGACTCTCAAGTCAATTGATCACTGAAGTATGTCACATATCGGTTTATATGATCAGTATATGTCTGCATGTCAAAATTTGGGGGAAAATCTTACATTTCTTGAAGATCCCTTGAAATAGGCTTGAATCACTACAAATATGCTTGAATTTGTTGTTTTAGATGAGTTGATGATGTTGCTATGTTGAATCCCCAACAAATTCCGGCAAAAAATCGAGTATTCCGGCCAAAATGATGCTTCCAGCTAGATAGAGGAGAGAGAGAGAGAGGCTCAAGAGAGGTGAAATATGCCTCTCTCGAGCGAGACAGGGGCTTTAAAAAGCCCCTAAAGCAGTGGTTTTTGTCCCGTTAGCGAGATCTCGCCGAGATATTGGCGAGATCTGCAATCTCGCAGATCTCATCTCGCCTCTCACAAAAGGCGAGATATCTCGGGAGATCTCGCGAGATCTCCCACCATGCTTTGAAGCCTTCTTAGAATGATCCTGGATGGTTATAGCAATATGGAGAATGATATGGCTGCAATGAATCTTCCCTGCTGCTATGCTGCATTCAAGCCTTGAAGAAGCTCTGCTCAAGGCTGTTGTTGTTGCTTCTCTGGAGAACCAGAAGGCACCTTGTGCGTTGTTACTGATCTGAACCGTGAAGACTCTTCATAAGACCTTGCTGCTATGAACCTTATGCCTATCTTTCATTCACCAAGCACTGTTGGGTTAAGACCACCAGTCCGTCCCACCTCTTTCATTTGTTCCATCCATTTGTTGTTTCAACTTTCAACTCTATCCTTTAGACACCTTCTATTTTCATACCACCTCCATAACCCGCATTCAAACAATCAGGTTTGAATCAAACTCGCAGCAAGTCTTTCTCACTACAGGCACACCATTTGATCCAAGCCTGAGAGTATTTGATTGGTTATTCGGCCTGCAGATCCACAGCTACTACTTTGAAAAATGCTGCCACATCTTCTCATTAATTCATCAGAACTTGTGGAAGTTTTCAGCACTTGTTCTCTAGTACACTAGCAGTGTTTTGTCAGAATTGGGATCAATTCTACAGGTTGGTTTGGCTAGTATCAAAAACTATTAATTTCTGAAATTTGTTCCTACCTATTTTTTATGCCTGAAATTTCCTACTGACTTATTGGAGCTTGAGCAATAGTTTTGGGACTTTTCCTTTTGGGATTACAGTCTTACATTACAGGTCTTTTCCCGGGTGCACTTATTAGATATCACAAAATGCAACAACTAGGTAATGCCCCAGTGAGAAAGGAAATATTTAGAGTAACAGGTGAATAAATAAGCCTTACAACCAGCCTCCTGCATTGATGTGTATCTACAAATAACAAAAACTTTCTCATCAAATGCTCGAAGTTTCAGATGGAATCATTAGGCTTGTCAAGCCAACATGCCAGTTCTTGATAGAAGATCAGTTACACATTTGCCCTAAAGACAAGCTGATCTCCTTTTTGCTGTGAATAACTTAAATTCCTGAGAAGTTTTTGAACATCCATATTTCAATCTGGAACTGCTGATAAATATGCCTTAATATTGTCAATGCTTTGAAGGGTCATTGCCTTAAATGATAACATCTCAACATAAACAAGAGTAATGGAAACCTTTGCACCAAGATGATCAGCAAATATAGTGTGATCAGAGAAGCACTTATCAAAGCCATAACCACCAATAAATTTATTAACTTGTTTAACTACCAGGAGACTGTTTCAACCCACAATTGGTGTTTGTGAAGATGGCAGCAAATGGCAGACTCATTTTTTCTGTTGCAAAATAACTAGGAGGTTTGTCCATATAAACATCCTCTTTATGATCACCATAGAAAAACACATTTTTAATACCCTAACTGTACTAGAGTCCTGATGTTCTCCGGTTGATGATCTAGGGCAGAACCAGCTTGAAGTTCAAAGTATGCTTCGGTTGGTTTTAGGGTTATGTAATTGGTGGAGTTTTGGGCTAGGTAGGTTTTAATGGGGCTGGTAATGCGATGGTGAAAGTTCGGTTCAGTTTCAGTAAAAGGAGAAAAATTTCCTCACTGGAGGTTTTCAGAGTAAACTCCCTGAGTTAGGGTTTGGGGATCTGGGTTCTCAGTTAGGCTGCAACTTGGATTGAACCTAGGTTCTTATTTCTAATAGATGTCCACCAAGATTTGTTGAATTCCAGTTGTTGAATTCTGAGATGTTGGAATATGAAATTCTAGGGTTTGGGAATAAGGGCTTGCTGTTTCTAGGATTTGGCTGGGCAGAATGGGCTGAAACTTGGAGAAATGTAGGTTATGAAATCGGTATATGATCCTCCATGTTTGCTTGGATTTGGATGGATATAGTGTTTCTAAGTTTAGGGGTTGTAGGGAGTCCAAAAAATCCAGAAAAAATGGTGAAAGGGAAGGGTGATGGGGGTATGCTAGCTGCCGCTTACATGGATGGAGGAACCTTGTCTTGAACTGTGGAAGTTGATTAAGGTTGAATAGCACAACGGAATATGGATCTTGCTTAATGTCATAAAGAATTTCAAACAACACTTGGGATTGATTTGTCAAGGCTGAGAAGACTATTCTGTTTAATTGGGGGTGGGTGGGGAGGGGGTGCCTACCATTTGTAGCCTTACAACTGAAGTCCTAGTGGAAATAGGAACAGGCAGCTAAATAAAACAATTCGAAGTTGACTTGGTTATATAGTTCAACCCTTATAAGGACTCCCCATCAACTCCAATAGGGACTTATTAATAACATGCACCAGGCTTCATGATGACTGATTAAAACATCCATCAGCCTTAATAAGATGACTAATTAAATTACCTTCACCTACCTTAATAAGGACCCTTAATAAGAGGACTAATTAATTAACCTGCATCAACCTTAGTAAGGACTAATCTGAAAGATATTAAGTACTGATATAAGAAGTTGAGTATGAGCTACTTGAGCCCTCAGTACTGCTTGGGCAGTGTCGTAGGATGTGTCGTGTTGTTTGGTTCTATTTGTTAATGTAGGTATTGGGACCTACATCAAGGCCAGTCAGGATTGACTGACAAGGAGATTAGTATGTGAACAAAGTTAAGACGAGCCACTGGAGAGTGTCTCGAAGTAGTCAACTCTGTATGTGTTTGTGTACCCTTCGCCTACCAATCAAGCTTTAGATGCTCAACCAAACCATCTGATAGTGGATATATATTAAGTAAATAGGCAAAACTAAGGTGGAAGGTGAGACTCATAAACAAATAAAAAAGGGGTGAGCACTCAGTTTTTTTTTTTTTGGGGGTACAAGTTTTAATACCTTTACAAAGAGAGTGATATAAGTGGAGTGAGAAATTCCCAGGAAAAGGATCTGATGAAAATTGAAAATTTCACCTAGTACAATTTCAGTTTTTAGCACTGTTATAGCATATGAAGATCTATGAAACTCTTAGATTTGACGTTAGAAAGTTAACAATTTCATCTACTGTCAAAAATCCAGTTTTTGTGTTTGAAATTTTCCATTTTTTGGAGTATTTACTTAAAGGATATTTGGCATAAGTAAGGATAAATTCTGGTTCGATGCCATCCAGGAATAGTATATGCTATCAAACTTGGGTAAAAACTACAAACATCATTTTGGGTGTTCTTTATGTGAAATTAATGCATGGATGAGGTTCAAATTATAAAAGTATAAGCAGCGCAACAATGATGCCAGTTGAGAAAAAAATAAAAGAATGGGCCTTGAAGAATTGAAATCGATGTTTGGGTTGACCTAGAGTAAGTTCAGGTTTTGAAAAAATATGGTTAGAACCTGGCATAAATTGCTTTTGGGGCTGGCTGAAAATGGCTTTGAAACTGATTCTAGACCTTGATATGAAAACCAGTTGAATCCACCTGACATCCTAACTTTTTTGGGATGAATGACAACTTTACATTGTTCAAAAACTTTCCCTGATCTCAGAAATAGCTGGGTTATTTGCAAAACCAAGGCGAGATGGGATACAGAAATGCACAGCTGCAGTTGAGACTTGAGATCTTAAACCATCATATATAGTGAGACTGAATTCAAAAAGATTTGGGTTTGGTCCCATTTTTCTGACATAGACAATGTAGTGGATCAATCTCATTCCAACCACCGCTTCCATATGCTAAGATAGTGTACTTTTAGGTTATTAATGACGGATTATGTATCATTTGGAAGAGTTTGTGGTTCTTCTACAGCACCATGACATGGCAAGCCTACATTTCACAGTAGGAGGCTAACTAGCTTCAGCAGGGTCAACTTAGTTCTCCATGCTTTGATCCAGCAGAACACTCATTTGCATGATAGAATTGGAAATTTGAGATGATGCATTAGTATTTAATTTGAAAATGATGTATTAGTAATTTAGTATTTGAAAAATTCCCTCCCCCCACCCCCCCAACAAAAAAAAAAAAAAAAAAAAGAAAAAAAAAAAAGAAGAAGAAGAGAGAGAATGAAAGTATTTAATGTATAAGTGGAAGTGACTTAATTGAGAATGAAAGAGGGGTTGATGAGGTCTATTTTAATATTGGCATAGTTTACAATCCTCCCCCTTCATGTTTATTAGTGGGAGTTGAGAGGTTTATGTTACTGCTTGTCCTCACTTAATTTCAATGCAATCCCTCCTCCTGAATGTTTTCTTGTTGATGAATTGCTATTAGGTACAGTTTGGTTCACGTATTTTATATTATTGATATTTCTATGAGCCTCTGGTTAGGTTATCTGGTTGTCTAGCATTTTTCTTCGTCCTTGAGTTAACATTTGTCAATCTTCTTCTTGACTAAAATTAGAGTCCTTTTTAACAGCCTCCAAATGGACATTCAACTTATTTTTCCCATGGAAATGAAGTTCAACCAGAGAAGTGAGTGTTGCCAGTGAAGTGTTCTCTTATTGTTGCATGGAAGTTCAATTAAGAAATGGACACTGTCCAACAATAACAGCTTCTTCATGCTACTCCAAATGGAAAAGAAGGTCTTTTTTTTGGTTTAGGATCTTTTACGAGTATGATTAATTTTCTGAGCCATTATTTTGTTTCCAGTTTCATTGAGATGTACCTTAGGCCACCATCTGCAAGTGAAGAAGCAAAGATTAGTGATTGGATAAAGGTGCGGCAGTCCGGCATAAGATACTATTTGTCGCTAGGTGATCAGAGGATTGTTGACAAGAATTATATAATTAGACCAAAAGCGGAGTTTGAGGTAATCTAAATTCTTCATAGCAGAGGAAGGTGTCAGATTGTCTGGAGCTCTGTTTACAATTATCTGAAAGGCATAATAGCTCTCTGTTGTGTAATTAAAGTCAACTCTGATTCATTTGAACTTCCTAACCTACATGCTAATTGTTTTATGGATGTCGGTCTTATAAATTGCTGAATGAACAGAAGTAAAGTGATGGAAAATAATTTTTTTGCCTTTACCATTAATTAGCATATTTTGGAAGTAACATTTATTTGTGGCTTGATGTAGAGATGGTTACACATTAGTTGTAAAATGTTCTTATTATTAAGAAAGTGGACAATTTACTGAAATTTCTCTTGATCTTATGATAAACAACAAGAAAACATTTCTAGTGATTGCATGGAGAATTTAATCAGGGGTTGTTTAGCTCCCAAACTTCAGCTTAACAATGGTGTCTCACTCCTACATTTCAATGAGCACTCAACACACAAGCACACAGCAAGCAAAAAAGAACAATAGTAGGATTAAAGTGAAGACAATAACTTCATTAATCTTCATTCAAAACAAAACAGCAACTACACTTAGCTTGTCAATGAAACTGTATTGATTCAGCAACAAAATCTCCGCTTCTATAACCTGCCCGAGAGCACAGCTCTCCCCTGCAAGTCCACTCTGCAGAAAACCCCTTACAATATTCAGCTTACCTCTCTTCTCCTCTCACCTCTCAATGCAACAAACTCTCATAACTACTTCCCACATTCCTGCAATCTTTTTCTTGCACCTTGACCAATATTCCTCTCCCAAATCAGACCTTTAACACAGTACATGGGTATGGCAGCCTTCCAGTCAGCCTGTGCCACCTGTCCACTGTCTCTAGCTGAATTTCTCATGGACCCGTTCTTTTGCTGGGGTAGCTGATCCCCCATGACCCTTCTGGGCATACACTTGAGACACTACGGGCCCACCATATCCTAGGAAAAATTATTGCTGTAGCCTTTATTTGTTGATGTCCATGATAATTTCAGTTCCTATAACCAAGACAAATCAAAGCTAAGCCATTGTGAACCATCACCTGGTCCATTAGGGGATTTGTCAGTGTAGAAAAAGTGATGCAGCAGAGTGGTCTAGGGTGGTTTGTATACTTGATACTAAAAACCTTGAGCATTTTATGCAAGACCTGATGTGAAGGCTGTGAGAGGTCAGGGTCAGGGGATCTGTTTATATAGGACTTCCTGAAATGGAACTTTCTCCACCAGCTATTATGCCATGGCCAACCCCTCCTAGAATGGAGCTTTCTATGTCAGAAAAATGAGTCATGCCTATGCTATAACTTCCTTCACCTTTGACAGTAAATCATAAATTTAAAGTTAGAGCTTTACAGTTTAACTTTGAGTTAACCAGACATGGATGCTTTTATGTTTTCCTACTCTTCAAGGAAATGGTCCTGAAGGTTGTAGATGTTTAATTGGGGGAATTAGTCCTTAATTCTAGGGTTTTAATAATCTAATGTGTCAGGAAATGGGATCCTTGGCTGTACGAACTGAGGGGGTCTAGGAATTCTGCAGAAAGATGCAGAATTAATGGCAGAGAAGGGTGGATCTAATAAAGATTGAAGGCAGTGTAACAGGGGAGGGGATCATAGGGTTAAAATGAGGCAGTCTAATGGCTATATATGGCTGGATAGGTTTTTATGAGAAACACCTGAGTATTTTTTTAGGAACTCTGTAGAAAAGTTCTAGATGGGGGAAAAGAGAGAATGGGGGTGGGGCTTGATCTCCTGCCCTAGGTTGAGGCTTCCAAATGCTTCACCTTCTTGGCAAATCAAAAGGATGGCTGTTCAGCTACCAAACAAGAGATAAGGTTCCAAATCCTAGGTCCAACAATGGAGTTCCCAACTCCATAGCAATTCTCTCCAAAATAAATTAAGACAATAGCCACAAAGCTTTAAAAGCAAATTGTATTCTATTAATAATCTAAGTGTTACAATTTGATGATGGGCTACCTATAGGGTTTTGATCAGCTTACAAACTCAATATAAAATAAGAAAGCTTATAAACTCCTTATTGTTATTGAAAGCTAATAAACTCCTTATTGGAAAGTGTTTCTATAAACAAACTTAGTTCCTTGTTGAAAAATGACTCCTAAAACGAAGCTAAACTAAGTAATTGACCCAAAGAATTTCTTAGGTAATATGAAGCTCAAACTAAATACTGTGATTATCCTTTACTTAAATAGACTGATTATTTTGGTACTTCGAACTTGGAACCTCATTTTGGGCTGATAAAACCCATTACAACATGAAGCAAGGGCCTTAGAAGCCCATGACCGAGTAACCTAATCCTGGGGCTTGTTTTAGGGTAAATAAGCCACTTTTGGTGGTGGATCTGCATCACCTTAAGTCCCTTAAGATAACCTAAATCTAGCCTCATGTTTTCGCCCTGTTTTGACCTAGTTGAAGTTTGGTAGTTGTAGTGGATCTAGGATATTGGCTCCTAGTTGGTCTCCTACCAATCTAGGACTACATCAGGATCAGGTAGTGCAAGTCCAATTACCATGTTTCCATAGTAATGTTTTTTTATTTTATAATTTTAATTTTCATATCATAATTTATGGAATAAATCAGCATTTGTATTTTGGCATCAGACCATTGTGCAGTTTTGTGGCATGCTTAGGTATGCTGGAGAGTGAAGCTAGGTTTGATCTTAATAATCTTTTTGAGAACTTAATTTAGAAAGACCATAGCCTGCCATTAAGTTTTATGGGCAATCTTCAGTCAAGTTGAAGGAATTTTTGGACTAACTTGGAAGTTGGAACTAGATAAGCTGATGAGTGACTGCTCCTATGTATGACTGATAGACCCTTGCTGAAAGCTTCAATAATTCTTGTCAAGAATGCAGAAGAACAAACCACTAGCTACTGGTTATGATTTTAGGATAACAGTAACAGTAAGTACGGTTAGAACAACAATGGAGCAGCAGCTGCATTCATTAAGCATTGTCAAAATGAGAATACTGAAGAACACCAGCTGATTCTACTAACTAATACTTAATCTGAGAAAACAACAAAGCAAACTAATATCATCTGATAACCAGACAGCTCCAACTTCAGAGCCCCTCCGAGAGGTCTTCCCTCTCCCACAAGCCTCGCTTGTTACTTCTTTTCCTCCCCCCCCCCTTTTCCTCCTCCCTTCCCCTCCTTACATACCCTAACAGCCCTAACAAACTCTTACATTCCTTCCCACTCATCCCCTGCCACCTGGACTGTCTCTTCTGCAGCAGTGCTGTGAGCAGAGTAATTATTGCTGTCCAATAGAATGTTGCTATCTGTCCCTCCCTTACTTTTGTCCCCTTCAGCCACTGGGAGTGATATTGTGCTCTTCCCTTTATTTTTACGCTTGTACACCCTAGTTATGAGAGGTCTATCAATGACTAATGAGTATTCTTTCATGTCTTGTCAAACTTTATTTGCTTTCTAAAGGGCTGGGAGAATCAGGGATGATAAACATAGGCAAACTGGAATGTAATCCGAGACTGATAGTAGATCAACTAGGAGCCAGTTCTTCCAGGGGTTCAGATCTGGGAAAATTTTGGAGAATTAGGGTTCCCAATAGAAATAGGCCTGCTGATTAAGATCAAGGGTTCAGGGTTCAGGGGTCAGGGGATTCTATATGTACCTGATTAGGGTTGGATCTGATGTCTGAAACTAAGTTCCTAAAATTTGGGGCAGTTGAGAAAAGTTAGGAAAGCTGCTCATGGGGTTTTAATAAGATTTTGGGAGCTGGGCTTTGGATCGAATGGGAATATCATTGGAGGGATGATCACTTCTCAAAATATTTTTATTTGGTGCTTGATGAACATCTATAGGTATACATATATATGTTTATGATGATTATGAAAGTTAATATCTCGATCTGGAGAAGAATTTTATAATCTCTTCCCTTTTAGTGCATGCTTTCTCTGATCCTTGAGAGTTTAACCTTTTGTCTTCCTACTCTCATACAGGTTGGGCGGATGACTTTGGGTGGTCTTCTGGCTTTGGGTTACACTGTTGTAGTCAGCTACAAACGTGCATCCACATCAGTTAGTATTGGCAATGTGTCAGTGTCACTTGAAACCATTGATACCCTTGGCGAGACATTCATGGTGTTGAGGGGCACTGATAGGAAAGTATGAACTTATCATTTAAAGCTTCTTGAGATCAGTGGATTTGGTTTTAAACTCTTCTGTTTTCTACACTTCTGGATTTAATGTTCTACTGAAATTATATACTGCAATTACATGATTGGGTACTTTTACTGGACAAAGTTTGACCTTGCTTGGGTTCATTGAAGGACTCAAGTTCTTATATATCTGCACTTTTTGCTGTAATAATTGGATTTTCTGCATGAAAACACAAATTCATTGCATCAACAAACTTGAAAAGGTCATACAAATAAATTTGGTTACACTTATTGCTACTGCTGCGCATTGTTTTGTGTGCAGAATAGAAACTGTAACTTGATGCTTGGTGATGTAGGATCTTGATGAAAAACAACTACGTTTTGTCAACTCTTTGGTTTAGGTTTATATGTGAAGGTTTGCTATGAAAACAAAGTTGGGATTATTTGCAGGTAATAAAATAAGTTGTCAGGTAATGTATGAACTATGAAAGTTGGGAGAGATTGCATTTTAGCTAAGGAGCTGAAAAGGTTCGCACAAGTCAAGAATGTCAAGGTGAAGTGATAAAGGGCAATAAAAGCCAAGGCGACACTAGGTCGCCTTGACCAAAAAAGGGTCAGGATGCCTAGGCAACGCTTAGGTGACGCCTTGACAACCTTGGTGCAGAAGTTGAAACCAAGATGATAGTGGGGTTACCAAGCATGATGGAGTGTTTGTAAAAATTGAAATCACATACATTCTAATTAGGAAGGTTTAGGTTTTAGGTTTGTGGTTAACTGAAGTGTGTGAGTGAGGGTTCTAGGATTTGGTTTTGTGATGATGGACTATTTTTTTGTTGAGGATTTTGAACCTTTGAATGATGGAGCAGTAGTTGGTGCTTGAGAGTAGCATCAGTATATTGAAAATTAAAATAGGAGAATTCACATGTGGAGTACAATCACAACATCAAGATCTTTCAAAATATAATTCTGGACTAGACATTTAGAATTCAGTATGATGTTACATGTTTAGTTCACTTTTAGTCTAAGGGTGGTTATGGTCATTATGGTTTTGATGGGATGTTATTGTAACCATCTTTTTCTTTGTATATAGTGTGAATGTGTTAGTAATGCCATCAGCCCATTAATAGTTTCTTAGTCTCTTCGTTGATTCTTAATGCATGTTTTCGATTTTATTCAATTGGACTCTGATGATTAATTATAAAAGGGGTGGTTTAATTGCCACGTGATCTTGTAGGGTTCAGGTGTTGTGGGCCCTGCCTGGCCATAAATTCTGGGATCATGACAGAGGTGGTATAAGTTGTGATGGAAGTATTCATAGTTTTCCGAAGATTGGTCTTTAAAATCTGAAGTCTTTTGGTTGAAAAATTCAGTAATTCATTTAGGCTCATTTGAAGGGTCCCCCCAGGCACTGAGGACTTCTTCCATATTAAACTTTCCTTCTTAAAACCAATTAATTGAAAGTGGGGTGGCTTCTTGTGGCTTGAACACTTGATAGTTGGAGTACTCTCAGCTGATGTGGGATCTTAAACTGCTACTTGTTATCAATTCTGAAGTCTGAACTTTTCTTTTCCAAGCTTAATTAGGTTGTACCATATCCTGATCAGTTATTACTTTATCCCCAAAAAAGATATCCATGCCTTGGAAGGCATGTTACGTTGTTTTTTTTAATAAATGTAGGTAGTGGGTGCAGAAGCTTCTAAAATGGCTATCACTGGACCATGGATCACTAAGTCGTATCTGGAATTGATTTTGGATACCCAAGGTTGGGAACCGGGGATCAGTCCTTCACTATTCTGTTTGGCTAGCCTTTTCATGGTTTCTTTGTCATGTATTTTATTTGGTGCTTGACAAATAAAAATCTTTACTTTCAGCTGTACCACGGCTTAACACACCACCACCTTTGTCAACTAAGTCTTTAGCTGAGCATCAGGAAAGAGTAATTGATGTTCCAAAGCCAATTCGTGTTACTCCAAAAGATGCTTACAGGATTGAGGATCTATCTCTGCCATGGACTCGATCCCCAACAAAGGCAAACATGGAGCCTGTACTGGCGACATGGCGTTTCATTTCATCAGATCCTTCACATGCTGGCAGTTCGGTCATAGGTTAGAGTTATGGTTCCTCTTGCTGGAGTTATGGTTTAATTTGTGTTGTATTCTTGAATTATTTTTTTACTACTTACTAAATGGTAGATTGCATTTATTATAACCTCATAAATTTAGGCTTCTCTCATGAAGCAACTGCAGATTCTTCTGCTTTCAGGGATACCATGCAGCTTGCTCCAATGCCTGATTCTTATGACTTGGATAGAGGCTTGCTTCTTTCTGTTCAAGCAATCCAGGTAAGTGTTATTGGATAAGGTGATGTAGGCTGTTCTGCAGGTTTGTATTTTGGAGTTTGGAGCCTCAGGAAGGAAGTGAATACTTTTTCGTCAATACATACGATTCATTAGAATAAAATAACTGAAGTGAACTTTCTTTTTTGTTTTCTCAGGCATTAATGGAGAATAAGGGCCTTCCAGTTATTGTAGGCATTGGTAATGTGGATTATACACTCGTCTCTCTCTCTCTCTCTCTCTCTCTCTCTCTCTCTCTCTCTCTTCTTTAAGGAATAGGTATTTGTAAAGAAGTTGATTGTAGAATTTCTACCGTTGAATATGCTCTTTGTTTTTCCTCTTTTTCCTGATGGAAGCATAAAAGCAAGCTAATTTTTTGTTCTTTGAATGTGCATTTCTGTTCCCTGTTCTTGGGTGCATCATGCATCTTTTGTTGTTTGTGATTGATTAACATGACTATCAGCAACTCTATATTATTGTTAACCATAGCACCTGTAAAATTCATGGAACTGCATCCTAGCACAGTTAATAATTTTATCTACTAGTACTATTACGGCTGCAAGCGTGGATTAACTGTTCTTTCCCAAAAAAGGGGGAGCATGGATTAACTGCATTTGCTATCTTACAGCTGTGTGATGCTTATTTATATCTTTGCTAAATGAGATAATTAATTTTCTTCATTATTACAGGAGGCCCAAGTGGATCTGGTAAAACTAGCTTGGCTCATAAGATGGCAAATATTGTTGGTTGTGAAGTCATTTCACTTGAAAGCTATTACAAATCTGAACAAGTTAAAGACTTTAAATATGATGACTTTTGCTCTTTGGATCTGTCTTTGCTTTCAAAGGCAAGATGTGAACTCTTGTTTCCCTTATTTTACACATTGTGCTTTGGTTTATTTTCAGATCAAATTCTTGATACTGGCATGATCTTAAATCCAGTTCTGTTGGTGTTAATTATTTATTCTTCTCATTCATGACCTATCAGTTTGGAAAGTTACAGCTCATATTCACTGTCCTGCATGGATATATGAGGGTCTGAAATCGGTAGGGATATCAACTTTTGGCTGCTTTGGGACAACCGAGTTCTACCACTATGAGCGTAAAAATCATAGCATGTTGCTGTACAGAGTTTAGATAGGACCTAAAGTTTGATTTATGTTTAATCCAGGGGGTAGCATAAAATGATGGACTAAATGAGCCCTCTACATGCTAATTAAGCTTTTATGTGGATTGTATAGAAATTATCAATAGCATACAAATAACTTTTGTGTTTTGTGATCTTATACCAATTATTCTATTTTCAGAACATTGATGACATAAGGAACCAGCGAAGAACAAAAGTTCCTATATTTGACTTGGAAGCATGTACCCGGAGTGGTTTCAAGGAACTTCTAGTTTCTGAAGATTGTGGAGTGGTATATTTTTCGCTTCAGCTGCTTATATTTCTAGTCCTTGTTTGTGCAATTGGTTGTTTTTATGCCTATGCCTGTGTAGGATAAAAGATGTTAGGGAAATGTACACACTAAGAAAATAAGCTCTACTACATTTTATAAGTAATGATTTCTTGAATGTGAGAATGTTACATGTTGGAGTAATATCTCAGACTTGATAGAATATAAGGCTTGTCTATCACAAGCCATAAGGCAGCACTTAGGCAGCCAAGGCGGTGGCCTTTCTTGCATCATACAAGGCATCTTGTCGCCTGGGCACCTAGGTGATGCCTTGACAACCAGGACTGTGGATTTGACATAGGGTGCAGTAAGAATTGATTAAAATCAACTCAATCTACAGTGAGAAGTTGAAGTAAAGATGTTCGTATTTTCAACTAACTGATTACCAATGTGGCTTATTCTCTTGGCATTTTCAAGCTCACTGATTTCTATGCTCTTGTATTTCTGATGTAACCAGCTCCCCCCCCCCCCCACAACGCGGGCCAAGGCAGAAAGAAGGCCCAAATCAGCCCCTTCCTGTGCCTCTAAAGGGTGGTCAAACCTAGTGAGGGGCAATTTGGTCATTTACCACCCCCTTGAGTCCTATTTGTGTCTTATTAGGTTCATCTGAATTTTAGGAGTCCAGATCTACTTTTTGTTTTGAGTTGAGTCCTTGGTTAGCAAGTTATGACAGAGTCCTTGTCCCATTAGGAGTCATAGTTGTAATCATATTTTCAAGTTGGATTCCTTCTTAAAGTTGGAACTTTTAATATTGCGAGTCTTTATTTGTTTAGGAATTCCAATCCAAATAGAATTCCATCTTGAGTTCTAGTCCAAGTAGTCTTCTTTTGTTTTTCGAGTCTAATTATGATTTCCTTCTTTGTAAAGGCTATAAATATGGCCCTCCACATATGTAATGGACAGTTGATGATTATTGAATAAAGAATAAGTTAAAGGAAGACTTGGGAGTCGTAGGTTCCTAGGAGGAAGCCCATAGCCTGGGTATTTTGAAGTTTCTACAATTCCAGCTTTCTCCTTTCCACTACAAGCTTGCAGCAGCCATTGAAAGACCTTCTATTTCAGTGATTGTCCACAACAGCCCAACCTTCAACAAGTCTGTTTCCAACCCCTCCCTACACTAATCCCTTCTTCCCTCCCTTGCATAGCTCTAGAATGCCGCATCTTTCCTCTCTTTCTTCTTGCAGCACCTCATCCCCTACCCCAAAACCCTATTTCTTCTACATCTCCTCAACCACCACCCCAAACACCAAATCCTTTTGGGATCACTTATCCCCCTCCCTCTCTCTCTTTCTACCCTTGAGTCCCAATCCTAACCCTAGCCAACCCTTGGGAATCTTGGGCCTAATTTCAGAAACCCTAGCTTGGGAAATTAAGTCTGAAATTTCAAATATGTTAAATCAGATTTAATTCCTTCAAATCCTAGCCCTGAGTCAGTCTAACTGAAAATCAACACTAGACCCCTCTAAACCCTAGCCGCAGGAGTTTAAAGGCAAACACTAATGGGCATTATTGAACAAAACAAGCTCCTGTCCACCTGTATTTGCTGATGCCCAAATCAGAATGTTTAGTTGCAGGATTATTAGATGCTCTCCACTGAGATTACCTACAGGTTGACCTAGAATAGCAGGATTCGAAGTCCTAATTTACTGCTGGTCCACTAGAAGAGGATCCTAAAGACTGGCCCCTGATCTGGGGTTACATTAATAACATTTGAGTTTTCTCATATTTGGTCAATACTAGCATAACTATATCATATTACATTGATATGGCTGCTATGTTACATTTAAACATTAACTACACAAAATTATCATTGCTAGATTACACATACTCAACGATCCAAAGGTACCCTTCCAGTGCCTTGGCTAGTAGCCTTAACAAAAACAACTATTGATTTTGTCCCCTTCAAACTCTTAAGTAACTACACTCTGTAAAGATATGAACTGTAAGAGTATTATTGTCTTACATCTCGAGGTTTTGCCCACCTCGAGATGACTGAAATGCTGAAATCTCGCCGAACCTGGTACAAATTCTGCCAGGTTTTGGTGGGTTTTATGCATTTTATGGGTTTGGTTCTTTTTGGACTACCTTTTTTAGGGCCTAATGGCCTATAAACACATATCCATGGTTAGTTTGGTTAAAAAAAAGCAACCCACAGTGGTCTTTCGGATTTGTAGTCTTGTTTGTGTCTATGCAGTTGATCCCTCCTTTGCCATCCAGAACCCAATTCCAGCCATGGTGAGATCTCGATCAAGATATACAATTTTTTGGCGTCAACTCGGTGGCCCATCTCGGTGGGTTTTAGGGTCCCAATTGGGTTGAAACTTGGTATTTAGCTTATTTAAGGCTTTTTAAACACGTTGGTGGCCTTGGATTTGTTAGAAACAATCCTATGTATGATTTCTAAGTCTACCCATAATGTGAAACCGAAATGTAGTAGGATTAGGGAATGCAATGTTATACAACATGTAATATAGAACCTTTAAGAGCATATAAATGAAAAGCAAGTATATCAAATGCATCAACTAACTTAAATGTTATCAAAATTCCATCCATATGAGTATCACAATCTTAATTTTCAAGAATAAAATAATTTTACAACCATTAGAAGTTCTATATAAGTCATTAAATCATAAATTCATAAGACAAGTAGAGAATAATTGATCTTCCTTGTTGTAGATGTGCTAAGAGTAGTTGCAAGTGAAAATTCAGCCAAAAAGGTCAAAATTGAGAGTTCTAGCGAGATCTAGGGCGAGATATGGCGAGATTTCGAGCGAGATCTCGAGCGAGATATCCCAACTCTCTAATCTCGCCCTCCATCTCGTCTTGCCAATAACATTTAAACGAGATATCTTGCAAGATCTCGCTGAGATCTCACGAGATCTCCCACCATGATTCTAGCTACCCATTTATCACTACGTTTAGCCTTAGATCTTTGGGCTATCTCAATTGCACCCATTGGAGCCTTAGATTACAATAACATTTATCATTCTCAAGACCCTCTCCTACATCCCCATTCTTTCCCATTGATTATATTATTTGGTGGTTTCAAAGAGATTATCCTAGGCAGGCAAACCCTTAATTTTAGGGTATTCACCCAAGAAACCCTTACCCTAAAATTGGGTTCACATCACTTGGATAACCTTCTGGGACTTTGAACCACCAGGGCAGCAAGAGAGCTTGATCTCCACCAAGGCTAATCTCCACTTAATTGCATAATCAAGGAGAAAATTAGGCTGTATCTTTACATAGGCTCTAGGCCAGTCGATTAAAGTAAGAGCTTTAAGTCCTAAATAAAGTCTGACAGGAAACTAAGCTATAAGTAATAGGAAACTAATTCCTCTTAAAAAGGGGACTTAAACTACTTGCGAAAACATAAGAAACTTGTCCCAACTACTAAATGAGAAACCCTAATTCATGGGAGTCTGTTTAAATTACAAATAGAGCATTAAATGGAAAGACCTAAATGCTTGATTTAAAGACTGAACTAAAATAGTGAAGTAACCTAAATTCTAAATTCTTGTATCACCTGGGTACACGTGTTTAGGCCCCTTGGGTTGGCCCATTGCCTTGGAATAAAGTATCTGACCAATATATAACCCAACCTTATGCTTATTCCACTAATTAAAAGCCCAGGGTGTTGGATCAGCTTCATTCACCTAACAAGGACTAGCCAAAACTATCTACCCCCCTTTCTTTTTTCCGTTTTGCATCTGATATTCTAGTTACCTCATTTGTTTAGTTTCCTTCCTGATCCTTTAAATCTATCTTTGTTTTTTTCTCAGGTTATCATAGAAGGGGTATATGCTCTGCATCCTGACATCAGGAAGTCGCTTGACCTGTGGATAGCTGTTGTAAGAAAGAGTTTTTAACTGTTTCCCTAGGAAGAAATTATTTTCCATTAGTTACTTCCTTTCCAGATTCCCATAATTGGTCTCAATTGATGGTTAGAATACTGTCTTGTTTAACCTTTTTAGTTGCAACATACAGGTTGGAGGAGTGCATTCACATCTTATTGCTAGAGTTCAAAGGGACAAAAACAGGGTTGGGCATTACATGTCCCAGAATGAGATTATGACTACTGTATTCCCAATGTTCCAGCAACACATTGAACCCCATCTTGTTCATGCACATGTTAGTATACCAGTATCAATTTGAGAATGCATATGCTTTTCATGAAGTACATAAAGCATTGTCTGATTAGTGAGGAATTACTTTGTAACTATCTTGTCCTTGTGTTGGAACTATGCTTCAGCATTACGTGGATATCTTTTGTGTTGTCATGCTCTTTGTTTTGAGAACTTGATACTGTGTCCTATGATATTATCACGCAGGTTAAAATCCGAAATGACTTTGATCCTGTTCTTTCACCTGAGAGTTCACTCTTTGTTCTGAAAAGTAATAAGCAGGTGCAGCATTAATCAATACTTCTTTCCTCAAAACTTATATGGTATGCCTTATCTGTAATACTCTCTATCCTTGCTTTGTAATCCATTGCAGGTGGCATATCAAGACATTTTGAAACTACTTGACCCTGCTAAGTTATACAGCTCCGTTCAAAATTTTATTGATATATATTTAAGGCTTCGAGTACATTCTAATGGACAACTTGCTGAATCTGAGTGCATACGCGTTAGGCTATGTGAAGGAAGGTTTGCGTTACTTATACGGGAGGTGCATAATAGCTGTAGTTATGGTTTTATGGCATGACATTTCTGTAGTTTATATGAATAATATCAATGGTCGCTGCTGTTTTAACTTGCTTTTGGATTTGTAATCTAGCCAATTAGGGAAGGGAACTTCATCATACAGCCAAAAGTGGATTTTGATATCAGCAGCAGCACAGTTGCTGGCCTTCTTAACCTTGGGTATGTAGCTTGTTAAGTCCTAATCATCTGACAACATTGCTGGCTGATTATTTATGTTTCTTCTTTTTCAAATCTCATCATTTTCTGCATAGTTTCTTGTTTTTTTTTCTTTGTTACAATTGAGGAAATTAAGGTAATGCAACTGAAGTGCTAATAATTCAAATCATAACTGAAATGGCTAGTTGAACTAGATATTGAGTGATGGAGAACATATTAGTGGTAAGGAACGATTTACCATGTAATTGGTGGAAGTGGAAGTGGAACATAGATTGGCATTGTTTCTTAAGCTAGCACAATCCTATGACAGATGGGACAATATTGGGAGGCATCAGTTGGGACTTGGGAAACATCCTGATTTTATACGCTTCTGATTTGAGGATAAAATTCTATACCCTTACTGTAGGGTAATCAAACATCTACTTCAGCTTCTGCAGAAGTCATTTCTTGTCCATCCTTTTATTTTGTAGTTTGCTCCTTTGTTGTTCTTTAACTGCTGGGTTGGTTTACTTTTTTATTACCTTGTAATTTTTCTGTCCAGGTTTGTGAAAGAGGGGTGTACATGCTCACTATTGGATTATTTTTCATAGACCAGATTCATCAAATGAGCAATAGAAAGGAGTGTTTCTAAAGTAGTTCAGAACTTTAGGACATTTTTAAAAGAAACTTACTTGGGTTGATCTTCAAATGACATGATTGAAATGGTTGGTTCTCATGGGTTTAAAAAGCCCTAGGGAAGATAATAGTAATAGAACATGAACCAGAATTAGTAGGAAAAAAAATTAAAATCTTGCTTCAAATTAAGACAAATAGGAAAACCAGATTCCCTTTATTTTCTGGCTTGAATTGGTGAATAAAGAAAAGTATGTCATACAGGACAATTGATGCAGTAGCAGAATGGTTTAATTGGTTCCAGTCCAACCCAGAAAAAGTGGTCCAATTGGGTTTGGTCCAACAAGAGTTGGATTTGAATAAGTATTTTATTTCAGTTCTAAATTTAGTCTTTTATTTAAATTAGTACTCCTGCATGAGAGTGTTTTAGACTTTGGTTTGGATTTTGTTTTGGATTTTAATTTCAACTAGGATTTGTGTTTAGTTCCTTTAAATAGCTTGTATTAGGATATAATTTTCAGACTGAATACAATGAATTGAGTTATGTTTGTGAGAGCCTGTGTAGCTGGTATTTGAGTGTGAGCACTCTCTCCCCTCTTCCTGTACTCCCATCTCTTCTAATTCCTGTAATTCTCCCTCCATTACAACCCACCATTGCAGCCCTATACCTGGCCTGCATCAACAATAGAAAATGAAGATTTTCTTGATCTTGACAACCCTTGTTCAAAACTTCAACCGTATGTACAGAACAGTAAAAGGAAAATCAGACCCCATTGCCCTGTCTGTAAACCCTTCTTGAAGTCAGGCCAAACCCTATTTATCAATCACATCCTTCGGCTAAACCACAAGAGTTCAAAGAACTCTATTAAGAGCAAGCATGGTTAGGCAAAATTTTTGGTCAAATATTGGTTTCCCTAGAAACCAAGATGAAACCATTGGCTAGTTTTGAAGTCACTGGTTTCTGCAAGTTACAATATGTCAAAATTTTTTGTCTTCAACACAACAATTCCAAGTTATGACCGAATTCAATGAATTGCCACCAACCTGGTTCCAGTAGTTTTGACTAATCTTGACCAACCCATCACAAGTCTTGTCCCAAAATCCTTCCTTTTGACCTGGTTTTGGCCAATCTTGGCCAATTCTCGGTTTCTGGCTGGTCAAAACCAGCCTTGAAACCGAGATTCTGATCTTTGAGAGCCAGGTTTAAAGCGTCAGTGTTGGGTGCATTGTAGGAGATATATCAAAATGTATCATATTGGAGATATGTATTGAATGGTGTAGAAATGTGCAAACATAATGGATTTGAGTTCAGATCCTTGTAAATGTTCATTGGCCTATATTCATGGATTTATAGCAAAATTACAGAATAAATAAGCACCCTTCAAAGAAAAGAAATCATTTTTTTTTTGGGGGGGGGAGGGAAAAAACTTTTTCCTGCAGCCCGGAAGCTTACCATGTTAACTTTATGAGAAAATAGAGGGTTTAAGTAGTTTGTATTGATTGAAGGAGCTAAAAGAGCTATGGACAGGCTTAAAATAACCATAACTGAGGTTATGAAGAATGATATACATGGTCTGGGTATTGGGCCAAGCATGACCTCAGATAGAGATTACTGAAGGGCAAGGATCCATGTTGTTGAGACCATGTAGCTGAGATTTTCCTTATTTCCTGGGCTGCTTTTTTCCTCTACTGACATTTGTCATTCTTTAGTCTTCATTTCTAATTCTCATCTCATTTCTTCATTTTTGTTGTTCAACCTTCTTACTTTTTGTGTCTCAATTTCCGCTACTTTCTTTTGATAGGATCGATTTAGCCGACCCAATTTAGTTGGGATAAAGCTGACTTTGTTGTTGTTGCTGTATTGATATGTATTGAGCCATGTTGACCAATCCATCTCAATATGCATCGATACATATTAAATTCCTTAAGATCTGGCAATAATGTACGTATCAAGCAGTTGTATTCTACTGGTCGATACAATTGATACATTATAATTTAAGATAGATGTGTTGGTTAGTGTTGCATCGACTGATTCAATGCAGTATGGAGTGATATTTTTACTCTGATTGAGAGACCAAAGTTCATAGTGTAAAGATTTTGCAGCCCATACAGATAAGTTTATCTGAATGTCCAAATATCTCCCATGTGGTAGATGAGATGGGTTCCAAATGTTCTGGATGCACTCCTAGTCTACTAGCCAAGTTTCAGCCAAAATGGAGTTCAACAAAAGTGTTGAAAATCTCTGGACTGCTAGATGGTGCATGAACATATATGGATGGCTGAAAGTTAGAAAGATGCCTGGACATACACAGGAGGGTATCAGTGTACTTGTTTCTAAAATCTTACATGCTGACAATATGGTTTGTAATTAGATGACTAATCCAACAGTCAGTTGGCCATGACAAACTGTCTATGTCGCTAAAAATTGTGGATGGGATTTTGTCAAAATTAAAGGATGCACCCAATCAGTTTAGCACCTCTCACCAACTCTCTCCACAAATATTTTTCAATGATCATTTAATAGGGGGAAGTTTTTTCTCACCTTCACCCCTTAGCACTAGCTTGTTATCAGCTTCTCAAGTTAAAGAAGTTGTCTTTGTTTTCTTGGAATGCACAATTTCATGAGAAATGCTATTACTCAAGACTGTTATGGGGTTTCCGAAACTCAGTAGTGATGGCATTTTTATGAAAAATTTATACCACTGGCTCCTGTGCCTCCTTTCATGTCTTGTAGTTGAAGCACGTTTGCATTATTTAAAGCTCAGTATTATTATGTATTTTCTAGTTCAATATGGTTGGTTACACCAGTTGATATGCCTTTCTATGTGGATAATCAGGTATCAAGCTGTAGCCTACATTGAAGCATCTGCATTCATATACCAAGATGGCAAGGTAGGTTCGAGTTGCTCTTCCTGCTTCATCCTCCTGGTACCGTTTTGGGAGCAGTTAGAGAACTATTACGTTGTGATTGTTCCTCTATACTTGTGGATTCCTAATCCTGCCCATTACACTTAAATTCATTTGTATTATAAAGTTTTTCCCTTTTGTTTTAGGAAATACGAGTCAGTTATTTATTTTATTGTTGTTGGCAGTTGGCACATAAGATTTTTTTCTTGCAAAAGTGGGAAAAATTACATCAGGACAATACAACAGATTGCTGTAGCCCTACCTTAGAAAAGAAGTATAATGAACAAATAGGGCAATGGCCAAGAGTCCATAAACAGGATTCTTCTGAATGAGGAAGAGCTGAGGAATAGCTGTTCCACCAGTTTTCCGTGTTTAATCCTTGGTTTGTCCAGGAGGAGTTCTTTTGGATGATTTATTTGCTTGGGTGTATCGTATGAAATATATAAGCATGAAAGCCAATATCGTAGCGTTTCTCTATTGGTGAGACCTAAGAAATTTTCATGCTGAGGTTTTATTGAACAGATGCCACTCTTACAGTGTTTATTTATCATTTCTCAGATTCTGATCGAGGTTGATCATCTTCAAGATGTACCAAGTCCATATGTACAAATTAAAGGAACAAACAAAGAAGTAGTGGCAGCTGCTGGTTCAGCACTCAGTCTGGATGGTTCATATACAACAAAAGTTTGTTTTGCATACCTCTACAATTTAATGTCTACATTTGCTCATCTTATTTGTATTTGTGCTCTTCTTGCTTTTTGATCCTAGTTATCCATTTTCCTGTACTTCGTAGAGTTATCTTCAAATTCTTCTAGAAAGTTTGCCACCTCTTGAGAGAAGCTCAGTCGGAATTCACAGTCAACAGGCAACAAGATTGCAGGAGCTAGTGGATTTTATTCAATCTCAGGTATGAGTGGTAGGGTTTTCTATTTGTTAGACAAACTGAAACAACCTTATTCGAAGTATCCAACTGTGCTTTTTCCTATCTTGGTCAAATTGTTCCAGGTCTGAAGTCTGGTTTGAGGACTAAGTAATAAGTAATGGTGTCCTTGTTAACTTTAAATAGTTGGTAGGAAATGTATATCAACAACCTTAGACTTATTTAAAAAGGTAACATTCCCACATGACTCCCCCACCCCCACTGCCGACCCCTGGGCATCCCAAAAATTTACATGTAGACTTTTCATATTTAGAGGACTGGAATTATAATAGTACCTTGCAGATAACACTGCTAATTTCAATGCATCACTGACCTGATAGTATAATGTGATTAAATAATATAACCTCCTGGGGGTGTTTCAGTATTTTGTTGTTTCCTTTGTTTATTTTTTTGTTTTATTGGTTGGGGAAGGTGGTGCCGGGAAAAGGTAAGACTTAAATTATCAATCAGCTTCAATTATAACGTTGGGTGGTGTCACATTGTTTGGATTCAATGCTATATTTTGATAAATTATCGGCAACTTCTTTATCCTTCTATATTATATTATATTTTCATAGCTTAAAATAAAAAATTTCCCTTCATCTAAGTAGCCATTCGACATGGTTCGTCTTGGAGAAGTTGGTTATTGCTTAACTAAGGCTGTGCTTGGGTTTAATGTATCAAAATTGAATATAGGCACTAAATAGCAACAACAGGTAGGGCATATTCACATATATTAAGTGTCTGCCGCTTTAATCCCCGCTTTATGGAGGGGCTGTTTCCTGATACTTGAGAGCAGCCATGCCATTGCTCCATGGGCTCTCTACCTATCAGAAACTAGTACAAATGAATCTGCATTTTCAGCAAGGAATGCCATGTGCACGCACACACCCCTCATATTAGCACTAATGTAACTTGTGTGCCACATGTGTTGGACAGGGCAATAGTGCAGCTTCAGAATCCTCACAAGGCAGGGATATTTCACCCATGGAAGGCGTAATTGAAGATATGCAGTCACGCATCAAGAGGCTTGAAAGATGGCATGCAATCAATACGGTACTACTGCATATACCTTGGCTTGGATAATAGATCACACACTTCCTCGTATGGATTATCACCATGTTGTTATTAACTGCCATTTTAAATGGTCTTATATCAACAGGTGTTGTGGACCTTTTTTATGTCTGCTTTTGTTGGGTACTCTCTCTACCAGAAGCGGCGCGAATAATTTCATTATGTATATCATCTTGTAACATTTCAAAAGGAAAACTTATACTACTTCCCCAACTAACCAATGAATATCAAGCCCCACTGCAGGGTACAGAAAAAGCACATTGTATCGGCCATTAGTTGAAAATGTCAATTGAGTTATTGTTCATAGCTAGCAATACCTGTTGTGTACTTTCATCCAAAGTTTATTTCCTTCCCATAATTTTTGGGTCCTTACCATGTTAACCACAGATTTAAGGCTTTGGAACCACAGCAGGGTTTAAAAATGTGATGAGGTTCCCAAGTACAAGGATCTGTCAAGCTGGAATCGGTTCCAGTTCTTGAATGCTCAAACAAATCGATAATAAATTTTGACTGGTCAATCTTCTCCTCTCCTTAATTTGGGTTTCTTCTTTGAACTAAACATACCAATTGACAAATCGCTAACTCCAGAATCTGGTTGGAGCCTCTGCATGTTCTCCAAGGAATTTTCAATGTTGGACACAGTTCCTACCTCTAAGCCATAGCCTATAAGGGTGCTGGGAGTTTATCAGATACCATAAATCTTCATCTATGTGGTTGATGTTGTCGCACCTCAAGCCAATGAATGGAGAGAGACAGAGAGAGAGAGACAGAGAGAGTATATGATTTGGATTTTGGAGTAACATCTGATGCGTGTGTCCCCATTCTCACCATGGAATCCACGAGACGCTTTTGGGGAGGTGATGATGGGATGGCACGCAAATTGATGCATTTGATGTGTTATTAATTACATATCCATGGCCAGGTGGTAGATTGGAATGAGGTATCTATCAGGTCCCAACGGTAAATAAATTGTCTCCAAACCCAACAGATTGTGTGTGAAAAGGCGACTCTACAGGTGTAGGTAGATCATCGTAAATGCCCCAATTCGCAATTTTTTTTGTCCCCTTCAATAAAACTGCAAAAAAAAAAGTTCTTTTTTCTCACTGAAAAAGGTCTTTCTCGACTAGAATTTGATAAAGCATCAGGTGCGAAAATTTGTTGGGGAGCGCCGATTTGTTATCCAGTGAACCAGGCGATATGGTGAAATTTGTCGTAATGATTGCTGAAATATTGATGCAGTGTTTGTACTTTACAGCAGTGTCGGGTTTGCCTCTATATCGACTAAGTTGGCTGGGCAAATGTAGAGCGATTGTGGCAGTATCTTCTCGAGATATCGCATAATTATTGCCAAAAATTCCGATAAATGGTAAGATATCGGCAATATTTTGCCAGTTCTCGATTCAACAAACTTAATACCAAAATTCGGCGAAATATTCCAAATGCACTGAAATTCGGTGATATTACGTACCCTCGAAGATTAAAAAAAATAAAAAGACGAGACCGACCCTCACGGCCTCACTTGCTTCCATGATAGATGGCTTACGCCTGAAGTTTGCCAGAGTCCTTACAAAGCCGACATAAAAATAAAATAGCATAAAAAGTAATTCTTTTTTTACGGAGAACAATTAAAAAATAGTTTACTAGAATTTGTTCTTATCGTAAACCTTTACATTTAGTATATGTTTGTTTTTTCACGAAGAAAAAGACATAAAATCCACGTCATCGATCTCCACCATCACTCCCTGGATCGTATTCCATTTCCACCCTTCGATCTCTACTTCTCTCTTCCACTATCAATCCTCTACACCTCATCTAGATTTTTTTACCTTTAATTCGAGACACACTTTCTTTCTCTCTCTCTCTCTCTCGCTCTCTCTCTCTTTCTCTCTCTGTCGCGCGCGCGTATGGAGTCGTCAGCATTGCCTCAGGAGAGCAACGGAACTGGAAGAGCTCCAGATAACATGAATTCTCCGGCGGCTCTTCGGGTTCCAAATGATATGAATCCACCGACCGTCCGTCCTGCTCCAATGACTGAAGTTGAAGCGTCATCTCTCGCACCTCGCTTGGATTTGTCCACCGCTCCTCTATCAATCACTGAAGCTGTTCAGGCGGTAATGGCAAACGCTGCCCCACCGACACAGAGCTCTGCCCCAAACCACCCGCCGTATGCAGAGGTATCTGCCTATGCATACTTCTTTTAGTTCTTTAATTATTTTATGAATGAATTGTTCTCAATTAACATCTTCGAGTTCATTTTCTGATCGGATCCCTAATTTTCGTTTCAGATGATTACTTCTGCAATTAGGGCTCTGAACGAAAGAAAGGGTTCGAGTAAGACTGCCATAAAGAAGTATATTGATTCGACCTACGCAAACCTTCCGTCTGCTCATGCATCGCTGTTAAGTACTCACCTGAAGAGGCTGAAAAATACGGGTGCTGTAGTCATGGTGAAACACTCTTACAAACTCCCCAAACCGAAGAAAATTACAGCTCCTGGTGTTTCTTCTTCTTCTGCTGCTGCTGCGGTGGCTGCGGCTCCCGGCGTTGCTTCTCTGTCGGTGCCGGAGAAGAGGGGCCGTGGAAGACCACCTAAATCCAATCCTGTCGGAACCGAGCTAGCGTTGCCTAAAAGACGACCTGGTCGTCCTATCAAGAACAGACCACTAGTTGTTGGATCTGAGGGCAAAAGGGGCCGTGGGCGCCCACCGAAATCCAAGCCCATTTTGGTTCTCGGTTCGAATGGGTTTGTTACTCAGCCCAAGCCCAAACGGCAACAGAAAAGGACCAGGCCCATCATAGATGTTACTCCGTCGTACGGTATTTTCCCGCCAAAGCAACCGAGGAAGTCACCGGCCGTCAGGATCTTTGTATCTGCCGACGGCGTCGGAAAAGGCTCTGTAATAACCGGCATTCCAAGATCTAGGGGTCGACCACGGAAGAACACTGTTCCAGCTTCTGGAGATGTGGGTGCAAGCCCAAGTGTACGTGTTGTAAGTAAGGGTAGTGGTAGACCTCGTGGTAGGCCCAAGAAAGTAATCGGTGGTGCTGCAGAAGCAGTGGCGGTGGCGCCTCTTGCTCCAGCACCTTCTACTGCTCCGGTTGGTGAGCCCTTTGCTAATGCTGTTGCATCGAGTGGTGTACAGAATAATACAGTGTTATCGCCTGAGAAAAGGGGAAGGGGTCGACCGCGTAAGGTTGATGGAGTTGGAATTCGAGCAAGACCGGTTGGGCAGCCTAAGAAGATAAAAAGGATTTCTCCGGTGAAGGCTGATGGAACGCCGAGAAGACCTGTTGGGCGGCCGAAGAAGATAAAATTGATTCCGACGGGATGGGAAGAAGCTGATGTGATTCCAAAAAGACCGGTTGGACGGCCTAAGGATGGAACGCCGAGAAGACCTGTTGGGCGGCCTAAGAAGATAAAATTGATTCCGACGGGATGGGAAGAAGCTGATGTAATACCAAAAAGACCGGTTGGACGGCCTAAGAAGGTAGATACGCCCTCAATGCCGGATACGACGGCGACGCCCTCAATGCCGGATACGACGGCGACGCCCTCAATGCCGGATACGACGGCGACGCCCGCAGTGCCGGAAACGACGGCGGCAACGCCGATGCTGGAATGAGACCTTCGGGTGTGTTTGGTACAAAGTTTCATCTTTTCTCCTTTTTTCGTTTTTATATACCTTTCTTTGCTAGTTCCGTTACTTGTGTGTGGACTGTGGAGGTGATTGATAAGATGATAGTTGAGGGAAGGGAGGGGTGGTTTGTTGTGATTATTTGGGGGGGAGTAGCTGAGGTGGGTCTCTCTGTATGTACTGTGGTCCTCCAATGTACATTAATCATATATTCGACACTAGGGTCAACACTTAAACTGAAAACATAATCAAACCTGAATTCTTGCTTCTCAGGTACTTAAGTTGTTTGTTTGGCTAGCACCATTTCATTGATTATTTATTAGTACAATCGTTGATAGTGGGGGAACTGGCATTGGTTGCTCTGTTGGGTAGTTTCTGGGGATTTATTGTCAGCTCTGCTTCTTGGGTACCAGAAGTGAGAAGATGATGCATCTCCGCCCTGATCCTGTATTTTGGTGCTTGAGGCTTTCCCTTGTGAAAGAACCCAGTTTGTTCTCACAAATTTGGTGCGCTTTATGAATTTTGGGGTAAAAGCACATTCATCAATAGAGATTTTTGTTTGTAATTTCCACTAAGTTCTTGGTTATCAAGTAGTTCAGTTGATTACTTGGTTGGTATCTAATTGATTCTGTAGTTTAATTCCGGAAGGAGGAACTGGGCAATGGTTGCTCCTGCAGGAATTTGACCAGCTTCAGTGGATCTCATTAGTTCTTTTTATTATTGTAAAGTCACCACTGTAATATGAGTCATGTACTCCTCTGATGCTTCAGTTCCTCTATGAGCGAATCCAGGTTGTTCCTGGAACCTTTATGAGTTGCATGGATTCTATGCAAGAGCATTGACATGCTTTCCGTACCAAATGGTAGACTATGAAGTTCTAATTAAATAGTGTTTTTGGCCCCAAATTTTTTTTTTAATATGTTTTATTTTAAAAAGGTAGACTATGAGTTGTTGTGTACACTTAGATATCCATTGCGATTTGTGTACAGACCATTGCATTAAAATTAAAATAGTTTTGTGTAATGGCATTAACTATTCTTTAGTAAGAACCATCATGTCACTATAAGCCTGTAATCAATCCAGCGTACTGTGCTCTACTGGTCTGGTATTCTATCCTTTTTATGTTGATTCTCTCTTAAGTTCTCCCTCAACAGGACTCATTGTCATTCTCAGAAGTCCATCTCGAAGCATTTGAGCCTTTCATTTGAAAAATGGGAACACCGAACACCTATACTCAGGCCTTAATTGGTCGACTAGCGTATCTTCCTTTCTTTTCTTTTGTTGTTTTTTTTTTTATTTTAGAAGTTAGCATCATTGTTTTTTTGGTAGAAAGAAGCTAGCATCATTTGATGATTCTTAATATACTACATTCCCAGACCAATGTCAACCCAATTATAAACTACATTATCATCTTGTACTACTTGTGGGTGCACTCTCATAGATGTGGAAGTAACCGAAGCCTTTATCTTGAAAAATAAATATATATATAGAATAAAAACAAACCTAAAGCGTTACTGCATAACAAGTAACAACCAACCTCAACCCACCGCCCCACCCAAAAAAAAAAAGAAAAAGAAAAACATTAGTTATTGCTTTGAAACCATCATCAAACCTGGAAGGTGGAGTTGCCTTTACAGGGATTAATTAAAAACTCTATGAATAGAATACAAAGATGGGGGCAACTGTTTTATTATCTTACTTTGAGATGTGATATCTGAAACCAATGGCGGTGGACTCATGAGTGCCAATACATTTACAGGAGCCTCAAAATGAATTCATGCCACGAAACCATCTCTTTGAACTCATCAATAGATAGAATGCAAGTCAAAAACCTCTGTTATCTTCCGTCAAAAGGGAAGGGAAGGTGGAAATAGATCATCTATACAATCAAAAAGGGAGGATCTTACAACAGTAACACAGTGGTTTTTTTTTTTTTGGGGGGGGGTGGTGGTACATAATCAGGTCAAGGACCCAAGGAAAAAACAAACAAGTGACTGAAGGCTACAAGTTTCACAATCCACCAGAAGAATATCTTTCAAGCCTTGGAGGACATCCTGAGAAAGTATCGTTAGTTTTAATTGATAAAATTCTATTTGGAAAGGCATAAAATGGTTTTTTTTTTTATAAGAAGAAAAGTTTTCATTAAATTAAAAGCACTTATAGCCATAATTTTGAGTTGCATTACCTGTTCCTATTAGTTTGGAATCAGATAGTGCTAACCTTTCAAACAAACCTTGGAGCATTGGGGATGAGAAATTGTCAAATATTATATGTTTGGTTGTCTTAACAACCTTAATTAACATAGCTATATGGTGTAAAGGTCATGTTCCAAAATTTGGTTTTGGTAACAGATTTGGGAGCTCTTATAAGTTGCACCAAATTTCTTGTATCCCAATCCCTTGTGTTGCTGTCTTATCCGTCCCATATTGTATTCCAAAAAGAGCTGTTTCTAGCTTGTCCAGTATCTACACGGTTCCAAAATCGATGGACTGTATATGTCCATTCCTGTGCATCTCAATGCTCCATTCTGCCATCCTTAGGTGCTGGTTAAATACTCCTGCACATATTAATACAATATTATTAGGTTTTAGGATGATATTGCACCAATTTAAATTCTGAAAGGTTGGGTTTTCTACATTTGGGGTTGGAGAATTATGAATTGTAATTTCATATTTCTGTGGTTTAAGATTTGCTATCCAGTGATTCAGGCTATTTAACACCTTAATAGGGTTAGGAATTTTTTGCTAAAAAACTTTAAGATTTCTAGAAAGGCATAAGATGGTTTGTTTGGAACCTATTGCTTCTCTCTCTCTCTCTCTCTCTCTCTCTCTCTCTCTCTCTCTCTCTCTCTCTCTCTCTCTCTCTCTCTCTCTCTCTCTTCTTGCACGCTTGGTACCGTGTCTCATTATTATTTTCCTCTTGCTTGCGTCTTGGCGTTACCATCCCTTGCTGAATCCGGATCATCACCCCTGACGGGGACGGGTTTACCACCACATATTCGGTGGGACCCATAGGTAAAAAAATAAAAGAACCCTCCCATCACCCAACCCCTGGGTCCCCCTGTAGCTGATCCGGACTCTCCCTTGCTTCTCTTTTGCTACCTAAGCATGTAGGTTGACACGTATTGATAGGGTTAGGGGTATTTTAATAATATTCCTAGACATGGGGTACCAGAACTTTGAAATTGCTTGAGTCATGCGCATTGAATGTGCATGACGACCAAGTGAGATTTTACCGTTGAATTTCAATGGTCAAGATCAAAATCCCGACCAAGATTTCGATCCAACCGACCAAAATAATTAGCTTGACAGTAGACTCAAGCACTGTCCCCCAACTTCCATTTTAATTCCGGAAGGAGGAACTGAGCAATGGTTCCTCTGCAGGGATTTGACCAGCTTGAGTGGATCTCATTATTTGTTGTAAAGGAGTCTGGATCAGCGACCCCAACGAAGAGCACAAAGTGCTCCCAGACGCTTCCTAACCACAAAGATCAGTGGGGCCTACGGTAAAAATACTTTTAGAAAAAATTAAAAAAATTCATCAGTGGACCTACTGGTTGGTTTTTGTGGTCGGAAAACCATGGGGACCGGACGGGGAGGTGATCCGGATTCGTTGTAAAGCCACCACTCTAATGAGTGCTGTACTCCTCTGGTGCTTCAGGTTCCTCTACGTGCGAATCCAGGTTGTTCTTGGAACCTTTTTGAGTTGTATGGATTCTATGCAAGAGCATTAACATTGCTTTCCGTACCAAAAGGTTGACTATGAAGTTCTAATAAAGTAGTGTTTAATTTTAAAGGTAGACACTAGACGGTAGACTATCGGTGGTTTTTTCCTTTTTTTTTTGGTATAAGCATGGGTTGTTGTGTACACTTAGATATCCATTGCGATTTGAGAACAGACCATTGCATTAAAAATTGTTTGTGTAATGGTTACTAACTATTCTTTATTAAGAACCATCATGTCGCTATAAGCCTGTAATCAATCCAGCGTACTGTGCTTTAGTATTATATTCATTTTATGTTGATTCTCTCTAAGATCTTCCTCAGTAGCACTCATTGTCATTCTCAGAAGTCCATCTCGGAGCATTTAAGCCTTTCATTTGAAAATTGAAACAAAATTGAAACACCTATATACTCAGGCCTTAATTGCTCGACTAGCATCTCTTGCTATACTCATTCTTTATAATTGCTCGACTAGCATCTCTTGCTATACTCATTCTTTCTTTTGTTTTCTCTTTCTTCGCTGCAGAGTTTCCATAGCTGAAACACAGAAAAAATCCTAACAAACTCATGTAGAACACTTGAATTATAATTTGGAACCAAATCGGACAAAGACTGGACATCTGACAAGGTCACTCGATCGGACCCAGGAAGGCTGGTTGATTGGGCTTACCAGGGCTGGTCGACCGCCCCTAGTCAACCATCCATGAGCTGCGAACAAATTGGACCTCTCTTGCTCCATTTCAAGACTCCCAAAGTTTTGGGGATTTCGGAGCTGCAGTAGAACAATAATAATGCTCCAAAAACACTCCCCAAACATTAAACAAGGTCTCCTAACATAAATCCCCAAATGTGTTGACAAAGAGTTTCCTGCAAGTGTCTCTGAGATGGCAAATCGAACTCAAATGGGGAAACAACACAAATCACTATTCAATGGGTTTGGGAGACATGATGATAATCGTTAATCAACAGTCGATTTCATAAACTACCACAACCACCACCATCAATGCCATCTCCCATAATAAATATACCAACAAATTTGATGGCAAAGGAGAAATGAAGGTTTTCTTACCTCCTTGTGCCTTTGTCCTTGCGATTCGTGTTTCGACAAGTCCAGATTTGAAAGGATTCCTTCGCTCCCCAAGCTCTTCTCTTCTCCCAAGCTCTCAGCCTCCAAGAACATACAATATTTGTTGGTGAGACAAAAGAACAATAAAATATGGTTTCTAACATCGAAATTTTGAAATTGCACTTTTCTGGGTAGGGGCCATCAACCAACTGGACCAACAGCCTCCAGGAGACCACCCCTATAACTTCTTCATACGAAAGTGGTTTCTGTAGGGCTTTGGCTAGGAGACTCTCCTAAATGTGCTTGACTTAATGGTAATATTTACCTAGGCATTGGGGTCTTCTAACCTTGATTTTCATGCATGCCAAATCCATCTTTCTAAACTATCCGGGTTGGCTTTCTCTCTCCTTCCAAAATTATTTATGGTGGCTAGGTCATCCCATTTATTATCCGTGTCCATGGATTTAACTCCCGAACCCATGGCCTCAACTTGGATGGCCCACAGTTGTCTTCTATTGGCAATTTAAGTTCTTGGACCTGAAATGAAGGGTTATCGGGTTAGGATTCTAGGGGATTTCACAAATGCTCTCCCTTCTCTCTTCTCTCCTATTATACTTGATAATGAGACTACCCTTGATCCTTTTCAATGTCTAGCAACTCCTGTGTTAAATCTTGATTTAGGGCTTGTTGATTTGTTTGCTATTGTAGAACCTTTTGTTGCCCAACAACAAGTTAATGAGCAAAGAAAATAAGATGGGTCCTCTTTAAATCAATTTGGGGATAAGCAACACTAGAGGTCTAAGCCTTCTTCAGATCCAAGCCCCTCAAAACTCAATTTATCAATGATGGTGTGAAACACCAGGTATTATCATAAGCAAAATTCATCAGCAAAAATAAAAACTTGATTTTTTCCTTGATAATTTTGGTAATGATGTTTCATCCCTATCTGGAGAGTTATTTTGGTGTTACACTTTACCCCTTGTGTGAGTATGATGCAATGATGAATGAATGCTCAAAGGAAGGAACGCACCACTAATGAAGTACCAATGGCCTTCAATCACTCCAACCTTTACTCCAATAAGTTTGCTTGACAACTTTGGAATGTCCTTCAAAGTTGATTGAAGTTGGAAGCCAAGTAATCAATGTTTGTTCACCAGTTTGAGAGCTTGAGAGTTGTGAGGTAGTAAATACTCAATAGGCAAGGTAGAAGCTCTCAAATGGGGTTGGTTGGGCTTATAAAGATGACATTTAATTGCTTGGCCCAACCTCCCAACGGATAGAATTTTTCTTCCTGTTTTCAGTCCAGACGATCGTCCATCTAAATCAGCTAGAGCTTTGTCTCAAAAATAGCCTTTTAAAAAAAGCGATTGGGCTTAAGTCAGAACTAGACGGACGTCCGTCTAGCTTGTTGTAGCACAGAGTGCACAGTTAGGTGCATATAGAGACTTGATTGGGTTTTTTGTATTTCTAGCCAACCCTAAGCCTCATAAACTCTTTTGATATGTCCTAGGTCAGTCTAGTGACGTGATATGCGTATAATTTAGTGTGATTACATATGAGTGCATATAGACCTGTAAATTGATAGCCGAAATCCGCCTCCGAATTCGCATTCGTATTCGTTTAAGGGTATCCGTATCCAAAAATTTTCTTACCGGAAAATATCTGTATCCGTCCGCTAAGCAACCGGATTCGGATTCGGATAATGGCTTATCGGATCGGATAATATTCCGGATAAAGTAAGGAATTTTTCATTTTTTCTTTAAAAATAGATGATAATCGGATTCGGATACCGGTTATCGGATTCGGATAGCGGTATTCAGTAATCGGAAATTAGAAATTTATAACAAAAAATGTAAAAAAAGTGACAATTATCGGATATTTTATCGGATCGAATTATTATCGGATATCCGATAAAGTTTCGGATTCGGATTCGGATGCCTTCTCTTAATTTTTGCCGGATTCGGATACTGGTGTATCCGAGCTAAATCCGGTCCGTTTACAGGCCTAAGTGCATGTGGAGGTGTCCTAAGTTCTAAATTTATTTAAGTCCTGATCTTGACTTGATTTTCGCATCTTCTTGTGCTTTGACCTTGATGTTCATCTTGACCTTAGTTCCTTGTCCAAGTTTACTTGATCTTGTCTTGGGCTTGAGCATTCGATGAGTTTGGTCCAATAAGTTGGATTTGGTCAACTTGCTTTCGTAATGAGCTAGACAATCACAACTTAATATAGACATTGGTAATTCGTGTTTGTTATCATCAAAACTAATGGAGGCTAATGTGGCAATGCTGACATGACACTTCCCAACAACCCTATTAGCCCGAACTGGGCCTAGACCGATCTCAACCCAATTTTTTCAACCCAAAGGGTCGGCTTATGTTAAAATTAGTTAGCCTTGACATGGTCAAGTCTGTTTGGGTTTAGCCCTGCCCCGCTCAGCCATACCCAACCCTATGTTAGTTTAATTAAATAAAAAGTATATTTAAGTTGACTTTAAACAATTGAGTATCCCACTAACTCCAAATATCTAAATACTTCTATGAATTCCATATTCCCACGTAGTATACGCTCTTCAATTTCATCTTCCAACTGTAGCTCAAGAGGCTCCAAGTCTTAGATTTCTTAGTCTGCTCTTTAACTCAAATGGTAGAAAGCCATAGTCTCTATTTGGACGAGTTCTATTTCAAACGGATTTGTAATAACCCTTATATTCTTAACCTAGAATCCGAATTGCAAGTCCAAGTACCCAAGCTCTTGCCGAAAGAAGCTATGGACCATCCGGATTTAAGCCCAAGATTCTGCCTCAGAGCCTATGGATCCGGATATTGTTGGTGAGGAACATGCCTTATTGGGAACCAGAAGAAGATCCAGTCGAAACCCGGATGGTTTGGGTAGGTGGATATCCAGTGCAAGAAATGTTGAGTTGGAAGATGTCCATAAGCGAGGTAAGAACCCTCCACATATTGGTTAAGGTTGTAGCAAAGCTAGGGACCAACCGAAAGTGTAGAATGCCTATTTTCAATACTAGGGGCGGTTGCTTAAGGTGGTCGATTGGCCAAGCAATTGCCACCCTTGGTGGTTGATTGGAAAATTTCGCTGAAAAACCCTAATTTGCCCTTGACACCTTATTTAAAATCTTCCACGACTTAATTTCATATTATTTTATTCCTAAAGGCTGTGTGGACTATGAAGAGTCAAAGAACACATGATTGGTGAAAGAAAGCCTCTTTTCACGAAGAATCTTTTGAGTTTTCTTTGACTTTCGGATCCTAACTAGAAGTAAGTTTAACCACTCTCTTAATCTATTGAATTTCACATTATTTGTCACATCCACCCAGAGGGTGTCCATTTACCCGAATATCCAAGGGAGTGAACCATAGTCACAAGATCTGGTTTCAATCACATCACACACCATTCCACTTGATAACATAATCATGAGCGAGGATAACTCAAATGTTTAATATTAAAGGAATAAATATTAAAAGAAAACAAGGATCTCAAAAAAATAAGCAAAAGCAAGATTAACACTATCAAAACTTAGGGGGACCAATACCCCAACTGACCCATACCCTTGAAATTAATTCAGGAGAGGTTTCAGGGGTGGTTCTTCCCTTGGCTTTACTCCAACATTTAAACCACACTTAGGGGGGGGGGTTCTTACCTGGAATCTGGGACCTTCCAAACGTGCCACCATTGAACTCTTAATCCACCTTCCATATCCGTTAGCGTCTGAGTAAGATATTCTTCTAAACTTCAAGAATTCTCCAGCTTCATTATCTTCACCATCCACTTCCATTGGTTTAGGTTCCAATCCAATTTTCTCTATCTGGAATGGCACATAGTTGTCTTCTACTCGCACTTCGGGTTCTCAGACCTATAATATGGGTTTTCGGGTTAGGATCATAGGGGATTTAGCACGTTATTCAATACTTTTTTCGCTAAGTCAAGTATGGACACAATTGCATATGTAACTGAATTGCTTATTATGATGATTTGATATTTGTTCCAAGCCTGTTAGTGACTTTATATTGTGTTGTAATTATTGTTTTGCTTTGTTACTTAATGATTATAAATTGTGATTAATGATTAGTGTTCTTTACTTCTTTTGTGGAATGATGTTGGGTGATGTGACTATGAATTGGGGATTACCTGGCTTGGTACTCCTAGCTTGGGATATCAAGGGTTGTGGTATGGGACACTGCCTCTTGATGCCCCCAACATTATCATATTCGTTTCCTTCATGATTAGGAGGTCTAGATGCATGGTTAGGTTACCTTACACAATGCTACTCTTTCGGTAGGGGTATTGAAACCAAGTGACTTGTGTTAGCAATGACGTGGTCATGTGGGCGTCCAACATAAGTAATCAGTCCGTGAGGAGACACAATGGCCCACTGTTTATCATACAAATTATAGGGTTGCATATGTTAGAGTTGGGCTCATGAGCGTCCAAAAGACGAGTTGAGTGTCGTGAAGAGATTTACATAGTTAAGACAACAATTCCATACAGAGAAGGGCTGGTGTTATATTTTAAATCATGTCAGCCTAGATAGATAGAGACTTACATAGTTAGATTCATAGATGCATTCATAATTTAGCATTTCATCTTTTCGATTTCTTGCTTAATATGTGATCATGGTATATGTATATGTATGGAATTGTTGTCTTAATGAGTTCTTTAAACTCATCCTTGTGGATTTCCTGTGTTCCCTTCAGATGTCTTTGCAGAACTAGGAGGAGTTCCCTATGCATGGGAGAATACCTCTAAAGAGATACTGGAGACGCCAATGGTACTTAGTCATATTGAACACGAAGCTTCCTGCAGGTGCATGGAGTGCACTTATGGCACCCATTGATTGGAAGAGAGTCTCAGTTGTCCTCCGCATGGATAGGGCAATGAAGGAGGGTCTCATAACTCTTTTCATTAAGAAACTTGAGATAGAATACCCTAAACTGTTGAAAGACAATAACAAAACTTGATGAGACACATTTCTAATACATTCTCATTTGATTCATTCTTGGATTTTGAAACTTTATTTCTTTAATTAAGTATTGATTTTTTCTCTTTGCACTTGATTATGGATTTGTATGTCTTATTTACTACTAATAGTATGACTAATGAGAATAGAAGTCATAGATGCTACTAGTCTATGTACTTGTTCTCTTATTTAATACTAAGTTTTCTTTCAGTATCAAAAAAAAAGTATGACTAAGGATCTTATAGTTGTGGATCACACCCACGAGTTGTTAGGGCTCTAGGCAGGTCCGATACCGTTGGGTGGGGTGTGAAAGGATTGATCCTGGTTTTTGAGATCTTTTTCTGGTGCCACTATATGTAATTTGACAAATAAGTCGGTCTTTGGTGCTATGGTCTCTCACTTATGTGGGAAAAGAACCTTGGAAGATGGACATGGACGTCCAAATTTAGATCTATTGGCTCGATTTGGAAAGCTATCTGCTTTGTTGTCTCCACAAGGCTCCAAATGCTCCCCCCCCCCCCCTTCCCTTGTCCTTGATACCCTAAAGGACAGATTGATTGTTGTTACTTGGGATCTTGGTTCTCCTCTTTTGCCGCCTAGTCGGTTATAGTTCCCCCTTTCTCCTTGTTTGTCCCTTGGTCCGAATTGACTGCATGGGTCCCTTGTGCTACTGACTCCCCCCTTCTTTCCCCTTTTGTACATTCTTGGTAATGAATTCTTAATTCCCAAAAAAAAAGAAGCAATCACACTTGGTGAATCCTATGATTGAGATTGAAACTTATTTCTAATTTGGAGTTCCAAATTAATAATCTACTCTTAGCTGGGGAAATATTTGGAAACAATACTCTACAAAGATGTATGTCACGCTTGGGCATTGTAATTCTGCTCATTATTTTCACGATGTGGCTGTTCTAATATGATCTTTCTTTATTTTTAATAATTAAAAGGAAAATGAAAACATTACATATCTATTATAATAAAAGTGTCAACGGTCTGGGTTGGGTGGAGCCAGCCTTCAACCCTAACTCCTCCCTAGTGCCTGAAATTGAAATCCAAACCCTACCCAACCTTGTTGAGGTTTAAAAATTTCCAATCCAAACTTGACCCTATTAGGGTTTCTCTAAGCCTGACGCGCCCTGATTAACTTTGATATGGTTAGATAGGGTCAGGTTGGCCCTACTTAACTCTAGGGTGGGGTTGGCCCTTATTTACCTTGACCCTCACCTTAATTTTTATCACTTCTTAATTAAATGCTAATTTAATAATTTAACACACTAAGACTCATTTTTTATTTATTGACAATGGATTTGAATATGATTAAGCCATTATACATTGTAAACAAACCCATTACAATTGGAGGGATAGAATTGGAGAAATGGACAAGAAAAGAAAAGGTGTTGGTTTACTAGGGGTAGCTGAGAGTTACTAGTAGATAAAGAAAGAGTAGGTGGGAAGGCAAAAAGAATACTTGAATGGCTAGGATGTGACCCTTGAACCAAAGCAAAGGGTGTCATGTGACATGGGATGGGGGGAAACGGGCAAGGTTCCAAGTAGAGGATGTAGGAACCAATAGGGGAACAAGCCACATAGTGCAGCCTCAGAGAGGGAATGGAGGGGAGGGTGGGGTAGATTGGACTAGTCTTGAGTGGAGTCGGGATCAGCTCCCCGTCGTGGGAGCACTCGACGGCTTCCCAACCACAAAAGCCAGTGGGTCCCACCGGTGAAAAAAATTTTGGAAAAAAAACTTATTTTTTTACCTGTGGGACCCACTGATTTTTGTTGTTGGGAAGCTGTAGCGACGGGGAGATGATCCCGATTCTCTTGAGTGAGGTTCAAAATAGATGGTGAGGGAGGGACCTAGGAAGACCCTGGGATGAAGTTGGAAAACAAGGTGGATTTAGGGATACGAGAAGCTAAGTGTCATGCTTGGAGCTTGAGAAAATATGAGACATTCCAAGGCATGAATGTTTCCAACTTTCCGAATTACTTTTTGCTCCCGTCTAGTTTCTAGGTTTGCAATGTAAAATCCTACAATTCCAATAATCGAGAAATCTCAAGGACTTGGGAGTGAATCAACTTGTGTCAGATTGCTCGCAGCCACCTTGATGGACTAAAATTGACACTTGACGGTACTGGAAAACTTGGTGGATGAAACAGAAACAAACACAGCAGTCCTGGGTAAAACTGATGCACAGGCGATGGTAAGTAGGAGCACGTTAAAGGAAGGCATCCTTGGCCTTGGGGATTATTCTCCCTTGTGCTAGGAATCAACCATGAAATCGTTAGTTTTTCCAGATGTGAACTGTAAAGTCTGTTCACGAATCAGCGAACCAAGCAACACATAGCTTAGCTTGGAAGGAAATTTGCACTTTGGGAAAATTTTGTAATGCCAGATCGCATCAGTGTTAGACCATAGGGCTAGTGGATGTAGCTTTAATCTATCTGAAAAAGAAACGGAATTTCAAACAATTATTCACCCCAAAAAATCAAAAAACAAAAAGACAATTCGCAGAGAGACCAATCCAAATACATTCACCTTCCATGATAACATTTTCAGGCGACCAATTTCTGAACAAAATATTTGTATGTTCTAAGTTTTGTCCAAAAGAACTGCAAAACTGTCCACATATGATGGTTTCTTTTCTTTGGTTTGTAGATACTGATTTACAGGTACGGAAGGACTCCATTGGTCTTCAAGAAATACAACAGAATTGCAAGTAAAACAATGAAAATGATGATCCACATACTCACTCCTGCCAAAAGAAAAAGGTGACCTCATTAGTACAAACAATAGTTCACCCACACAAAAAAACTAGTACACAATAAAACCAGGACCAATTCAGGTAAGTACAATCTCTTCAACTGTTTTAACTTGTGTGCCGTATACAATTTCATAGAGTGTGGTCTACGGTTATAGAACAGACATAAAAAGAATTCCTTGAAGGGCATAGATTAGCCTTCCTGTTTGTCTCACCATGCTTTCTTCAGGTGTAAGCTAATAACGAGGTCCCCCCAACATAGGCAAGCTAAGGCTCTACAGCCTTAACTGCAGCCCTAGAGCATCGCCCGTATAGACTGGGTAATGAAAAAAAGAATCCCGAAAAAAGCCGAATTTGTTCTCACATAAATCCCAGGTAAAAAGTTTTCAATTTTACCATCCTCCCCGGGTATCCATCTGACTCTGATCACATTTAGACCATGCACCCTTGGGATCGGAAACCTTGGCTTCTATTTCTGAAAACCTTATCTTTTCAAAGAATTTGGAGATTGACATACATGTTGTCTTCCTAGGATACTCCCTGCATACTGGTTCAACAGCAATCATAAAGATACAAAATAATGGGGAAAGGAATCCAATTTTGATGCTTTAGATGATTAGATCAAGATTCCAACCTCATTGATTTTATTCAAAGGCTACCGTCCTGATTCAAAAACTTTTGTCACATCAGTCCTTAACAGATGGTTAACAAAAGGCCTGAAATCTACCATTTTCACTCAAGGATGCCCCAAGCAGTTGGGAAGAATCCACCAATACTGTATTTGGAATTGGAAAATTATCCACACAGAAGTTAGAATGTGCTGTATCACTGTATGGCTGCTAAAAGACTAAGACCAAATATTCAGCCTGTGTTGTATTGAGTATAACCAACATCCCCCCACCCCCCCCCCCCCCCCCCAACAAGCAAAAAAAAACAAGAAGAAGAAGATTCCAATCTAAGTGCCATATATATACTCAGCATCTAGCTGATTTCAGTGATCATATAGGTAACATCAATTGAATTCAGATGAAAAAAATGAACAACGGAAGAAACATTACCACTTTCCCTCTTTTGGTCTCCAATCACTGTCACCCTTGCACTTGAGTCCATGGATACTGAGGCCAGAGCCCTGTTCAAAAAGCCATGCCCTTCAATGTTACAGTAATACCTCAAAAGAATCAACTGCAATATAAAATTTGAATATGAAAATGCAATTGAGGCAAAGCATGATGATAACACCTGGAATCTTCAGAGAACATTAATTTTGTCACGAGCCCAAGGTGTGCTTTCCTAACCACTGTATGCACTTTCATATTGGGTGAGTTTATGATAAAGACATCCCCTTGAACTGTCCCACTGTTCTTGAACAATCACATGGCAATTGAGCAGGGTTATTAGTTGCTTGAAAAAGAAGGGGGAAAAAATCATCACAAATCAATCCAAGCAACCATGAAGAGTACTTCATAAGGAAACCCATATTGGCCTTGAAGCTGGCACTCTAGAGAGAGAAATGTAAATATGAACATGGCAATCAATGGAAACATCAACGGGCTTAAGATTTCAATGAAGAATTTACAAAATAAGTTCGTTGTTCTATGTGATAAGTAATTCTGAAAGCCAATCATGCTACTGCAGTTCAAGCATAAATTCTTTTAGTATTCTGACACAGGAACAAGAAGAGGGTGGGGAAAACCAGCGGGGATCACTGCGATCAATTCAGAATGTTACTACAGTAAATTTGAGGCATTCATTACCATCATTCATCAAGAGACACAAAAACCACTTATCGTGCCCATTCCAAGGCTAAACTCCAATTTGGAGTATCAAGGTGAGACAAATCACGAGTCAGGATTTGCATCAGAGGTGACACATATCACACACAAAGTGAAAGTAGAAAAACTAAATTCCTCAGCAGCTTTCACTTTAATAGCAATAATATTCTCTTTCACTTAATCTTCCATCCTTCTAATAAGACCTTGCTTACTACAGAAACACTACCAATTCCCAAGAAGGAACACAGGTGATGGACTTATATGATTATATTCCTTGATGGCCCAAAAAAATAAGACAACCACATGCATACAGAAATGTATAACAATTTCCATGGCATAAAGGTAGGGGATTGTGAGATTCATGAACTCACAGGAACAAGAGACTATTAAGAATTGAGTTTCAGAACTCTTACACTGCTAGGAGTCTTCCATCAGAAGAAACATCAAATGCACAAATAGGATCACGGACTATTTGCTTTGAGTGGACTCTCTGCCATGAGCGGGTATCCCAAGATATAATGCTTCCTCCCCGATCTACGATATTTAAAAACTGTGAAATTAAAATGGTTAAGAGAAAAGAGTAACTCTCAATACTCAAAATTCACCTCGCATGGCAGCAGTATACACAAACTGATTATTATCGCTCGTCTGAGAAAACCTACAGAAGCCGAAAACCTCATCCTACATGTTATAAACAAATTTGGTTAGCCTGGAAATCTACAAATAAAGAATAACTGCACGAAATCTCAGTATTTGGGGAATGACACAAAGTCTTCCCACTGTTTAACATGTCTCAGATGCACAGATTGACTCCGAGGTCAAGGCTTTGATCCACCTAGAGGATTCTAACAATTTGATATGCGAATTCTTATGAAACCGGGGGGGGGGGGGGGGGAAATGAGTATGAATTTTTTTTCTAATTATTTAAAAAAAAATAACTGATTGATTGACCAAGCATTGCAGGCTCCTGGTCAACACCAGTGCACCACCACCACCAACAATGGTATACATGCCATGTGAGGGAGACAAAGGAAGACTAGAATATGCATTCTCACCGATTCCTTTGGTAATGTAGCTTTAACAGTAAGAGAAATTAAATCCCACACCCTACATGGGCCACCATTGCCCAAGGAGACAAGAAGCTTCCCATCAGAGCTGCATGTTGTAACATCACAATAGTCAGAAAATCTAACATAAATTAAAAAAGGATGAACTTAATTTGAATTATCTAGCTCTTATCAAATCAGAATCCAATTCAATAACACACAAATGCACCTGAAATCCAAATCCTTCACAGAAGAATAAGCATCAGCATTTTCAAGAATGACTTCCATACTAGGCCACTTGAAGACCCTCAAACATCCCTCCTGCACTGCACCAAAGGCCATTATATAATATGATATTTTGTGACAAAATTTATCAAATTGCTTAGTAGTTTTTTCACATCTTAATCACAAAGAATGTCAATGAAGACCATAACTGGCCAGCTCCATCCACCTGGATCTAGATCCAGATCTGCACTCCACCTTACTTGACTTTGATATTTGTATCACAATAGAACATTTGATCCAGAACCCAAACACTCAAACTAGGTTCAGGTAGATAAAGCTCAATCAACCCCCAGTAGATTTGAGTTCTAACTTGTCAGAAATGAATGAAGTTTCTATTAGACATAAAAATTAAGAAAGATTTCAATTCTATGCATACAATTCACAGACAGAGGTTCATGCCATTCGTAGTTTTTTCCTCAATCCATCCCAGCTTTCCTCCATCAACCAAACATTCCTCTGCCTCATCCCCAAGAAGCCTGGGGCCTCGTCTCTTTCTGACTTTCACCCTATCTCCCTTTGCAATGTCCTTTATAAATTCATCTCTAAAATCCTTGCCAATCGAATTAAGAAGGTCATTCCCTTGCTTGTAAACTCTAACCAATCTACCTTCATTTTGGGCCGAAGCATCTCAGATAATATCCTCCTTTGTGCGAAAATCGTTCGAGGCTTTGATAGATCATCCCACTCCTCGGCCGCCCTCTTGAAAGTGGACCTTCATAAAGCCTTTGATTCTATCCGTTGGGACTTCATTAGTGAGGTTCTCTCGGCCATGGGTTTCCCTCCCCACCTTTGTCCACTGGATTGAGATTTGTATCTCCACCTCCCACTTCTCCATCATCACCAATGGCTCTCCTGCTAGGTATTTCCCCTCTCGAGTGGGAATCCATCAAGGATGCCCCCTCTCCCCTACTTGTTCACTCTGGCTCTCAAGGTCCTTCCCTGTATTCTCCAATCCAAAACGGATCAGCATCTAATCTCTCCTATCCCTAAGTGTAGATCCTCAAATCTTACCCACCTCACTTTTGCGAACGATCTCATGATCTTCTCCAAAGCAAACCACCAATCCCTCTCTACCATCCTCTCCTCTCTCTCCTCCTTCAAAGCCCTCTCCGGCGTCCGTGTCAATCTTAATAAATCTACTCTCTTTCTCTCCGAAGTCTCGGACCCCATCCGCTCCTCTCTCTCTTACAGCTCCCCTATGCTCGACCATATTAGGAAAACTCCAAGTCTTGAAGGGAAAACTCCTATCCTTTGTTGGTAGAGTGTTGCTCATCCAATCCGTCCTCCCATCTTCATATCTTTATTGGAGCGGTATTTTCTCTATTCCCAAATCCATTATTCTGTCTATGGAATCCATCTTCTGTGCTTTGCTCTGGAAATGCCAAGAATCCTCCTGATTCCTTCATCCCATCTCTTGGGTCGCAACTTGTCGTCCCAACTCTGAGAGAGGCCAGGGAATACATTGTATCCTTGACGTTAACATGGCATGCCTCCTTAAGCTCAATTGGAAGAATGCGTCTAAGCATGACTCTATTTGGGTTTCTTGGATCTATTCTTACATCCTCAAGTAGGACTCCTTCTGGATTGCTGCGTGCCCCTTGCTCCTTCACCTTAGAGCCCTCTTTGCAATCTCTATCCAAATTTCTCATGACTCCTCCACTCTTTTCTAGATAGACCCCTAACATCCATTGGGCGTTCTTAACACCCTTCTTGGCCCTTGTACGGTTTATGAAACCCGCATCCCCAAGACTATCATCCTTGATACCTTCATCATTAATGGGTCTTGGTCCCCTCTCCCCCACCCCAGTCTCACACAAGTCTGGAATGCCCTCCCCCCTATCCTTAACTTGTCTGGAGATACCACCATTTGGAACCCTTCACCATCCAAATCCTTTACCACTTCCTCCACCTAGAACCTCCTCCGCAACCCAAACCCTTATGTCCCCTGGTCCCCCTTAGTCTGGTTCAAAGGCAAGATTCCCCGTCACCCTTTAGAGAGCTCTCAACCATGCCCTTCCAACCCAATCCTTCCTCATTAGCCGCCCCATCCCTGCTAACCCTAACTATAACCTTTGTTGGAATGGTTCAAAGGACATTGACCACCTTTTGTTCTCCTCCCCTTTTTCCCGGCCCCATTGGGTAAGAGCACTTGCTTCCATTTGGCCCCGTTCGAGACGATCTCCTAGGGGTTTGTTCATGATTGGACTTGGATCCTATGGAATTTTGCCGGGCATTCCATTTGGGACCATCTAGGCAAGCTAGTCTTTAGTGCCACCATCCACCACATTTGGTGGGGGCGCAACCTTAGGAGATAAACTTCCAATCTCAATCCCTAGACTTGATTTAGAAAGCCATCTATTTTGATGTGTCTTCTAGATGACAACCCAGGAATAGGTTAGTTGTTAGCACCTAGGGTCTCAGTTCCACTTTTATTTCTCCCTCTTGAGTGTTGCTCCCCCCACCCCTTATGTTCCATTCTCCTTTGTTTTTTCTCTTTGCTTTAATACAATTACTTATTCATCCAAAAAAAAAATCACTGACAAGATTTTTGTATTGGGATTCGTATTTTTCCTCCTGCAACTTTGGGATGGCAATTCACTCTCAAGATTGGAACAATAATTTGCTATACTTATGTCATATTGAAATAGTTTCCAATCTATTGGCTCTTCTAATTGTTACTTACAGAAGAATCCTTAACTAAGCTCCTGAATTTTTGGTATGGAAGTCCAAAAAAAGATCTTTATTTAGATGATAGAACTCCAATATTGTAGAATACACAACACCATCGCCCACCCCTACCTCCCCCCAGAAAGAGAAGATAGAAACTTGAAATCTATCTCTGATGCAGATCCATCACCAAATTAGGCTACTTTTCCTAGGAATAAACCTAACGTTGGGTTGTATAGGTGTTGTGCCCTAGACCCCATGGGCTTCCTATGTAATAGGCAACTTTTAAGGGACTAAAGTAGGGTACATATGATAAGTATGATTCTATGCTTAGGAGGGCGCCTATGTTTTTTCGTGTCTCTGTGTGTGTGTGTTTTTCCTTCTTTTTTCCCCCCTAGTAGATTGGGGGTGGAGGGGAGCTTTTGGGTTAACTTCATTCAACCATGATCTTTTCTGATTTAATTTGAGTTAAAGTAACTTTCAGCAGTAATTGTAATTCCAACAGCACAGACAATTTCTCTGAGTAGCTGTGTTTTAGTTCTTTTTTAATTCCTGAACCCAATGTTCAATAGGACTTGCAAAGTTGTCCTTATGCCCCCTTTTAATACGTCCATCATATGAAGAATTGAGCATAACAAGATTTCAACTTTAATCGTTTATGCAAATTGGTAGCTGCTGCTATTGTCTTCTTTTTGCAAGTGAGAGTTTTTGCTCAGTGATTAAGTCCAAGCTAGTGGAATTTGTTGGAGTGGCAACTGCTTGAGGGTGAAAAGCATGGGACGTCCAAGTTTTCCTCTTCATGAATTTGAAAAACACCACTCACAGTTCAAGAACAGATTTGAATGCAAGCATCAGCCCAGCAGCCATCATAGATCCATTGTTCAAGTATTGACCCCCTATTCCCCAATGCTGCCCCCACCCCCCACCCCCGGCAAAAAAAAATGAAAGAGAAACCGTGTTCCCATTTCCAATTTTGTGAACAGCATTTGAAAAGTCCACCCACAGTCCTATTTCGCCATTGGAATCATCGAAAATCTACCCAATGCTCCCATACATCATCCCCTACATTCGATCCTAGCTGCTCCCCATAAATCTATCGAAACACTAGGTTTCTATTTGGTAACTTTTCAATCACTTTGCATCTAACCATTAGAACCTTTGATAATTGGATCATAACCTCCTAACAAACCCATTCAAATCTGGTCATTATGTGACCAGCTGAAACCCTAGAATTTCATGTTAATAGTTTTAGCTGGGAAGACCTAATTTTCGAATCTCACAGGCCAAGCATCAAGTTTGTCCAATTTTTTGAACAGCCCTATCTACCCAAGTACTCAACTAAAACTCAATTGAAACCCCAGCCCATGATTTCCAACTCTAAACTCCTAAAGCCCCAGTTTTCTCTCTTTTGAAAACCAGAGACAAGTCAGTAATTTTCTGGAATTTCAAATTCAGCATACAATCCTCATCCACAAGACCCCTAACCTTCACTGTTAGATCCCATCACTGACCAGTACTAACCGTAGCACAAACCTTAACTTTGGCCCTATCCTAACCTGTACAGGACCCCACACACAGACCTACCTGATTTGACTGGTTCATTAAGATTAACTGGCTCTTAGTTGATCTCCTAACAATTTAGAACTGCATTAGCAGCTACAAATCCAGCAGCTAAAGAGGATTGGTCTCCTGCAGTGAGGACTGAAATGTATTGGAGGAAAACAAGATGTATTCAAAGTAACACACCTGTACAGAGTATGTGGTGACTGGTGAGTACCAAATAAATAGCAATACACAGGAGTACATTTATAGATTACTGAGTTACAAATTAACTACAAAAAGTTGGTTCCAGTGTTAATGAATCCGTAATAGTTCAGGATACCTCCATGCAGTGCAGGAAAAAGGATACATAAAGCACATGCTTATCATTGACATCCTTATATATAAAACTAAAAGAACAATACAACATGCTAATCTTATACTTCAACAATAGCATGAAATAAATAAACTAGATAAAATGAGCGCTAAGCATTATACCTTTTGATTAATGAGTTATAGAAAGTGAACATGATACAAAGAATACGAACTGAACTAAATCTCCCATAAAAAGTATATTACAAAACTCCAAATGAAACATCTTTTTAATTCTATTTGGATCTATACTGGGACAAAACCAAATCATAAAAGGAACTTAATTCATGAGGGACGTAAGAATACCTTCTTTTAAACCAATCAAATGCTCAGCTTCCCAAACCATCTTTTCTAAAAGGAGTATAACAAAACTATCTAATTTTGAAGAGCAAGAAGTCACGTGCAGTTTATTAGGAAAAGAAGTGTTTAGTAAAAGGGTAAACAGCACTTCCAGTCCCATTGAGAGTTAGTGTGAGGCATTAAATCTCAATAAGACGACAACTCTACAAGTGGATTGTTGTATTTGATTAGGACTAAAGAGTCCTCCTACTAATCTGTTTTTTTATTGTATTCCTCTAATATAAATAAGACATTGGGACTGGAGACTCTACAAATTCTGTGTGAGCTCCACAGCAGATCCAGCTCTCTTTTCTCTCTTTTCTTCTTTTTTCTTTTCTTTGTTCTAATTATAGATGGCAAAACGAAAACAAATAAATTATCTGGGCACCAAGCACCTCCTCATTATATCATAAAGCCATTTCAAATCATTTATCCCCATATGCACATCCAACTATAAAAGGAAATGCATGGATCATCTTTGAAATATGCATATCCAATTAGAAAGGGAAAGACAGATAATCTATACCTCACCACCAACAGCAAGTAAGGAACCTTCACTGTTAAAGGCCACTGCTAACTGTTGACCAACGTCTTCCAACTGTATCAGCACTCTCTCAGAGTGTATCAGATCCAATTTACAAGTTCCTTCATTCTCTAGAATGTCCCACTCAAACCATCTATATGAAAATTTGAGCTATCAGAAACCAATCATCATAGTTCATAAAATCATGAGTGCAAAGATCAGATTTAAGTATTTTCAAATTTCAGGGGTCCCAGAAACATTGAAAATAAAAGATCTGTGAGACCCTGACTTCACCCTAAAAGCTATTATTTCCATAGAGATCATGGAAATCCACAAATTTAAGTGCTAAATAATAACCTTTATAACAAGGACAGAAATTAAGTACAACTAAAATTAATTAAAAAAGAAAAAGAGAACTTCTTGTCAAAGGATAGGAAGAATAAAGCACCTGCAACTTCTAGGTAATGAACAAATAATGCCTTCTCCACCTGGGTGGACAGCCATTCTGTATGGTAAATCAGCTTCAGTCCCAAGCCTAGCCACCTGTGATGAAAATGTAGATTCTAATCAGCATTGCGTCCAAGCTTACCCATTTGTCATGACAATGTACACCCTTCAATGAACTAAGGATGGATTTTCACACTTTTAACAGTTAAAAGTTACTTTCAAGGAGTTCCTTTGCATAACTGGTGTTGTTTGCATTCTGTATGTTGTTTGCATAACAGTTAAAAGTTTCTTTGGAGTCTAGGCTACTGTTGCCTTAGTGCAAGGTACTGGTTTTATTGGTACAAACTAGGTCTGGCCCTTAATTATGCAAACAACATTCTAGGATTGAAGTATTAGGAATTTTTTGATGTACTTAGGATATTATTCATAAATAAGGAAATAAACTCCTCTTTGACTCCAACATAAGTAGTTAAACAATAAAAATCACAAAAAGGATAAAATGTCAAACCACCCCCCTCCCCAGGTAACGGTGCATTGAAGGACAAAGACAGGATAGTTGGTGATAGTAGAAATTTTTAACAATCAAATGTGGTAGTTTTTCTCAAACCTAAAAATTTTATAGACTTTAACATATCAAACATCATTAAAAACCAAAAGAATGACACAATTATCTTTGTTTTAATGTGAAATTTACTTTCATTTGGGACAATTTTAAACAACATTTGCACAGACCAAATAAGGTTTGAGTGGAACATAACTCCATCAATATAAATTGCATTTAATCTTGGATTTGTTGCAAGGGAGGTTTTATGCTCTACCTAATGCAAAAAGACTCATGTAGAAATAAAATCAATTGACCAGTCGCCGTTATTAGAGAACAAGAACATTTTTCTAAATCAAGGTAATCAATTACTTGTAAATAAAACCATATTTTCCAAGAACACTACAAACCAAATGTGAGACTTGGTATACTAGAACAGTGATCATTTCCAAGAACAGTATAAACCAAATGTCTGTGAGTTCCTTCTCCACCTATTCCAAAGTTCTCTTAATTGGATGTAGTTGCCTAATATCTCCTGGTTCCCGACGACTTGACAAGGCTCAATGCTAATTTCTTATGACATAAGGTATATAGTTGGCATATTAAATAATGTCAAAAGGGACTGATAATAAAAAAATAATAGCACCTTGGTCATCCTGGCACCCTTTCACTGCCATATCAACTATGGAATAAACATTAAAAAAAAATAAATAAAATAAAATAAAAGCAGTGAAAAGCAATAGAGGGACAAATAGCCTAACTGGACACAATTGGTTTGAAACTTCTTTTTTTTTTCTTTTTTTCTTTTTTTGGTGGGGGTACCCACAGAAGGAAGGACTCATGTAAATAGTTCTGTTGGGGAAACTCTCCAGAGCAATGCCACCGAGAAGCAGTGGATATGCAAAATCAAATAAATTGATGCAACAAAATAAGGTAAGAAGCAATCACTCAGCAGGGATGCTCTGATGAATCGACAGTTGGAAAACGCAAGTTCGCCACTGATGAATAGACGGAGAAAGAATAACTTTAAAACAGTGAGAATTGGAAAGCTCAGATCAAAACCAGTGCACGGGTTAAGTGATAAGTTTGCCAAACTCACCCTTCTATTACACTGGGAGCATCAAAACGAACTCTAAGACAGTTGAGACTGGAAATATGATGAAATCCAATAAATATCCATCAATGCAACCAAAAGAAATGATTCAGGGAAATTTACATTTTACTAACAAGAAATTAATTATATCATTAGCAAACATCGAATTTAATCTCCCAAAAAAAAAGAATGATTTGTTTCGGTATAAACAAGAAAATCAAACTAAAGTCTGAAAATAAAAATCACTCCTCACCGGCTGTTCGGAGAGAGAATTAGATTCGAAATCAAATTCTGCGAGTAGAATTGCATTGGGTATTCCACTTCGGCCTTCTCCACCGCCACCTGCAAGCGCCAAGTAACTCTTATTGGCTGTAGTAGTATCTGAAGGCGACGCGGATCCATCATCAGTGGCGATCTCCTCACTTTCATTCTTTTCTTGCTTTTGCTTCAGTTTCTGAGCAAGGATCTTCTTCGATGGAACCCAGGAAGCCGTGTAGAAAGGCAGCCCATACTTCCGGAAACATGGGGGATCTGGATCCCTTCCCCTCACCATTCTTTCTCCGGTTGCTCTCTGCGCGATTTGGATTCAAACGCTCGAAATGATTCAAACGCTAACACCAGGGATAAAAATGTCTACTGGGCACATCTATTTTGCCGTTGATTGCAGTGCAGCACTGGAAGATGACATGTGGAAGATGCAAAATGTAAGACCGAGATTAAAAAAACCCCAACTTGCAAGGGTTTCTATGTGGGCTCCAGCAAGCTGGGCATTTTGATAAAGGTGGATACGGTATCGAAACCGTTTAACCATACCGTACCATACCATTTAAAACCGCACCGTACCATACCGGTTCAAATTCAGTATGGTATGTACAGAAATCATTTTTGGGAATTTGGTACGGTACGGTTTTGGTTTCAGACAATTTACCATACATACCGTATACGGTACCGAATACCGATTTTAAGGTTAGTTTTGTAATTTTAGTTTAGTCTTTAAACCCTAATAGGTGAATAACCAAGGTGCTAAAGGACTATAGTTGTAATAGATGGTTATTCCATTTTTGTAGATCTTAACCAATTAGTCTCTAAACAACTTATGCTAATTTGGGATTGTATTTCTATTATTTGTTTCCCTACCAAACAAGTTGTCTACTTGCCTAATAACCATTAACCTCCTAGTAGCAAAAGCCAAGAAAGCATAGCGTTTCATTTGTATTTGTAATTTTTCAAGCATTTCAAGTATGAAATTTACATGGGTGTTTCGTTATATTGGAAGCCTAAAAAATGTTGTCTTGTATAGGAAAGAACAGACAAACATGTAGGCAAGTTTGAATTCCATAATAGGTAATGTTGTCTTCATTTTTTGTCTCGTCCATGTCATTCAGGCTATCTTAACGGTATGTTTCCCCTGCCTGTTATTTGGTTTAATATTCAATCTCTTTTCTTTCTCATATATTGGAGTGCCCTTCTAAATTAAGGTTCACTGGCAAAGTTATATGATTTTATACTGAATTCATACCGTACCATATACCGAACCGTTCCGTTTTTGTCGTACCAATTTCATACCGAAATCGTACCGAACCGTTTTTAAAATACCGTTTTCATACCGTACCGAATTTATATGGTATGGTACAGTTATGGTTGGATGGTTTGAAATGTGGTACCGTACTGTATTGACACCCTTACATTTTGGAGTTCAGCCATAAGTATTCTCATGTATATGGTACACCACAGGTGGGGGGGAGATTTGTTAATGGGCCCAAGAAACAAAAACAATTTTTAAAGTGGCAATTCCTCCTCTGGGCCTCAAGCCTTATGGACTTTTAACAACAATTTGGAGGAAGCTCACAAACCCAATTCTATGATAATGAATGATGCGTGGCCCAATGTTAAAATTTTCCCTTTTTTTGATAAATTACCCTTGGTTAGATATGTATGAGCATGTTTGATTGTAAGGAGAAAGAGAAGTGAAGGGAAGGGAAGTGAATTGAAATAAATTATTTTTCCTTTTATGTAGTTTTGTTGTAAGTGGAGCAAAAAGTGTTCTTTAGTTGACCATAAAATTAATGCTTAAAAAAAATTATGAATCAATCTCTTTTATGTAAGTGTCATGATAATGATATTCTAAGCATATGACTCCTAATACCGTTACATATTGCGTTGAAAATTTTACACGTCTTATATAGAACCATTACATATCGATGACTGCATTGTAAGCACACCCTTCATGTATATCTATTCATTATGCATGAGTGCATCAAAGGCCTTGTCCTCTAATATTTGTAAATTCCTTTTGTCTCTTACATCAAACGAAGTTATCAGTGAAAAACAAATACCTATAAATCTTTCCGTATTCCCTCAAATCAATTCTTTATGCTTTAGTTATAGTATTTCACTATTCATGGATGATTAAACAATTGATGATGCTTATTTTAATGTTCTGCTTGCTTGGTAGTAGTCAGTAGATTTTAAAGGACTTACTTTTAAATTTCACAAAAAATTCATAAATAGTTGTTCAATTGGTAATGATCAGTGCCTCTTAGTGAAGAGGTCACGAAACACTCATTATGATACATGTAAAAGTCCATGCCCCCTAATATAAAACCATTAATTTGAAAAGAAAAAAATTAATGTGGAATTTTGTTTTTCTTCTTTTTTTGGGAGTCCAACTTATCCAAAGTTAAGGTTGTTTTTCCATATCTATTTTACATGCAAGTATTTTAGTCAAACTGTCAAAGTAACTATTTTGTATTAGATACTGATAAAAAATTTAAATTAAATAATTATAAGTGTTAGGTAAATTTCATAGTGATTCTTGATTTTGATACAAATTAATCACTTATTAAAAGTAATCAAATGAATTAAAAATTGGGCCCTCTCTAGAAATATGGTGTGTTGATGTTATAGAAAGTTTGGCATTCACTCTTATTTTCCCATTATAGGCACTTAGTTGTATAGTTCTTACGCTTAAGCAATAAAGTGCGGAATTAGCACTTTACCTTTCTGTTGTGGAGAACAAAGGTCCCGAGTGCCCCCCTCGGAGAGATACACACCCCACTCTGGTTGGTGTGCATCTTCCTTCATTAAGGTCCCGAGTGCCCCCCTCGGGAGAGATACACACCCACTCTGGCTGGTGTGCCTTTTCCTTCATAAAGGTCCCAAGTGACCCACTCGGGAGAGATACACACCCCAATTGGACTGGTGTATCTCTTCCTTGGAGAGCCAAGCTCGAAGCAAGTCCCATAAAGCCTTCTTGACTATGTCAACGAGAGTTAGTTACGAATAACTACTCAGTATATCCGTTACGAGAATTGGGGAGATGAGTCAACAGATAACGGCTCTATTTGGTGCGACAAAGAAAGAGCCGTTATTCCAGGATACTCCACTTACTCTTCAACTGTCGATTAGAAACTCAAGGAAGTGCCACCTCCAAGTAACTTCTATATAAACCCACCTCCTACATGGAGAAAGGTACGAGAACTTCATCTGTTCAATTATTCATTACGTTATTGATAACTTTTTCAATAACTCTTATTGTTGCCTAGGCTGACTTGGGTGTTGGAGGCGGTTCCCAGCCAAAACTAGGCCGGATCTGTTTCTGTTTTCTTTATGAGTGTAGGCATCCTAGTTATTCTAACTTGGCTAGAAAGCTCTTAAGGCGGTCATCTCAGTATCTGGCCCTCAAAGATAGTTCTAGACGCAACACTTTCTAAAATATAGATTGTACGGTTCTTATACATATGCAACAAAGCGTAGAATTATCACTTAGGATATGTAAAGCAAAAAATCTCATTTATATTAATGTACATCATTGTCATAAAAGATTAAGATTAATTATAGAGAGTTTATGTCTATAAAATGCCATAAATATATCATACAATTGGATTACGTACGATATACGACTCATCTTAAGATACAATACCCAAAAATACGGAATATACCACACATTATAAGGCATCTTTTATATGAAAGGGACTTCTAATGGTTCCTTTTAGATAACCATCTCAATAGTTCTCAAAGGATTATAATAATGAGAAATCTAAGACATAAGGTCAGAAATTTAAAGTAATGTATACATTCTACACACGCAACAAATATAATACACTTTTTTCGTTGAATGGAGTATTACATTAAAAGTGATTACGAAAAACAGAAAAGAGGATTGATTACATTAAAGTTGTTATGTCTTCAACTTACCACTAAAATTTGAAAGAAGAAAAAAGGTACCACTAAAACATGTCATGCTTAGCTGGCAACAACATTAGCTAGAGAGGCACCAGTTGGCTACATCACTCTTATCATGCCACGTCAATGAAGATGTGGAGAGGATCATCTACATCTATCATCTATGTGGTAGGTATGGTAAGAGCAAATAATAATATTATACTCATGAGAGAGAAGTGCATGAGAAATAATTATACAATTGTTGATAACTTCAAAATGTACGAAAAAGTTTCTAACACAATCATAATCTTGCATATCTTATTTGGAACGTTGAAGTAACACTTTGTGCCAATAGCATTAGGGGTATCACTAGTATGAGCAGCTAACGAAAGTGTCAAGCCAAAGTTGATGGTTTGCAATGATCACCTCTAAAGGCTTATTTGGTTACATGAATTTAATAATTTAAAATGAATTATGATTTTAAATCCGTAGATTCATAGGTTATAAAATTAATTATTTAGTTAGCTTCAAATCTATCAAAATTCTTAGAGTTCTTTCATGTTATTCGAATTGCGTGAATATGCGAATTTCTTCCACTTTATACTTAAAGGTGGAATCTATGAATTTCACTCAATACCCAATAATGGTTTAATTCATGTTTAAAGAATAAGAAAAAAAATTATATATTTCATGAATCTATGAATGGTTTACAACCAAATATATATAAATTTTCAATTCGTGAATCCATGAATTTCGAGGATTTGGAATTCATGGGTTCAAATAAGTTGAAATACCCAAACAGACCTTAAGAGCTTGCCTTTATTAAACTTGAGAACTCGTGTGATATAGTCACGATCATCGATGGAAAGATCCTAACCATCTCAACTTACTATCTAAATAATCATAAAGGGAAGAAAAACACACACTATTAAAGAGAGACAAGTACGGAGAGTGTGTGATTAACTAACCTCCAACCAATTCACAAGACAGAGCAATAATCAAACCTTCTTTGTGATTCTAGTGTTCTTCACCACCAAACATGTACTATGCCTCCTAACAGTCCACAGTAGACTCCACGAATAAAATAATACGAAACTAGGTCATAGATGGCTATTTATAGAGAGCTGAGGCAAAACAGGGTTTAAAACCCGTAAGTAGACCCGACTGGTCACTTGGCCTGGTTGGTTGGGTCACTCAACCGCCTTGAGCAACCGCCCCTAGTCATTTTTAGTAATTGGGTGCTTTGCTCAACCGATTGTTCCTCAACAACAATCTAACTTAAATCAACACGTGCAGGGTCTTTACCTTGATCTCAGACATCTTCAAACTCAACTTGTCTCAGGCTAGAAATCTACCTTCCTAGTCCATCAGGGTTTCTATTGGATCTCCTTCGGGTTCTCAGTATGGTAGGTTTTTCATCGATATAATTTAGATCTATGGGCTTAGGGTATGGATCATGGTCCATAGTTTATTTCTGCTGGAACTTCATATACTCGGACTTGTCCTTCGTTAAAATTATGGGGGTTGTTACAATAAATCCAACGCAATTTTAATAAAAACTAAATCATTAGGAAGTGCACGAATGAAAATAAAAACATCATCCGCGAAAAAACTAGCTTGTGATTTTAGGGTTGTGCCTACAAATTTTAATACCCCTAAAAGCCCCCAAATCCAGAGACGTTAGGATAATATGTGAAAAACCTTCCATGACACATATAAACAAATAAGGGCTAACAATATGCCTTGGTGAAGGCTTTTCATGGGTATTAAAAAATCAAAAGCGGAACTCTATATGTTGATAGAAAACGAAGATGAGGTAGCTAGTCCCGTTGTCATATTAATCCAATTAAAGCTAAACCCTATAAATCTAAAAACAAAGAAAAGAATTTCCATTTAACCCGATCATAAGCCTTCGACAAATTCAATTTAATAGCAATATATCCCAACTTCCCTAGTTTTTTAGAGTCTAGGAAATGGAAAACCTCATGAGCAATGATAATATTATCATAAATTTGTGGAGACAAAAGCCCCTTGAAATGGTGACACAAACTTGTTGAGCAAAGGCTTAAGACAATTATCCAAAAGCATAACCACAATTTTATAACTAGTGTTGCACAAACCAATTGGTCGAAAGTGGGTTATAGAAGATGCATCTATTTGTACAAAAGAGAATGTCTTGCAGAGCTTTTGTGAAGAAACTAGATTTGGATTTGTCTTTAGGGAGTTCAATGTCTAGGGAGTGTGATATGCACACAACTCGATTAGTGCCTAGTTAGCTACAAAGTATATTTGACATAATGGGAAACACTTCTTAGAGCCTGGGTGTCTTTGAGGACAAATTCAATCGGAAGAAAAATAGTAATATAGTGTCGTAGAATTCTTTTGCTTCTTCACTATTCAAATCTCTGGATTCATGAATCTCAGAATTATACCTATATAATTGTAAAAATCTATAGATTCATGAAATCTAGAGATTCATATTTTTACACTAAAAATGTAAATCTGTAGATTTATGGGTAAGATGTGAAATTCAGAGATTCCAAAAAAGCTATACATTTGCACATTCACAAAAATCACGTCGATCAAATAGTTTTTTATGATGAATCCACAGATTTCATTCCATAGCCAAACATTTAATTTTATAAATTATGACTCCATAGATTTGAAATTTCTAGATATTTGAAATCTTCAAACTCATGTAACCAAACAGGCCCTTAAGCATTGTGTTAATGCAGATATAGGAAATTTACATGGCATTCACTTGGCAATACACTTAAGTCCAATGGGATTCTCAGAAACTAGAAAGTTGAGAGACAGTTGATGGCATGAAACTCCAATTATTATTGGTCCCCACGCCAACTACTGTTTGGAGACGACAAGCAACCAATGATTATTTTTGTATTTCTTTTATTGGATAAAAAGCAGTTCCATCCAAAAGAAGGACAAGTAGGGTAGAAAAATCACGTGTTCTCTTCTCTTTGGTTAAAGAAAGAATGGAAAAACTCTTTTTGATGGACGCCTTTAGAGATCTATTTCTTTAATAAGATGGCTTGGATGGGCCAACAAAAATTATTGTAAAGATCAAGAATCAAAGTCGAATCCACTATTTCAAATAAAAAATTTTCAAGGTTGGTTTTTATGTTATACTTGTTATATCCATTTTTATCCAATGCTTTAACATTGGTAGAATATATTTTTTTTGGTAAACAAACTTTAAATTAGAAAAACAGCAAGAAAAGTCGAGACATCTTGATTACAAGCTTCAAGAGCCAATGAACTGAATTAGCTCAGACAGTTCTACTTGTCATGGACTGAGCCTTCCTAGCTAGATTGTCGGTTCCGAAATTAGTCCATCTAGAAACATACTGAACCGACCAAAACAGTTTGAGAGCAAACAATGGACGAATATCCTCCCACTTACTTTTCTTAACGAGCACCAAGATTTGCCATATGCTAAGTTAGATTGGGCTTGATTTTGGGGGAAAAAGGGGGAAAAAAGAAAAAAGAAATGATTTCTATTATAATACTTTTCTCTGGACTTTCTTTACAGGAAAAAGGGAAATCAAAGAAGAAGAAACAAAGTTAGATCTCTTGATGGGCCAAGTGGTATAGTAATAGATGGCACAATACACTTTATAATAAACTAACTCAAATCTATAGAGGAGATAGGCCCAACCGAGTAGTTTAGTGAAGGTAAATAGACAGTGCAACAAGTATCTTCCCTGAAGGATGTGAGACTGTATGAAAATCTCACTTCCATACGATCTTGTTAGTTCATTTCTCTTTTGTTATAACTTTTAATTCTTTGGTCTCCTTGAGCCTTCCATTTATGTAAACTTAAGGCTTTGAACATTTTTTCGCTTTGTGTCTAACTATGCTTTCTTAGTTATACAAAAGAATCATACCTTTGTTATACACCAAGAACCTAATTTATGTTGACCTGTTTTAACTTTACTGCTACATTTTAGTTGTATTAGGGAAAAAAGAGACCCTCTTGAATTTCAAAAGGGTTCATACCAAGTGGGTTTTTTTTTGTAAAATTAGGTCTCTCATCTTGGAAGGATACATAGAATTAATACTTTTAAGATTTAAGATGTTTATGCATTCTTATCAAAACATAAAAAATAAAAAATGTGTATGTACCCCTCAATCAGTCAATTTTTATTATTTTCATTATTCTCCTTTTATCACGTGAACTTTAAGAAAACGGAGTATTTTTTTCTCACAAACATTGGTGTGACATGCAATATTTTCTCTAATATGAATGCGTGAAGAAATTTCTCTCTCTCACGACCATGCAATTAAGCAGTATTCTTCACGTTGTTGTTTTTTTTGTCAACTACTTTTCTCATTATTCACAATAACGAGGATGGAACTTATTCTACGCTAAAAGGGAATTTATAGCATGGTGGGACCATCATGAAATGGTCAAGTTGTTTAAATAATTAGATTTCAGACTTGAATATTAGAATTCACATAACCATGGATAGAGGTGGTTTTGGGTCTTTAATTCCAAGTGATTTTCTTTATCCTCTACATAATTAATATTTTAAGCTTCAATCTTGCCAACATTTTTAATGAATTTTCCAGTAGAAACACTCCAGCAGATGATCAAAGAAAAGTTAATAATTCCATCAAGATAGGCTGTTGTGCTTAATGAATTGTATATAATTGAAGAATTTTCAATTCCATTGATTCGAATTCTGCATGCCATACCCAAAAGCCAAGATGATTCGTTTTCATCATTAATGAAATAAAGTAATGCCTCCTTTTACTCAACAAATGCTACAAGTTGAGAAACAGAAAAGGATTGCTGTTGAACTGCTGTTATGGGATCCACCACTGTTTATTGACTATAACATAACCTTCTTTCTTTTCTTCTTCCTTTTTTCTTGTCCCTCTACAGATGATTATAACTAATATATATTTAAAAACATGGAAAAACAAAACTTATACATACAATATAGATCTCTTGTTGACTTCTTATCAATTCATTCACAAAAGTCATTTGGTTCATTTGTCATTTTGTTCAATATCATTTACCATAGCAAATATATACAAATGATACAGATATTACTATATCTATGTCATACAATTTGGTATGATATAGTATGATATAAGCAACTTGATTTCATTTCTAAAAAAAAAAACAATTTCATTTTGATTTAATAAGCAACACACAATATGAATTGACACCCTTAGGGTAATTAATTCAATTAAAAAGGTTTGATATTCTACGCGGGGAAGTGACAATTGTAAATGTGAAGCTAAATAGAATATACATTGGGATAGCGTGTGCGAGTCTGGATCCTCTACGACTCTACCCTTCCCCACTGGTCTTGATGTGTGGTAAGTTAGCTGGCAGTCAAGGGAATGACACACTAATTTGTTGAAAAATAGAAAAGATTTATTTTTACTTTCACAGTGAAATTTCGTGATCCAATAATTTTAGAGTAAATTACAGATTGCATGCATGCTTTAGTAAGGCTTAAATTATGGTTGCATGTTTTAATACTCTAAATTACTGATTGCATACTCTGAAAATTACAAATTACACGTTCATCACTAATGTCTATATTTTCATATGATATAATGATCAATCAGCTCCCATTTAAACCCTCTCACACCTGAAAAGAAAAGAGAACCCATCTTATTTTTCTTTGAGGGAAAAAAGGGAAATTAATTTTACAGCTGGCTCTCGGTTCTCACTTCATTCTGAATGAGTGGATGTAAATGAATGATACAGGTCACTTCTGATATCATTTTCAGAGACAGAGGAGAAGGCTGTCCATGACCACACACCGCAAAGAAAGAATCCCCCAGGCCAACTGCCAACCCCCAAATCGACACAAGGACAAGCTTCTGAGCAGCCCATGGAGAGGGAGAGGGATGATGGTAGTCCCCACAGAGAACAACAGGGTTGCTGTGAACTTGACCATTGCAGAGCATTTCAGTAATGAATGGCTCCAATTTTTGCTCCAAATGCAGGTCTCTTGGATCTAAAAGCATGGATTCTGATAAAAGTCTGAACACAGTTAAAAGGATGCATTGCATCCAGAACAGCAAATGTGGCCCAGCTTTTCTCACTGTAAAACACTTGTTCCTTCTGTCTTGACTCTTTCATTCACCAACCAAGCCTTCCACTGGCTCTCACTTTTTTTTTTTGGGACACAACTGCCTTGCAACTTTAAAAGGGGGTTGAAGTCTGCTGGCCTACAATTAGTGCGCCTGCCATGGAATCAAAAACTTTCTATATACAGTGAAATGACACCAGAGAATCCAGTTTGCTCAATGACAGTTCTTCCTAATAGGCAATGACCCACTTGATAAAATGCGTTATCACTAAACTTGAGTACCTCCATGAAATCCTGAAGTAGAACAAAACAGAGTTTCAGGAAACGGAGAAGAGCTTTCACTGATCGAAGTGGTAAATTTGGTTTGAGTATTCTAGGCTGGGCAAGAGGATAGAAAGAAATTAATTTTTATTCCTTATGCACTGGTGATGATGGTAACTTGACTTCTTTATTTGTAAAAGTTCTATTGGATTCAGAATATAAAGAGAGAGAGAGAGAATTCTTTGTTGCGAAGAAATGGGAATTCTTATTTCTTAATTTTCATCTCCAATGGTCCAATGAGCATTCTAAATCCCCCAACAAAATTCCAACTTCATGTCTCATGCGGTAAGTCTCAGTTGCCTCTCTGCCCTTTCGCACTACACAACTACAACACCTTTTTTTAGGAACCGTGGAGCCTCTCGTATTCAAGACCTCAAGTGGGTCGTCGTCGTCGTCTTCAGGTCCCACACCAACTTGTTTTGCTTTGCGGTGCGTGTATGTCTGTATTACTTCTCCACCTTCTCATGTTGCAGACTTCCCCACTCGAGAGTTTCCTTTGGCCCATCTGGGCTCCCGCAGCAAAGGCTGAAAAATGATTCCTAATCGAATAATCGATCAGTTTCTGTCATCTTTCGATACAGATAAGAAAATTTAATTTTGACCCAATCCCGAATTTGATATCTTCTGATTGTTTTTGCCCTTCGAGGTAAGAAGAGCAGTTCAGTTAATTTTCGTCTCCTCAGCTGTTCTGTGATCTTTTCAAGGGCTTGGCCTGCTGGGTTTGTTGGTTGAAGTCTTTTGGGGTGGAAATGATGCTTGGGGGAAAGGGTTTTCTGTGTCGGCCGTAAATGGGTTTTCCGTCTGTAGTGAGTGTGATTGCTAGAGTTCTGAAAATTTGAAGTTGGTCGATGTAGATGGAGAGGGTACTATGGCTTCACTGTTACTGGTTTTTCATCTTCTGACATCGACTTTAGTGAGCCTCACGGGATCAGCATGAAAAACATTTTGAAGAAGCTCCATATCGTGCCTACCCAGTCAGAAGATGCCGAAGGGCCTCCGTCGAGGGGTAGTCGATCGAATGATGATTCCTCTTGCAGGTCATCCCCTCGCTCGTCTCCATCACATCCCGAGCAGAAGCCGTTCTCTAGTATCTCTGGGTGGTTGAATTCTGTTACTAACAGGAAAAGTCCTAGTCCTCCTTCATCTTCGAATGTGAGAGGGAGAGGAGGAGAGGCCAGGGAGCCTTCCGATTCATTGGACAGCAACACTTTGGATATTGTGCTGGATGCGGTGAGACGGGATTCAGAGTCGAGCAATTCGAGAGATCCTGATATGGAAGAAGAATATCAGATACAACTAGCTTTGGAATTGAGTGCTAGGGAAGATCCTGAGGCAGTTCAGATTGAGGCTGTAAAGCAGATTAGTTTGGGCTCTTGTCCTTCACAGAACACTCCAGCAGAGATTCTTGCTTACAGATACTGGGTCAGTTTCCCACCTTCTTTTTTTCTCCTTTTTTGGTGGTTGTGGCATTTGCTCTTAGCTTTTCTTTGCTAGGATCTCTGCTATGTGTCTGTATTGTAATGACCAACAAATATGACACCTGCATTTGTGGTATTATTTGGCCGTGGATGGTCTCTGTAAATTGATCCACATATCTGAGAGATTGCTTAGTCCGTGGTTACGGAATGATCAAGCATATCTAGTCACCTTTGCATTGCAGGCAATTATCAAATTCATGTGCAAGATACATATCACTAGATAACTGATGGTTCTTCTTTACTCCTTGAAGCAAGTTGGTCTACAAATACCCCATGCTTTTATGGTGAAGAAAGAGGGATGGAGTTGTCCTAGTGTAGGTAACCATCAAAGCTAACTTTAAATGGTTCCATGGTGAATCGTGGTCCTCTTTGAATTTAGGGTTTAACATTTCCTAGTTCTTTGAAGATCAAAAGGGAATTGGCTGTTTTCATTGTTCGATTGCCAGTCTTTTTCTTTTGGTTGGGGATAGCTAGATAATATTTCCTAGTTGTCCTTTCATTTTGTTATTTTTGACCATTGGTGTCCCTTTGGAATTGATTTTTGTTCAGATAGACTATATAAGATGTAAACTTGCTTAATTGCTTTGACCAATGAAATATTCTAGAGGCTCTGCTAGGTAGCCATAATGTATGATTAGGTACCCTATTAAGTAAGGGACTGGTCTAGGTTCTGGGTATTACCAATCCTCTAGCCAACTGGGAGTCTGGCAGAGGTCATTAATAAAACAAACAAAATGGGAAAATCCTAACCTATTTCTAACATTACAAGGACCCAAATGTTAGAATGAAATAAAGATGAAGTATAGGATAAATTAAATGCAGGAAAAGAATCTATCCAATAACAAAAATGCAGGAAAAAGAAGATTTATGATGCTTCCCCAATTTATATGCTTCACATATAATTCTAGAAAGAGAATGCTGGCTTGGATCCATCAGTTGAACTTGGATAAAGAAGGATGTCCTAGATGAAAATGCAACTGAAGAGGAGTAGCGAAGGTAGCATAGCAGTAGAAGGTCCGGTGCCTTCCAAGTGGTATTGGATGTATTGTTCATGTCCTACACCAATGATATCATTGTCTTTAGGTCCTGAAGAACACAATAAGAAGGAAGGGAAGTACTTGAATAGTTAATTGATCAGGAACAAAAAGAATGAGGGATAAGTTCATGGATGATGTGGGAGAAACCACACCATGACTGGTTACCTTGGTAGTGCTTCCATCTGTAAGTATAACAGTTGAGGAATCATTGAGTTTGGAAATATAAGATACTTGGCTAGACTTATCAGTCGTATGGCAAGAAGAACCAGGTTCAATATTCCATGGGGTAAAACCAGATCAAACAAATGCCGAGTTATCTGTCTGGGCGGAAGTATCTGTAGCGATGAAAGAAGTAGTGGCTTCAAGCTGTAGAAGATGCTTGAGCATTTGGTTATAGTCTTTACAGAGACAGATACAGTGAAAGTGGCTTCTGATGTAGATGCAAAAGTGGAGTTACTAGCAATAAGGAGATGATCGATAGAATCGTCAATGGTCGCAAAATTGGCTATCTTATTCACTTATTCAGGCTGTGCATGCTTTTCCCAACATGTGTTTACCGTATCATTTGGTTTTCCACAGAAAAGGGAATTGCTGGGAGGATTTATCAAGTTGCTACCCACCAAAACCACAGCTACAACCGTGACAATGAATATGGTCCCTTCTAGAGCCTTGGTCTTGGTCAGCAGTAAAGGCCAAGCTGTCCTCAGGAGGAACAGGAGCAGTAGCCTTAGTAGATATAGTAACCAAATGATGCAAGTGAGACATGATGTTATTAAGTGAAGAAACTCTCTATACTAAGGAGCTGACTTTAAGTCTTTGACAGCTTGATACTCGGTGAAGACCAGCCAGAAACTTTGCAACATCAGACCCCGCCTATTACTGCTTTAATCGATTCAAGTCAGTAGTGAGGGAGACAAATGAAGTTCTTCAAGACAGCTTTTATATGTACTGAAGCAGTCGTTAATAGACTTGTCAGATTATTGTAATGAAATAATTTTTATAGTTCATAAGACGATGAGATGTTTTTCGCATGGGAATAACTCTCGCCAAGTCCTCCTAGACACCATACATTGGCAGCAATAGGTGGTTCAACACAGTTCGTGATCAAATTTTAATGTTAGAATGCTCATGGATCCATTCATCATGTGCAGCTATAGTAGTAGGATCAGGTATTGGTGGCTCTTCACAGAAATATTTAGTGTTACCCTTACCATGAACGCAAGCTTGGACTGCTTGAGATCATAGAAGATAGTTAGAATCCCCACTCAATTTGATAGTGGCTATTTGAACAAGCAAAGTAGCAGTAGGGGTTTCAATTCAGTTATCTTAATGAAAACTCATAAGAAGAATGCATAGGCAGAAGCAAAGATAAAAGCAAATAAGCAGAAGTTTCGGGTCAGACGCACTGCGGGTGTAACAAGCCTAATAAGGGAGGCAAAGCAGATACCTTTCGGGAGAAATAAGATCCCTAATAGCTGAGTTAGGAAACAAAGGAAGTATTACCTGGAGGATCAACAGCAGGGTTAAGAAAATTGTTCAAATACCGCCCGCTAGAGGAAATAGGGATTATCAGGGTAAGTTGATCGGGCTTGATGTGAACCAGTGATGTAAATCATTTCCAGGGGTTCCACAGGGCCTAGGGTTGATTCCCGAAACTTTAGGACCCCTAATTTTATCCAGATGTATTTTGGTAATTTTTCTCAAATTTGTGACAATTAGGCATGGGTCTCATCGAGTCTAGGGTGTTCTCTAGACCTTAGATATTTTTATTTTGTTTTTGTGATTATTATTTTGCTAGTTATTTTAAGAGTCCTCATCTAGGTGAGATTCCCAGTTATGTTGGGATCCCATAATTTGAGTCATTTAATTTTCCTTTTCTTAAGGACTCCATATCTACTCTTAGAATTTGAATTGGAGTCCTTTGTAGTTAGTTATTGAGTTTTCTTGTTTAAGTCAAAAGTCTTAGTCAAGTAGTAGTTGAGTTAGTTTTGGATAAGCTAGTTAGAGTTCTAATTGGTTTTCCAACTTTGAGTTCTTTTTGATTTCTTTATTTGAGGCTATAAACAAAGCCTTCAAACCATGTAATTTTCGAGTTGAATTGAATACAAATCTGAGTTTGGAGGAAATCTAGATTGTGGTATTCTTGGGAGGGCCACAGTGTAAGTTTAGCTCTTCTTTTTCTTCAATCCTCAACAAAAATTCAACAATCACAGCAACTTTACACGCTTCTCCAAGAAGTACAGCTCCTCCCCGCCCCATTCCAGCCCTCCTCCCTCTTCCCTAGCTCACGTAAGACCTCCCTCACCCCTCCTCTTCTATTGCAGAAATCCCAGCCCCTTAACCAACCCTGTGGCTCCCTTAGAACACCTCCCCCTTGCATTTGAGTTAGACCATAACTCTCCCCTAGCCCTAACCTACCATTCCAGACCTTCCCCATTAGAAAATTTTCTTCTTTTCCTTCTTACAAACCTTGGCAGCCTAGGAAACCCATAGAACCCTAATTGCAGAATCTTCCCTAACCCAAGAAAGATCAAGAGTGCAAAAAAAGAAAAGAAAAGAAAAGAAAAGAAAAGAAAAAGAAAGATAGATCATGATCCAATCAAGAACCCAAAGAAAAGTTCTGGATTACAACAAAGAAAGGACAAGAAAAGAGAGAAAAGAAAGCAAAAAGAGAAAGAAAGAAAATTCAGATTCATTCAAGAACCTTAGGACAGCCACCTACCTTCGTCCCTAGACCTACCTAGACCCAACTGCAAGCCCCAAACCTCATCCTCCCTTTGCTGCAAGTCCCTAAACCCCTTTTCCTCTCTGCTGCAAGAACATAAGCCCTAATTCCCGTCAAGATACTCCTTAAAACCCCTTATACCCATTCCCTTACCCTTTCCCAATTGCAAGCCCCAAACCTCACCCTCCCTTTGCCGCGAGACCCTAAACCCCTTTTTCCCTCTGCCGCAAGAACCTAAGCTCTAATTCCCCTCTAGCTGCATGCCTTAAAGCCCTTTTCCAGGTTAGAATCTGACTCCATAGCCAAGTTACTAGTTTCCCTAAATCATTGTTCTCAAGCCTCCCCATCCCAACTTGGGTATTATTTGGGTAATTGAATCCCTAAATCCTCCAAGAATATCCCGTAAGATTGCTGGTTCTCTGTGAGAGGATCCTAGAGTGAACCCAATTTAGGGTTTAATCTCAAATCTCAAACCTAGAATGTGGTTTACGTCAACCAAGATCTAGGGTTTGAATGATTGATGAGGGGCCCTAGATCTAGGTTCACTCTAGGAACCTCTTCCTGAGAATCAACAGTCTTTAAGTGCGGTAATAGCTTACGCTTGAGGGTTTTTGCTTGATTTTAATGGTTCAAGGGTTAGGCCTAGAATTAGTTTTGGCCAGTCTTAGGGGTCTAGGGTTTGTGTTTTAGAGATTGAAACCATGCTGTTCTACTGATTTCAGATCTGAAATTAAGGTTAGGGTTTCCTATTAAGAAGCTAAATTGCAGAATTTTAGGGTTTTAGAAGGAAGGGGAAAGGCTGAAAACTAGAATCAAAGGGAGGGATAGGCTAGCGGATTCTAATCTCCTAATAAGGTCAGGTCTTGGGTAGGGGAAGCTGAGGTTTTACGTTCATTTCCTGAGTTCTAAAATTCTGGAATTTCCAGAAGTGCTGTAGGTTTAAGAAGAAGAAAAGGTAAGGGGGAGGGGCTGGAATGATAGACTACGGTTAGCAGAGGCTAAGGGGTTAAGGTTTGGAAGTGGGGAAGGGTTCCTAAGGCTGCTGCAGGGGGGGGGTGTTGGGAAAGGTGCAAGGGATTCAATGTCTTCTTCATAATTCTGCAGAAATCTTCACAAGTAGCAGTCGCAGGTTCCCTCCAAGGGAACCCACAACTCCAAGCTCTTAGCTCCTTCAATTCTCAATTTTTTTAATCAATAAATATAATCTAATGTTTTACAATGTAGAGAGGCTTGTTTATGGCCTTTAGAAGGAACTCACACTAGGACTCTAATGTGCAATACAACTCAAACTGAAACTCCTACTTAATTAAAGACTCTTACTAACATAAGGAACCTTCATATCTCACTTGAGAAGAGTCCTAATTGAATTATTAGAGTAGATTTAGGATCCTTGCAAGAAGTAGGGGAAAGCTAGAGGACTTCTTCACAACTTAGGAATCCTACCCTAACAAGGACTCTTCAATATCTTACAAATATGGACTCAAATGAGAAAACAAAGTAGATTTGGGGTCCCATGAACATACTGAACCCAATTAAACCCTAATTGGACTTGACTGAAAAAGTGAAAAATTACCATACCCCTGGGCTGGCCAAAATTCCCTGGTTGCTGGTAGGGCCGCAGGGTACTGGTAAACTCCCTGGGTTTATCTGGTTCACATCAGAGCTACCCTGGGATGAGTCTCCCTTTAGGTAGGTCAACAAGCCTTCAACTATTCAGCAATTTCAACATTTTGGTTAGCATAGCACTTATACTTTCTGGAAAAAAATCCCAGAAATCGGAGCTGTAGACATGGAAACTGTAGACAATCAGACTGAGATTGCTTTTAATCCTTCATATATTTGATAGTCTGATAAGAGGGGGTCATAGTACCTGTCTGCAGCAATCAACTAGGAAGATAACAATAGATAGGCAGCAAAAGGTTGCTGCTGTTAAAATTGAGGAATTCCTTGAGAAAACTCCAAAAATATCATAAGAAAAAACTGATTCTGGTCTGTTTATAGCTCTAATACCATGTAATAATTTGCAATCATAAGCCAGAACAGCAGTGAAGGTAAGAAGAAGAGGAGAAAAAAAGGGGAGAGACTGATCGGAGGTTGTGCAGAATGTAGCAGTCTCTCCCCACGATTCAATATATTGATTTAGAATGTCCAGTTTAAGAACAAGAGAAAATAGAAATATATAACAGATAAATATCTCCACTTTACATATGGGTCATGTACCCCGTAGCTGGCTATCATGGTTGCCAAACATGTATATAAAACTAGCGAACTAACTAACTAACTATGTAGCCTAGGTTATGCAGGCGTGGCTCTTCCTTTCACTTTGGAAAGAAAAGAATTTCTTTCAATTTATTTGATTGGAGAAAGGGACTCCTGGATGGTGCTTTGTGAGGGTTTAGATAATGTAGAATTTAAATGTGGAGAGAGAGGACACAAGGCATTGAATAGCCTTAAAAAGTCAAAAGAAAGCTTCTGATGCGGCATCTAGGACAAGAAGAGAAGGCTATATATATTGCTGCCTTGTATTGTCTGTCAGTAGACTCCTGGATATATGACTGGGTTTAATTAAAATGTCAGTAGGTTTAGGTTTTTACTAGTCAGTCTCACATGTTGTTTTCTTTTGAATTTTTTTCCCTTCCAAATTCTCACATGTAGTAGATTTGTCTGTGATTTACAGAATTACAATGCTCTCAGCTATGATGACAAGGTCCTGGATGGTTTTTATGACCTATATGGCATTCTGGCAGAGTCTACTTCAGAGAAGATGCCATCCCTTGTTGATTTGCAAGGAGCACCAGTGTCAGATAGTATCAGCTGGGAAGCAGTTATTGTAAATAGGGCTGCTGATTCTGACCTATTAAAGCTTGAGCAGAAGGCTCTAATCATGACTCTGGAGTCAAGGTCGGGATCTTTTGGTTCTGTAGGTACCGATATGGTACAAAAACTTGCTGATTTAGTTGCTAACTACATGGGTGGACCAGTTGGCGATCCAGAGAGCATGTTGAAATCATGGAGGAATCTTAGTAACCGTTTAAGAGCAACTATTGGGAGTATGGTGCTGCCTCTTGGTTCTTTGACCATTGGTTGTGCTCGCCATCGTGCCTTATTGTTTAAGGTAGTTCATCCTCTTTAAGTATTGAAGGTGCTGATATTTGTAACAATTATCAATCATGTATAAAGAAAGCTTTGATTACTGTGTTACCATATTCATTTAATTTAATTTGAGTTTTTTGTTTAGCGACCGTCTCTCTTCTTTTTCTTTCGTGGAAATCATTTCCTGCATAATTCTAGCAAACTAACTTGATTGTATCTTGGTTGGTAATGTCATTTTCTATCATCATTTGGTTGCTTCATTGCTTTCATTTCCTTGTTTTGCTGCATAGCCCTTTTTTTGTCCAGTCTATTGTATGCTATGAGTTTTGCTAGTTTTGATGAGCATCATATATTTTTGCAAATTACAGATATAAACTTCAGATTTGACATTCTAGCATATTTTTTAATTGTTGAGTAAATTTTGCTACAAGTCCTTAATACTTTCCTTTATAGCATTCACCATCTCCCATTATTCTGAGTAGTGTGAATAATCACCTAATTTTTCTGGACATTGCCATTCGACCCTCAGTTGGGAGGTAAAGTTCTCTCCTGTGAACCTAGAGAGTGGGACATGGGTCTGCTCAATTAACCCCCCTCCCTGTATTATTAGCCTTTTATTGATAGAAGAAAAATACAACTTATCAGAGGACATGTACCATTGCCACTCATCCATTCCTCATAGGCTTTAATATCAGCCGGTTCTGATCAGGTTTAAGGCACTTCAGCTTCCCCTTTACATTAATGTAAACCTTGACTGCATGAGCCCGTAACAGGTAATTTCCAACTTCATTAAGTTCTATTGTGGTCATGTGGATATTGTCCATGTTAGACTTAGGATCAATTGTCACGCACAACATCAAAGCCAGGAACCTTAGAAATTGATTCTTATAGGAGAAAATAAGAAAGTAGGTGATTTCGAATACCAAGCTCCAGAGGTGTCTGATTGATATTAATTCAAGGTTGAAGGATCTGTTATAAGTATGATAAGGAATGAACCCCACAAAACAGGGGGAATGTACTGTATTATTCCAATTAATTTTAGAATTTACAGTTCTAAGTATCACCAGAAAACAAAATACTGCTGGTATATAATTCAGACTGCAATTCACAAAAAAGAGAAGCCCAGAATGGCTTCAAACTAGGCTCAAGAGACTCTTCATAGGGAGAAAGCCAAACCCCCTAACTATGATATTCTTAATAGATTCAGATCCATAAAAGACAAAAGTTGGCTGAAAATGTACCCTAAGTGTACTGTATCTAGTTTATGCCAGAAGCAGTTATATAGGATCAGCAATGCTGATCTGCTTCAAATTAATATAAAATAGCTTTCAAATAAAGTAGAATAAAACCTGGAAAGTAGAGGATGATCTTTTGGGATGGTTAGAAAAAATAGAAAAACTAATTCAGGATCTTTTATTCCTTTGAAACCAGAAATCCAGAACCGCTGCAAATCTGCATGATGCAGCTTTCCTTGAAGAAGGCTTAGTCTTTGAAGATCTCTTAGGCTAGACTAGTTTCCAGGCCCAAAACTTGATTTGTATGGTGTCTGTGATTGATTCTTGCGTTCCCCAGTTGGGTTTGAATTAGTGGCCTCTGAATTCCGTGGTTAGGTTAATTGAAATGAAATGGTAGGATGATGGGGTTTTAGTTTTGGAAAGAACTAGAATGGTGGGATGTATGATTTATGGGGCAGATTCTTGAGATATGGGATGAAAAGTTATAGAAATGGGACAAAACTTGGATCGGGTCTAGCTCTTACTTGCTAGAATAATCTCCCTAGGTTTCAATGGATTTTGATGGTGAAATGTGGAGATATTAGGTTTCTCAATTTTGGAGTGAAATTGGGTGATAAATACAAGAATGATCAGATCTGGAGATTGGCTGGTCTGTTTGGGATGAAAACTGGATCCAAAGGTGGTGTCAATGGAGAAGGATGAATGGGTGTAATTTGGCATGAAACTGATGGATGGTTGTGGAGAAATGGCTATTTCTGATATGGATTGGTAAAGAAGGGATCGAACCAGGGAAATGGGGTCCAAAACAGAAAGAAAAGTTGATGGGATGGGGGATTCTGTGGGCTACCAGTTGTACCTGATGGGTGCCTTGCAGATAGGAAAATTCAGGTGGAAAGTAAAGGTTGAATTCTGATCTTCAACCAGCTGCAAGTGTCTAGGCTTGACTTCACATTAGAACCCTCAGCCTTGGATCTTCAACTCTTTATTGATGGAACCAGAACTTACTAACACGGGTGGAATTACTCATAGAGAAGCTTTTTCTTATTCTATATTCAGTCTAATCTCTTGCCATCGAGTGCAGTGGTCTTTTAATACAAATGAGGGGGCTGGAATTCGTAATGACACTATTTTTTTGGGTGAAATATTCCCAATGGAACTTGATTTCACAGCCTAACTATAACTTGACTTAATCCCCTCAAGGTCTTTATCATCAGACCTGTACAAGGACTAAATTGAAACAATA